>NC_061096.1:23858529-23906029 GCF_015104395.2 Macrobrachium nipponense
CTCTCTCTCCTCTCTCTCTCTCTCTCTCTCTCTCTCTCTCTCTTGTTTTTTAACTCTTCCCCTCGTATTCCGTCCTTTTTAGCTCATTGTCCTTTTACTCTCATCTCTAAGCCAATTACAAGTTTTCTCGTAATTCCCTAATTTGGTTTTTTTTTCTTGTTTCCCTTTACCTTTTCTCTCTCTCTCTCTCTCTCTCTCTCTCTCTCTCTCTCTCTCTCTCTCTCTCTCTCTCTCCCCCAGATTTGCATTTCATCTTCTCTTTGCAGATGTTAGAAATGTTGCACGATGTTTGGTCTCTCTAACATCTGGGTTCCGCTCGCCGTAGAACTTTGCAGTTGAATGTTTATACTCTGGTGCGAGGGAGGTCCGAGTTGCGTCATATGGTCGCCTCTTCTCTTGCCTTGCAAGGGGACTGTCTGTCTGTTTGTTAGATGCCCTTCGCCTGCGCGTGTCAGGTTGTGTGAGAGATGTTTTCCGCTTTGTGTATAGAACTGGCCGCCGTTTTTACCCCTCTCTCTCTCTCTCTCTCTCTCTCTCTCTCTCTCTCTCTCTCGGTCGCGCGCGCGCGCTTGTGTGCAAGCCATACGCTGCAGATATCATTGTTCGTGTCGGTATAAATGCTTATACGTACTGAAAACACAATTGTTTTATATTTACATTTTACCCACAAAAACGGATAATATATATATATATATATATATATATATATATATATATATATATATATATATATATATATATATATATATAATGTGTGTGTGTGTGTGTTTGTTTGTATGTTTATTCTTACATACATAAAATTACACATTCTTAAGCAGAATTGGAATTCATGTATAAAAGTGTACCTACCCTCACGTGAATTTTAATCCATGGCATTTAATGTTGGTATATGGAAAACAGCGACTTGATGCCTTGTGCATTAAATCACTATATCGTATGCTTAATCCTTGCAAGGCAAGGTTTCGAATTCCGGTCAGGGTAGATGCACTTACCATAATGAAGTCCATAATGGTGTAACGTATTCCTGAGGCTGGGTAAATTCTGTTAATTAATGGACGATTTGTTGTAGTGCAATATTTGGATATATATATATATATATATATATATATATATATATATATATATATATAATGTATTTTCTTCTTATTTATAAGGGCCTCTGCATCAGTCAGGCTTCGAACCTGGAGCTTTGACTTACATACAATGATAGACGGTCGACTTGTCCATTCAGGTGCCAAGATTACCCAATAGTCAAATATTTAAGTCGTTCATCAGTGTGTCGAGACCAAAGGTCCAGGTCCGGAATCCTGGTCGTGGCAGGTGCACTTATTATACTCTGTTTTTTTCCATCTGTCCATCCGCCTGTGGTGTTTGCGCATGGTAACACTGCGTCCTGGGCTTAAATAATATCCTATTTCGAATATTAACGGTGTAATTCCCATACAGTAAATTATTAAAACACTTTTCAGTTGCAAATGTACACCCAGATATCCTTTTATTTACCTGAAACTTACACAGTGTAACTATTTAAAGCCCGGGACGCAGTGTTACCATGCGAAAACACCACAGGCGGTTGGGCAGATGGAAAAAAACAAAGTATAGTTATACGTAGAAGCTCTTGGGTGTGTGTGTGTGTGGGTGTGTGTGTATATATATATATATATATATATATATATATATATATATATGTTTGCTTTAGATTCTGTTTATAAGACCTCAAAAGGAATCCGACCAAAAGGAGCAGACATCGTTTCGTATCCTGAAAGCGTCACTCAAATACTTTAATATGGATAAAGCAAAGCTAGAGATATTTGAGATTGCTACACCATGCGCTTGCGTTCGGATGTGCACCGAAAGCTGCAGATGATGATCAATTTAGAGAAGGAATGGCTTATTATTGGGAGGAAGGGAGGAGGGAAAGGAGAGAGGAAGACCACGAAATGATATGCGAAGAGAGAGAGGGGAAAGCGAAGATGAATTGGCAAATAGCAATCATCGCGTGGAGAAACTTCCTCTAACGCAGAAGCGGTGTTTGTGTTCAGAATGTAAACAAAAACAATATCGACAGGATTGCTTTTTCTTTTTACAAGGACCACTTCACTTAAATAGGAAAAACTGAAAATACCGAATGAAATTTTTTTTTTTTTGTGAAGGACAAAAAAAAAAATAATGATAAAAAAGCAAGCAATTTCAAGAAACGATTTGAAAAACAGAAGGGGTGGGAGGAGGAAAACGTCCTTTCCAGGATAGTTTTTCTTTGGGACTTTTCCTTTTCCTTGTTGACAGTGATTCTTTCCCGGTTTACTGTTATCTTTCCCTTTTTCCCTGTTTCGTCACAACAGGAGGGGGCCAGTCTTTCCATTTTCACTGGTCCTCTGTTTTACTCGGTAATTTGAAAATATCAATTATTTCTGAACTTTCGAGATACCCAGCCTCTAGGCGAGTTGAATCAAAAGCATTGCTGAGATTCAAAGGTTACTTGCGTATATTTTTTAAAAAGCTCCCGTATTGTTTGCGTTATTATGTTTTGTAATGTATACGAATTCTTCTTGTTACAGAAGGATTACGCACCTCCCTTTCCTCCGTCTTCTCGGAACCAGAGGAATTTATTTCTGGTGATAGAAATTCATTTCTCGATACAATGTGGTTCGGATCCCACAATAAGCTGTAGGTCCCGTTGCTAGGTAAACAGTTGGTTCGTAGTCACGTAAAAATATCTAATCCTTCGGGCCAGCCCTAGGAGAGCTGTTAATCAGCTCAGTGGTCTGGTAAAACTAAGATATACTTAACTTTCCTCCGTCTACTTCTTCTTCTTCTTCTTCTTCTTCTTCTAACAGCTGCGATTGTTAGATTCAGTCGTTTTTCTCGTCAGCATCCGTTTTTATTTCTTGCATACTTTTCCTTTTCCTCTAGATGTGGAACATTTCGGATTTGGAATAATTCGCCTTACGGGAGATCAACGTCCATGTTTACCACTCTCAAAAGAATTGAAATTGAAGAATGGCCCTATTTTATATTTTCTTACCCGTTTTTCTTTCTATTTACTACAGTTCCGTACATTCAGTCACGTCTTTGTTTTCTTTCTCAGGTCTTTATTATTGAGTTTTATCTGTCGTCTGGGTTGTTATTGCCTCCTTCCCGGGCCATGTCATCTTCTCCCTGGCAACAGTTTCTCTCGTCTCTTCACGTAACTTTTCTCGTATTATCCATTTTTGCTGTCTTGCCAACGTTTTGTTTCCGTTGCCGCTGTTTTTTCTGGCTTCTGGACGTCTTTATCTCAGTCCATAGAACTTGGTAATGGTATAGAGGGAGGGCAATCAGCAGTTGTGGATTTGGTTGTGGAAGAGTTTCGTTTTTGTTGATTTGGTAGCATATAATCAATGGTTGTGGGTGGTTGCAAAGGAGACCAGGGTTGGGAACGGTAATGTATGATGTTGTGTTATGCTGTAGTATAATTTTTTTTGGGGGTGTTGTTGAGTGTGCATTCCATTTTCTTTGTGAGTCTCGCGCGTGCGATGAGGACGGTGCGGCTGCAGGGGAGTTGTTTACGAGACAGCCAAGGGAAGAAGTTGGAGACATCGATGGTGGTTTACGATCTGGGGTGAAAGCCTAAGATATTTGGCGGCGCTAACTCCCTCTAAGGGGGCCCTCCCCCTCCCCCCTCCCCTTTTCCTCTCCTTCGCTTCCATCTCCCTATAGCCTCTTCCTCTTCCTGTTTTTCAAGATTATATATATTTATATATATATATATTCTATAATATATATATATATATATATATATATATATATATATATATATTATATAGGTTAGTATATTATATGTATATATATGCAAACACATATGTATATATATTTATATATACACACATACATACATACATACACACATACATACATACATACATGTAATATGTATGCGTATTATAAATCATTGGAAATTTTCCACTTTGAGCGGGCGACTCCAGAAGGATGCTGACATCAGTTTCTCAGAAAGTCTTTAGAAATGAGTGTTTTTAGCCCACGCCCTTAGTCTTGACATCAGCATAGGCGGGTTCCCATTTACAGCTTGATGGGTGGTAGGCCTCGAGTGATTATTTTTGTTCATTGATATGAAGTTAAATGTTCCACTCAATTATAAAGGCAAACCGTTTAATTTTTCGAGATAAAAAAAAGGAAATTCAATATGGTAAGGTTACTGCTCGTACAATTTTTCCCTTTATTGCAAACTTGAATCCTTGAGGCTGAAGGGTGTCTAACGTTTCCTTCGGCGTTAAGTCCTGTTTCCCCTTTTAATCTTAACTCTTTCCCTTGTTTCGTTAGGCCTGAGGAAGGTCAGGGCATTTTGCTCTGTTTGATAAATGGAAGATAACAAAACTACCGGCACTCCATTTCTTAAAATTGATTTACTGTTTTGTTACTCCATACGGAGTTAAAAGCGTTTAAGACAAACGATTACACGTGATCTTGAAATCCCAGAATGGTATGATGTAAAGATAACTATTATATCTGCCGTAACTTCATTTTGCGTGAGGTGGACGAATATATTGTTATAGGGTATATTATATTAAATTATTATATAAAATATTATATATATAAATATATTGTAAATAATATATAGAAATATTATAATTTTATTATATCTTAATTAAATTAATTATATATTAAATATATATAACATTATATATACTTCATCAATATTCATACGTACCCTGCTCGCTGATACTAGTTACACCAGTAGATGGTAGAGAGAACGGTAAAATTTTGCGTATAATGGCACAGAAATGCAATATTCTATAAATTGATATCTATATATATATATATACATATATATATATACACACACACCATCATACGCTGCTCTGATACTAGTCAGTAGATGGAGGAGGACGGAAATTTGCGTATATCGGGCACAGAATGCATATCTAATAAAGATATAATACCCAATCATGTTTGAAAAACTAATTACTTTCCCCGGGTAATCTGGCAAGATGGATATATTTTTTTTTCTATCTCATCGGTGGATATTGTATCGTGAAAATATGACGTATATTCTGGCGAACGAGGCCGTAAAATTGTAATTGATGAAAGTTATGACGTAGTGAAAATTGAAAATTTGGACGCAAAGTATGGCAATAACGATATTCCTGCGCTGTGTTGTTGGAAGGGTGGAGAGAGAGAGAGAGAGAGAGAGAGAGAGAGAGAGAGAGAGAGAGAGCTCAAAAGGAAAGGGGAGGAAATAGGTGGAAAGGACCACGAAGGGATGTTTCGAGTGGGAAAAATAATAGGATGTGGGGAAAGAGAGAGAAGAGAGAGAGAGAGAGAGAAAACAGTGGATAAGAAACAGGGTTAGATTAGAAGGAGGATGGAGAATGAAGATGAATAATGCATCCTGGTGAGAGAGAGGGAAAAAATGAAATGCGGAGAAAAGGAAAGTGTGGAAGAAAATAAGCAAATGCTGGAGATGATGAAAAATGGGTTCAGAAGCAAGGAAAGTGGACGCTTTGTGTGAAACTCGAAAATGGAAATGTGGATCCATCACTTTAGAGGGAGAAGGAATTAAAAGAATGACTAAGGAGTGGAGGCAGGGAGCATGAATGGATATGCAATATTTTGTGAAAACTGCTGTTTTATAGTGTAATTTTTGAAAAAAAAAATTAATATGAAATTTATGAGTAGTATTTTGATGGCTAGTTCCCCGGCCCCATCTGTTTATTTACTTGTTCACGTACACACACATACACGTTGGTGTCCATCAGTAGCATAGTTGACTTACGGCTTACCTTTTCCAGGGTTTACTAGATCCGTGGTTAATTAATTTCCAACTTATAGCTCGCCAGTCTACCTTGCTGTAAATGGGGACTAGGTGTCTGTGCAGGTGTTAAGAAGAGTTTGACGATTGCAACCTTAAATTTGAATATTTGCTGTGACCCTTTAGTGCCACCTGCCCCAAAATGGAAAAATGGCACACTCTTGCCCTATTCATTCATTAGACAGGGATGGTATTTTCTAGCGCGACGTACCTTTCTTCATCTATCCTTGTACACAATCCACTCTTTTAAGTCAGCTTGGTCACAGTTGATTTTAACCGAACGTGCGCTCTGCCATGTCCTCTCCCAATATTTGAATTTATTGGCCTTCCTCTTTATACCGGTATATATTATATATATATATATATATATATATATATATATATATATATATATTATATATATATATATAACTGAATCACGAAAGTTAGGAACGTGATAAATCCATAAATAAAGATAAATGCCACGAAGGAAAATTAAACGAAGGTCTGCAAGATCTTTCGACTTTAAAAGTCCTTTACTGCTCAGTAAAGGACTTTTAAAGTCGAAAGATCTTGCAGACCTCCTTCGTTTATTTTTCCTTCGTGGCATTTATCTTTATATATATATATATATATATATATATATATATATATATATATATATATATATATATATATATATATATATAGTGTGTGTGTGTCTAACCTGAAGTTCTTATTGTATCAGTTCCTAGCGTCTGTAGCTGGATTTACATCGGATTAACCCTGAAGAATATAAGCCTTTTGAGCAAGCTCCTAACGCCATTATCGGACCTGACGTTTCAAGAGTGCTAGCAGTTGCCGTAAACCACTACACGGTCAAGTGGAGACGGAGAGGCAGTCCTGTCAATTAGAAGTAAAATAGAACGCCCAGATAAGCAACCCGTAGGAGTAGATGCTGGAGTGGGAATACTCGACTTGTAGGGCATTGCGCCTGGCCTTGTTAGGATCCTTGGAAATGTCAAGAGTAACTATATAAGAGATTCTCCTGAGATCTTGAGAAAGGAAGACCAGAAGTAAGAGGGGATATAAACCCTGCAGGCTTTGTTTCGCTTAATTTATTTATATAGAATTTCCCAATCTGTGCATGTGGGTGGTTGCTGTTTATCTTTGCGCAATATTGTGTTCTTTCACCCATTTTTCACGCAGTTTTCCAAATCATCCTTCCGAAGCTTTTTATTTTTTATTTTTCTCATGTCACTCCTGTTTCCTATCAGTATCACAGTAGAGTCCTCTCTCTCTCTCTCTCTCTCTCTCTCTCTCTCTCTCTCTCTCTCTCTCTCTCTCTCTCTCTCTCGCTCTCTCTCTCTCTCTCTCTCTCTCTCTCTCTCTCTCTCTCTCTCTCATAATTTCTAGCTTTTGTGTTTGAATCTGTAGAATTCAGTGTAATGAAGTCCAAAACTGATATCACCTTATGGTTTTATATGACGAAATCACTGAATATGTTTTGCAGGTTTATGCTTTTATAGTTAGCCTTCAGAATTATTTATTTAAGTATTGTTAAACCATTGTATTATCCAATAAATGTTTAAAAACATTTTATGGTTAACCTGGCAAATTATAAAATGTAGGCATCGCCTAAACTTCCTTTTTGGTGAATTATTATCCTGGTAAAATCCGGCTTTCACCTATATAGGCATTTTCAGCTGATTAACTCCACCACACATCCATCTCTTCTGTCTCATCTCCCTTTCGATCTCCATCTCTTGTCTTCTCCTCCTCCTCCTCCGTCAGCTGATCTTCCTACATCTACCCGGACCATCTCTGTATTTCTGCTACTCAACCATAGATGTCTCTTATTTCGTGGTCTTTATGTGCGGGCAGCCCCTTTCCCATCACCGTCGCCTTACATAAAACTCAATATTGAATCTGCAGCTTTATCATTTGCGAAAAAATATTATCGACTCCCAGATTTCTGTGGATAAGTTTGACGCAAATTTTCATTTGCTTCTGAGTATCATCTTCCTTTGTCGCATTCCAATAATGACGATGCCTAAGTTTTTTTTTTTTTTTTTTTTTTTTTTAAGGTGTTGGTAATTTCCAACTTTAGATATTCAGAAGCCGAGTTCGTACATGCGTTGCAATCACGTGCCGAAGATGTTTGTGCGGACAGTGTATGTGTGTGTGTATGTATGTATGTATGTATGTATGTATGTATGAGATTTGACATGCGTGCAGAGAGCGAGAATCCTTCCTACATATTTTCTGATCGTCGTTATATTTTTTCGTTGATTGGGTTTTTTTTCCTTTCGTAAAAAGTGATATTTTGAGTAGAAGTCTGACATAACGTATTGATTATGTCTTGTTCAGCCCTTTTAAAGGAAGATATGAGTTCCATCTGGGGCGTTTTATTAGTTGATAACGTTTTTATATGTCTCGTTAGAAAAAAAATTCACTTTATTGAAGGAATTTATACATATATATATATATATATATATATATATATATATATATATATATATATATATATATATATATATATATCGTGCTATTGATTCTCTTATCGTAAGAGGGTCGTGGTGGATTTTGCATGGGTGTCCGAAATCGAATATATTTATCCTGGAGTTCCTTGTGAGATTTTACGTAATTTAGTTATTTTTCAGATATAAAAACCATAAAATTTCGTGTGTATATGTATAATATATATATATATATATATATATATATATATATATATATATATATATATATATATTGTTATGTGTGTGTGTGTGTGTGTGTCTGTGTATGTATATACATACAATGGTATTATACATGTGTGTATATATGTATTTATGAGAGAGATTTATTAAAGACAAGAAAGATTAATAGGATTATTAATATATTATTATATGCCATCGGAACTGTTTTTTATCATCTTCAAACAATTGGCTAGATTGAATATGGTTACATTTTATTTTCTTTTTAAAATTCATACATTCAAAGATCGATTGATAAATGCTAAATTTTAGGAAAGTATGAAGCACATTGATACATTCATAACCTGTCATATGTCTGAGTAAAGTGATTCTTTTTGATCCGTGCATTGATTTTTGTTCATTGTTGATTGTCGAATACAGAGTTAATAGAACCTACCGTAATGTTATTTGTATAAGGTTCGACCTGAAGCTTGTTTTCAGAGATTTTCAGGGTGACCTTGAGCGTTATCTCGATTCAGAGAGAGGGTGGCAGAGCTGCAGGCACAGCCTCACCTCGTGGCCGGATAGCTTGCGGAAGATGTGTTGTTTTCTCTCCTTTTTTCTTCTTCTGCTCTTTCTTTATGTGCATCGTCTCAGGAGGATAGTTTATTGTTATGATTATAGACTTCCGCGGTATAGTCGCGTAGAAAAAAGGGGCGAATAGAAAAAGGGTTTATTGTTATGGCCGCCCTTATTATCATACTTTTACGCTGGGGAGGCTCTATTGTATTTGGTATCATTACTTAGTTGTCGGGTGCTGTTATCGTTAATGTTATTGTTGCTTGGATTGTTATTATGATTGTAGCCACGGCCGTCGTGGTTTACTGTGTGCAACTCCTTTTGCTATGATTATTTATGCTCGCTTTTAACGAAGGACTCGATTGGGTATCGAGATGGTGCTCAAGTATAATACCTATTTGTGGGTTCCTTTTGGAGTTTAATTTACACTTCTTTAGTAATTTCGAAACGCTCCTACCTATGATAAAGTTCTGAGGTGGTCTTTTCTTCAAAATGAATTTGCCTGGCCCAACACCAGTTTCATGAGTGTGACATTCCTTGTCATAAGTTTCACTAAAAGTCTCTTAAAAATCATATACTTGGAATCCTTCTTAAGCTTTGAGTAGAATTTTATATTATATATGAGTGACACTAGATTTATGCTTCGTTTGAACGAGGATGTTACTTTATAAACGCAATATGCTTTTATGACTCGGTAAAAGAAGACTACGAATCTCATCGACTGAGACGGATAGTATTTTGTTCACATCTAATTTTTTGTATAACAGGGGGGAGAGAGAGAGAGAGAGAGAGGAGAGAGAGAGAGAGAGAGAGAGAGAGAGAGAGAGCACGATCCATCAGTGCACGTGTGCATTAATCTCAAGCCTTTTTCTTCCTTTGCATTGCAATATCTTAGTAATGGATGATGCCGTAGATCATAAAGCTAAAGCGGGGTGGAGCTTCGATCCATTTATCTTTCCTTATTTAATTTGTTTATCCTTATTCACGTGAGTGAATTGTGATGATGGTGATGATGATGGTGGTGGTTGTGATAGAAATGGTGGCTGTGATGATTAAGGAGAAGTGGTTTCAAAAAGGGCCCCGGAATAGCCAGATTTTGTGGGAAAGGTGATTCGTTATTCAAGGATGCATTTTTCTCGTTTTAATTATTAGGCCGAGTTATGATCTAGATATTTTTATCAGTAATTTATTTTTAAATATTTTTTATTTATTTATATACGTTACAAAGACTTAGTAAATATAGTAGTTACTTTCTGGCTTTACCTGTTTTCCTATACTTTGTGCAAGATGAATTATTATTATTAATATATTATTGTAGTTTTTGCTAAGTAACTTATTATTATTATTATTATTATTATTATTATTATTATTATTATTATTATTATTATTATTATTATTATTACCTTGATGAAAAGAAAACTTTGAATGCAGTACGCGTCCATTTACAGGCCATTACCGTTAATAACTTGTTTCCCCATAAAGCAAGAGGGTGAATAGACTTACGAGATTAATGAAAATATTCCATTAAATCTTACTCTTAATGAATTAAATGTTAGGATAATTAGTTTTGGGAGAATGTATGCGGTGCTTCGAAGAATTTAGTGCTTATAAGAGTTTGAAAAAATACTCGTCAGATTAATTAACTGTCGTCTTTGTTGACCATTTTTTGGAACAATTTTAAAATTGGCATATATTGTACGAGTTACAGTATCTCTCTCTCTCTCTCTCTCTCTCTCTCTCTCTTCTTCTCTCTCTCTCTCTCTCTCTCCAATGTAAGTATGGTATTCAGTTCCGACTATATATTTATCTAGATACCAGGAAAATAGGTACGCGGTTGAAGATGTTCATATTTGATTTGTATAGTTGTTGTTTTGGTCTTCACCTTAGTTATAAATATATATTCCTCTCTCTCTCTCTCTCTCTCTCTCTCTCTCTCTCTCTCTCTCTCTCTCAAACCTTGGCAGGTAAAAAAAAAATAATTTGACAAAACTTACTTGACTCTGTTGTAGCACTGACAAATATGAGTTTTTTTCACGACCAATACTCGGAATAACCTTCGTTGTGGGATCTTTATTTTTAAGTTATTCGTGAGATGAATATGCAGTCCAATATTAATGTATAGTGCTCTTAATTGGCTGCGCTATATAAGTTACTCGCATCCCTGACTTTGAATAAACAGTTAAATCTCATTGTGGATAACTTTTTCTTTACCTATTGATTGTTATTCATTGATGTGTCATTGTTTTATTACAACTGATTATCAGTAGTTTGCGAAATTTATCTTGACAGTAATTACAGATACTTCTGGATTGTCTACAGAGCATTTTTAATTAGCCATTTAGGCGTCACCGAAATAAATTTTGAATTGTTTTGTATTATGAGTCGTTAACTCATATTTATGATTCATATTTACATACCTTTATATATGTATTTATAAATACACACAAATACGTATGTATGTATTATTATAATTATTATATAAATATTATTCTATATCTATAACTATATATAATGATTATAAATTAATATATATAGTATTGGAGGAAGAGAGAGGAAGACGAGATAGAGAGAGAGAGAGAGAGAGAGATCCCACATATTTTGAGCTTGAGCTGAACTCTTCTTATCAGTAACTTTTTGTGTTGTTCCCATGCATTGTCTCCCGGCACTATTCTCACCCTTTGTCAGAGTTATCCCTTGTCATCAATAATGTTTAAAAAACACTTATGAAATTGTTTATGTAAAGGTAATGCTTTATCCGATAATGGTGTGATTGGTTAGGTCTCATTTTAGAAAAGGGGAGCTTATTTGAAGTTTTAAATCTCTAGAATGGTGTTAGGTTTAGCTTCCGTTAGTATGCTCTGAGAACGATTTGCTATTTATTAATGGATAAATAGCTTATTTTCACAAGAGTTCCTTCCTACGTTTTTATTTGGCGATCTAAATTTCGCCTAATTTTTGTGAAAACAGGATGGATAGTGCAAAAGATTAGTTTTTATTTATTTATTTTATTTATTTATTTCAGAACGGTTATATATTTGGGAAATGGCAGGTGGAAGACTTCACCTCACAATCGGGTTGGGTAAGGTTAGATGTTATTGGATTAAATACTTCCAGAAAACAACGGATGATCATTACGTTTCTTGTCTAGAATACGGCAGTAGTCAGCTACTCGTGAACCTTTGCTACTGTAATGCCGTAATACGCACGAAATTAGCTCAATTTAATCACCCAGGAAAAAACGCTTTTATATCTTAGATGTGTAGTAGTTTTCCTGTTAAGGGATTACACGTAAAAGGGGTACTGGTATCTGCTCACATGACTGCGGATTACTGTTTGAAAAGAGAGAGAGAGAGAGAGTCTGACTGTGCTTGTGTCTGTGTAGTATCTGTATGCGTATCTTTGTTTGTTTGTTAGTATGCGTGGTGTTTTTTTTTTTTTTTTTTTTTTTTTGCGTAGATATCGCAGGAACGTGCACCATTTACACTTCAAGCTCAAACGCTCTCAGGCATTTCTCATTAGTCCGAGTAAACAAAAAAATGTTGAGTTTTCATAACCACTGTGTGTGTGTGTGTGTGTGTGCTAGGAGGAGGGTCGCCTATCCCTTCCTCCCTTTTGCCTAACGTTTTACGTTGTGGTACGATGAATATCAATATGTGAAACATGGCATCATTACTACCAACCATGGGGAGCAGTTTTAGTAGGGTATGCATGTATTGATACCTGATGTACAGAATTTAATGTAACAGCTTTGATGGCCGCCGTCAACCTAAGTTTTATGAATATGTAAATCCCGCAAACCGTTTCAAATAATTCCCGGAGAGAGAGAGAGAGAGAGAGAGAGAGAGAGAGAGAGAGAGAGAGAGAGAGATTTGACTCTCATAAAGAGAGTGACAGCTCCTACCAACATTTTTCTTTTAGTTATATCTTACTGGATGAAATTATATATCATAATTTTGATTATATTTAACTCTTTAAATGGGAGAAATAAAGTTTCCTGACAAAGAACGATTCAATACGCTCGGCATTTTCCTCGGTTCATATTTTTGTTATCCTCTGACCTTATTCCAAAAGGTTTTCTTTCCATTTAAAGAAACGAAAAAACTCGCATCAATTTTTGTTTCCCCTTTGGGGTATTTGACTGCAATCGTATCGCCTGGTAACTGATGCTTGTATGAATATGATTGGACTAGAACCGAGCCCTCTCTCTCTCTCTCTCTCTCTCTCTCTCTCTCTCTCTCTCTCTCTCTCTCTGAATACAATAGATGCTAACGTACAAGCAGTATTCCTCTTTTTTTTTTCCCCCACGAATTCATGAATATTTGCATCGCCATGCGGGTTTCAACATGTTGCGAAATGGATGGTCGGTTAACGATTTCGGATTGTAACTCGCGCTGCTTCTCCATTTTTTTCTCCGCCTATTTTTGGGCCGGAGTGGTTATATATTTTTTCTTCAGTTATTGAGCCATGTAGCTGAGAGAGAGAGAGAGAGAGAGAGAGACTTGATTAGCTGAATTTTTTCGGTTGAGTTTTAGTGAGTGGGACGTTTGTGTTATTTTGATATTAAATGTGGTGATGCTTAACAGTTATCTTAGGGAAGAGAGAGAGAGAGAGAGAGATTTAGCCAGTTAAAGGGAGTTTGCTTTCTAAGTTATTGGGTTATTTGGATATATTGCTGCTGTACAGTTGTCAGTTGTGGTAGTGGAGAGAGAGAGAGAGAGAGAGAGGCTTGACTGACTGGCTGACTGATATGCCAAGTCTCCCTAATTGTTGGATGGACGCTGACCACGGGTCGTTAGCCACATCATATCCAAGAGAAGCAGAATTCACCACTATTGTCAAGGAGCGAAAGGGGTAATTTTTCATGTATGGGCACTCCTGGACGATGAATGTCTAGGATTTCAGTCTTTTGTGACCTGTATTGTACGTGAATCAGAAACGAAGTTATTGTTTTTCAGTTTTTATTATACATACACACACACACACACACACACACACACACACACACACACACATATATATATATATATATATATATATATATATATATAGATATTAGTTGAATATATTTGTATTAGGCTATGTGTGTATATTGCGTTTATACTTGCGTAAGAAATGAATAACATTCGTTGACGTAGGGCCATGTCATTTAAGATTCAGTAAGTTATTAGGAATTGCATTTTTTTCTACCTACTGCCTTGATATACATGTGATTTCCTTTAATGCTTCTAAAAACGTTCATTTATTTGTTTGTCTTTTACTCCCAAGGTCAGGGGGCTGGGCCTAATAACAACATCTGGTTTTTTATTTCTTTTTGTTATAATAATTATTCAAAATAGAATTTCCTGGATTATTGTTACAGGCTGAGAAACCCCTGCTAGGAGTCTCTCTCTCTCTCTCTCTCTCTCTCTCTCTCTCTCTCTCTCTCTGCGTAAAAATACTTGGACTATCTTTGCACAATTCAGTGTCTCTTCTTATTAACTGTGTATGTGACGGCAAGTAAATATCTATATAGCAATTGAAGTGAGGATGAAAATCATGAAAAAAGTAAATGGTCTCAAAGTTTCCCATCATGAGTGGTCCACTTCCAGTATATGAAGTACAGCGATTTCGCAATTCCCCACCTCATTTTCTAACCCGAGTTCAACAGTTGTTTGCTGGGGGGTGGGGGGTGGGTCCCCGTCTCAGTTCGTGACCCTGGTGTTTACAGAAGGTAATAAATTGTCAGGTAATATTTTAGACTGGATATTTTTATGGCCAACCTAAATTTATTCATGATTTATGTAAACCACGTTTTATTTATAGCCTTAAGGTTGAAATGTTTACTTATGGATCAATCACTGATGTGTCAAGAAGACTTTTTAACATCAGTTTTATTGTATAATAAGACAGAAACATCCACAAACATACACGAGAAGGACTTGGCGCCTTTCTCTGATAAATTCGTTCCCAAGAAACTCGCTCGCTGTTGCTGATTCCTACCCTTCCTCTAATTTTCTCCATCTAATATTCGTCAAATTGTACGTATTGTTTCTCGTGTGACTGGTTTACTTTCTTTTTCTCATATGGCAGTTGAACTTCCTACTTTCTCCCGTTGCGCAATTTAGTTTCTATTTTGAAATTGTTGAGAACAAGTTTCCTTATCTTTTTTCTAGAATAATTTTTTTTTTCTGTATTGACATTTCTGAGCATTTTCATTACCTTTCCTCGTTAGGCAAATGATATTTTTATTTTCTGACATTTGTAGATGTCTTTTAAAATTTTGTTGTCAGGAATATTCCAAAGAACAGATTTTAACACACGAACTATTTTGTATAAGATTTTATTCAAGTGTTATGCAAAGGTTTCTATTAATAGGGTTGGTGATCCGCGGATGACAGGACACCTAGATATGAATAGAAATTAAAGTGAAAATAAAAGTGTAAAATTCAGCGAAGTGACAAAGAGCTTATTGAAACTTTTTCTTGGATTTTAAAGGTGTCTTGCTTTGCATATACGAATTTATGTAACCCATTATATCAACAAAAAGTAAGAAGAAATATTTTCTTAGCATCGATATGTATGTATACAGTAACTATAAAAACAAGAAATATGTATATAATATATATATATATATATATATATATATATATATATATATATATATATATATATATTATTATCTATTTGAATTTTTACCTTTTTGAATAAGGAAGATGCGCTTATGAAACTAACACTACATTTTGAGATGTAGTGCATTGTATTATTATTATCATATATATATATATATATATATATATATATATATATATATATATATATATATATTGTATCTTTTATATATAAACTGTCGTCTCTAGAATTTCTCGGTGGAAAAGAGATTTATGTATATTAAACATAGCAGAACGTTCAGTACTGTGCCCCTCCAAAACTGCCTCTCTCATCTCGTGACTCATATACGCTGATAATATCCTTTTTAAGGGGAGGAGTTGACTTACCTATTCGCAAGCTGCCAAATCCGTTACGGAGCGGGGCGGATCTCCCCCTCCTGTATATCTGGCTTCATGGGCCTCGCCTGAATGCAGGCGATTGTAGGCTGGCCGTAAAAGCATCATTTTCTTCTAGCAAACTGCCACAATTACTTAGAAATATCTCGCTTTCTTTAAAGGTATTAGCTGGCTGGTTGCTAGCATCTTTCTCTGGGAAGACTTTTATTGCTTACGTCGTCTAGGATTTATTTTGGATGTATTTTCCTCCGTGAAGGGGAGGAATATCATTTAATTTTCTCCCACTTGCATCTCTTCCACCCTCCTTCTTTCCTTATTCTCTGCTTGTTCCTCGGTTTACTTGAATGTGTTTCTCTTGCCAGTGCTGTCTCTTTTTGTATGGGCGAATATTGCTGGCCGTAGTGTATATATTTATAGGTATGTATGTTTATATATACGTGTATATATATAGTATCATATATATATGATATATATATATATATATATAGTGTGTGTGTGTTTGTGTGCTTAGAGAGAGAGAGAGAGAGAGAGACAGAGAGAGAGAGAGAGGAACTTCCCTTTTTTCCAGCATTAACGTAGAAATATCCCTTATTCTTAGTGAACATTGATATCATGAATTTCGGTGATTTCCAACACTATGTGAATCGATGTGATTTTGTTGAGAGAAAGTCGTGGCACATCAATTTTCATATATATATATATATATATATATATATATTTATATATATATATATATATATATATATTCACTAAGTATACTAAGATGTCATGAATCCCGTTTCTTATTGATTATTTCAACTTATCTGGAATAGACTCGAAGTATGTGCCTGTGAAATCAATAAATTTCCCCACCCCGTTAAGCCAGTTTTTAACCATTTAACCGCACACTCACGCACCCACACACGCGCCCATGCACGCCCAATATGCCTAATGCTTCCAATACCGGTTTCGCCGTATTTTTGGGGACATTTGTTTCGGGACGAAGCGCATTGGTTTTCCTTGAAATGTCCTTAACCATGCGGGTACCTTGGCAGGGCTTTTCGGGGGTGGGGGTGGGGTAGATGGCGCTCTTGATATTGGAGATGGGTTTTAGGGGCTTGGCGCGTCCTCTTATTTCATCCAGTTTACTTGTTCTTGATTATATTTGTTGGTTATCGGCGATGCCGAGACCGTAAAATAGGATGTGAGTAACAGGAGATACGAGAAAGCGATAGCACCACATTGAAAGTTGTGTGTAGTATTTTTCCAGTATAATCGATTCATGTCTAATTTTAACCTATGTTTGATTTATTATTTAAACATTTGTTCCTTCAGTTGGATGATGATGATGATGATAGTATCATTAGTGGCAATTTAGTGGTAATGAGGATAATATGACTAGTAGTTAGTTCTTGTATAATTCTGGATTTTTTCCTATTCAAAGCGCAAATTTGAGCTTTGGCTCCAAGTTTGTTTTTGTGGCTCACGCATTTTTTTCGTCGGTGGCAGGGAGGTTTTATATAGCATTGTTTATAAATCTCTACTCTCCCCTGTTCTTCCCCGGGAAATCTTTCTCCTTCCATCTATTCGTTTTTTATTGTTGTTGGATGAGAGATGAGTTAAGTTTTGTTTAGAGGAGGTTTGTCCGAAGGAGAAGCGACCTTCGGGGCAGGAAGCCGAGGGGCGATTGTCCTTTGCGTTTCTTTGCCTCTCAGATGCGACCCTTGGGGCTCTAATGCCTCCGTTTATCTCTGTGATGGAAGAACGATGGGTCTGGACATAGCTACGTTGATTTCAGCGCATATCTTGCAATGGGGTCTGGGGAAGCATTAAGGGGTGGTAGAAATTGGGCTTGGGGAAGGATTAATGGGCGGCCGTAAGGGGCGTTGGAAGGGAAAGTAAGGGGTCGTCTTAATGGGCGCGAGGGTGGTGGGAAGGAGTAGACATCCGTATGTAATGGGGACTAGGGAAACGTTAATTGGTAGTAGTTGTCGAATGGGGCTTAGGGTAGCATTAGGGGAAGCGTTAATGGGAAATTGGCCTTGGTGAAGGGTTAATGGGTAGCAATAAAGTGGTCTGGAAAGCATCCTTGGGTCTTCATAACTGGACTGTCGTAATTAGGGGTTCAAATGCCGGAAGTAATGGACTTTTGAAGGATTAAGAGGATCTCAGTAATAGGAAATGGGGACGGACTAATAATTGGGAGGAATCCAGAGTGGCCGTTGTGGGTCCTGTGCAACATTAATGGGTGGACGTAATGGTTTTGGAAGTCTAAAGGACGCCATTAATAACGGTAATGGGTACATAGTAATGGTTGCTAGAAGGCTGTAATGGGTTTTACGGACGTATTAATAGATACTGGACTAATTACCTGGTGAATCGCTAATGACTGTTATTAATTCGAGCTGGAGAAAGATTAAATGTCCATGAATGAGAGTAGGAAATTATAAATACCTGCGGTAATTGGTATGGGAAAAGAATTGAGGGTTTGTAATGAAAGAGGTTTGTGGAATATTAATTTTGGTAATAATGGTACAGGAGAATAATTTAAATGTCTTATAGAGATGGATGCGTGTGGGAAGGATGCAGGATGGTTGTAAGGGGGTCGGGGTTCGGGTAAAATTTGAAGGTTATTGTAAGGGGGAATTGGGAAAGAAATGGAAGGTGTGGTGGATGGTGTAGAGTTGGAAATGTAGTGGTGAGCTTAGTGAATACGAAATTAGCTTCATTTTACTGTATAGTAAATCACTAAATATCTTAATAAAATTCTTTATGACACTCCTCTGATGATTTTTAAAATTTTCACTGGAGTATTTGGGTTAGTCTGAATAACAAATTAAGCATCTCACCAAAGCTTAGAGGATTTACTAGGTAGCGTCTCCTATAAATGTTAAGTTTCATAGATTAACATATATATATATATTATTGGAGATGGTTTCACTTATTAAATAATTTTCTTTATGATAAAATGAGAAACATTGTACTCAGAATAACATTAGGGATAACTAATGAGAAGCGAGCGTATTTTATACCAAGAAATTACTGTGTTCGCATTTATATCTTGTTGCTTTTAATAATTTTGCATATTTGCTGATAATGATTACAAATAATTCCATTGCTTTTGCAGTAGCCTGATCATTCTACCGTATATTTAGTAATGATTTTATATTTAGTAATGTTATTCTGTCACTCAAAGCCCTTCGATTTTTGGAGCCCTAATTCCCCCCATCCAGTTACAAGTTTTCCATGAGCCCTGTTGTTCTTTTGTTCTTTTGTTATTTGTTTGCATCGCCAGATTTATTTGTTTGCCTTGCCATACGGCCTGCAAACACAATATTGTAACATCGTTGTACCAGGCATTTTCCCCTGGCAATTGCCTCTACTGATTTCTTTTTCTCTCCCTTTTTTCGCAGCAGTACACCGAATGTTCCAGCCTTTTTCGGATATATTTTTCCCGTTAATGCTGGGGTTTCTGATACTAAAGAGTGCTCTCGTTTGTGCGTAAGTGCGTGCGTGTGAGTGATGTTGGCTCTGTGTGTGTGTGTGTGTGTGTGTGTGCATTGTGAACAAAAGATTTGCATTTGTGTATCTTATGTTTTATATAATTATATATATATATATATATATATATATATATATATATATATATATATATATATATATATATATATATATTATCACGTGTGCACTCCATTTCCCGTAAGGAGAGGAAGGACAATGCCAGGCAGACATATACACACATATGTGTATGTGTGTGTGTGTGTATATATATATATATATATATATATATATATATATATATATATATATATATATATATATATATATATATATATATATATATATATATATATATATATATATATATATATACACATACATACACATACATATATGTGTGTATATGTCTGCCTGGCATTGTCCTCCTCTCCTTACGGAAATGGAGTGCCACAGTGTGATAATATATATATATTATATATATATATATAATATATATATATATATATAATATTATATATATATATATACACACACACACACACACACACACACACACCACACACATATATATATATATATAATATATATATATATATATATATATATATATATTAGATTTGTATTCAGCCTGTTTGTGATGTGTGTGCCAGGAGTTGAAAACATGTTGTTTACAACATGTGATTGTAGTATGGGTGTACCCTTGTACGTAAGTTTTGCCTAATTGATTAGAGTGCGCGCGTGTGTCCGTCTCTGGGTGCTTGGTTACTCCAGTATCCTCGTTTGGTCTCTATATACGGATGGGTTAACCTCGTAATCGATGTTCCCAAACCGCCGATTTTGGTGTAACCGCTGTACCCAGGTCTAGTTACAGTCGTATTTGTACTTTCGAGTTCCTTTTGCTTCAGGGTCTACAGCTCACTTAACTTTATTTATTATTTCAGCATTTTAGTGAACGAATAGATATCCAATTCCAGTTTTACTTGCGTAATTGTATATTCAAGTTAAGGTAAACTTTTTATTATGTACATTCATTTTTATTCCTATTATTTTTATCCCTATCTTTACTTTCTTCCTTGCTGTTTTTCCAGATGTACGAATTGGGTTAGTTCCTTTATTCTCGTAATAGTAATAATAAAATAGTAATAATAATAGTGCTTGTTATGCATAGTTCTTACTTGTTTCATTTTAGCATGAGCATTGTCAAGTCAGCATACGCTTAAAACGTTCTGTGATGTAAATTGGTGTTTTTTTTTATTTTGTCCAACAGTTCATTTCGTAAACCCTTATCAAAAATTTTCGTACACCGAAGGCTTTTGTATTTGGCTTTTTAATAACCCCCAGACAGAGAGCGGTTCATGAAAAGGCTTCATCAATAACTTCTTACCTTTGGGCGAACTCCAATCATCCATTGTTCTTTTCATCTCTTTCTGCTCTGCTTACTTCGCATTCCCCTTCTTCCCATTACTTATGTTTGTTTAGTTAGTGTGTGCATGTGTGCGTGTGTTTTTGGTGCGGGGGAGGGTGAGGCGTCTTCATCATAGAACTTGTGATCTGGACGAAACATTCGCGCATTGAATCAAGTTACTGATGAGCGTCATTACCGTCATATGTTTTCGTGAATGATTTCACGCATTGGACGAAATAATTGCCAAACTATCGATTTAATTATTTTGTGCTATTGCGCGTTATGAATGGGCGAGGGCAGGTTTCCTTGTCCTGTTCTCTCCGCCGCAGCTATATCTCTCAGGGGTTGGTAGCAGAGAGAACGAACTGCATGCACCCTCGTGTTATATAAACCCTTGGAATCGTTAGTTATCCCGGCGATATTTGGGCGACTCTGACATTCCGCCCTTTCACCTCCTTCTCTTAATGCCCTGTCTTTCCCTTTCATTCGGCCAACATTTTCCTTTTACTGCCTTCGTTTATGACTCCCGTTTTGTTCCTGCTTCTCTCTCGACTCTTCCTTGACGTACGTTTAGTATATTGCTCCTGCGACGCCTTCGTGTTAATGATTTGTATAGCTGAGTTATCAGACTTTCCGTAGCTTTTTTTTTTTTTTTTTTTTTTTTTTTTTGTAGAGACCTGTGAGACGTACAGCATCTTACGCCTGAAGAAAACAATGCTGAATACAGAAATTGAACAGTAAAACAGCGTCATTAATTTTGTTCTTGCTAAATAACACAGAAGCACTATAGTAGATTCACATTAGCCGTGCATTTGATGTCTAGGCCAATCCCTTACGACGATCCTGATTGGCTGTTGATAAGCCAATCACAGGTCAGGAAACCCTCAGTCTCTGGAAAGAGTTCAGATAGGCAGGATGTATGTTCCACCTCTCCTGAAGGATACCATTGAAAGGCGTATCCCTCAGGAGAGGTGGAATATATATCCTGCCTATGTGAATTCTCGCTGGAAGTTTCCTGCCCTGTGATTGGCTTATCAACAGCCAATCAGGAGCGTCGTAAGGGACGGGCCTAGACATCAGATGAACGGCTGAGGTGAATCTACTATAGTACTGACACTTGTGAATAATTCTTATTATCTCTTGCGAGGATGTCATTATTGAGTTTTTGGAAAGTACTGAACATATGTGTGTGTGCAATTCATAATTTCTTGCTGCTGTGTTACTGATACAATGGATCATATTTATAGGCGCCTTCTTTAAGGTGAAAGCAGTATGAAGATCAAAACGCCTCTCTCGTCCATTTTAGTGTAGATCCCGTATGAAACAGGTACTCTCGTTAGGTTCTCGGCAGTCATGGTGCTGAAAACATTCGTTGATTAATTATCCGGCCCTCGACGCGGTTTTCGTTGGAGCGAGTGTTGAGGTATGATCGTGTATCCTCCAGTATATTAATCGTACTTCCATCGTGTGCCGCTGAGAGAAGGATACTAATGATGAAGGACATGCAGGCCTAAATGTTTTGGGATTTCTTTAGTGCATCAAATTTAAAGTTCAATTAGTTCTAGGCTTGAATTGCGTAGGTGAGTCAGTTACCGATAAATGTTATGTTTATTATTTTTTCAGTTTAAAAATTATGTAATTAAGCAGTTTACAGTAACTGGTATCAGTTTAGTCATCGAAGAAGAAGAAGAGAGAGAGAGAGAGGAGGAGAGGGAGAGAAGAGATAGAGAGAGAGAGAGAGAGAGAGAGAGAGAGAGAGAGAGAGAGAGAGAACCCCCGAATTGTTCAGGGACGAAGAATGCCAAATAGGGGGGGTCCTAACGAGCGCCGACCTTCCCACCTAAGGACGTTTAATCTCGTTAAGGATGCTGGTTTCATTATAGAAACAACTTGGACGAAATTTCCATGTAGATTTGCATACTTCTTTTTGAAGAAGGGTTTCACTGGGAGAGAGAAGGGTCAATTAAGAAGGGGGCCGTCGGGGGGGAGAAAAGGTGGTGCCTCTCGAAAGCGATGAATCTTTTCAATATATTCATTTTATGCTTTTTTCTAAGGGAACTTTTGTTTAGCTTTGGAGGACTCGCTTTGTGACACTTAACTTTCCCAGCTCATGGAAAAAATTCAGTATTGTGAATGCTGTTTACATTTTGGGGATAAAGTTATTTCAATCTTAATAACGGCAGTTTTCAAGCTTATAATTCGGAAGACGTGTATTTATTTCGTTTTTAATTAAACTCGTCGTTGAATGACACTATCTGCGACGAATGGATAAGCATTTTTTAGTACATTATGAAAAGAAAATGGATTGAGTAAATATTAATAAACGTGCAGCCGCTTCGAAAGAACATTCAGTCCTTAAAAGGACTGTACCGAATATGCGGAAACATTTTATTCCGCTTGTTTCATCATTGTTTACCATTCCCCATCTTCATAACCCCTCAACACTGAAACCTAACGAGAAGGGGTTATAAAAAATAAAAGGGGGGGGGGGCACTTTGGGAAGATTGGAAATATTGGCCACTGGTTCTATTTTATTATTATTATTATTATTTTTTTTTTTTTTTTTTTTTTTTTTTTTGCTCTATCACAGTCCTCCAATTCGACTGGGTGGTATTTATAGTGTGGGGTTCCGGGTTGCATCCTGCCTCCTTAGGAGTCCATCACTTTTCTTACTATGTGTGCCGTTTCTAGGATCACACTCTTCTGCATGAGGCCCGGAGCTACTTCAGCCTCTAGTTTTTCTAGATTCCTTTTCAGGGATCTTGGGATCGTGCCTAGTGCTCCTATGTTTATGGGTACGATTTCCACTGGCATATCCCATATCCTTCTTATTTCTATGTTCAGATCTTGATACTTATCCATTTTTTCCCTCTCTTTCTCTTCAACTCTGGTGTCCCATGGTATTGCGACATCAATGAGTGATACTTTCTTCTTGACTTTGTCAATCAACGTCACGTCTGGTCTGTTTGCACGTATCACCCTATCCGTCCTGATACCATAGTCCCAGAGGATCTTTGCCTGATCGTTTTCTATCACTCCCTCAGGTTGGTGCTCATACCACTTATTACTGCAAGGTAGTTGATGTTTCTTGCACAGGCTCCAGTGGAGGGCTTTTGCCACTGAATCATACCTCTTTTTGTACTGGTTCTGTGCAAGTGCCGGGCATTCGCTTGCTATGTGGTTTATGGTTTCATTTTTCGTATTGCACTTCCTACATATGGGAGAGATGTTATTTCCATCTATCGTTCTTTGAACATATCTGGTTCTTAGGGCCTGATCTTGTGCCGCTGTTATCATTCCTTCAGTTTCCTTCTTTAGCTCTCCCCTCTGTAGCCATTGCCATGTGTCATCGCTGGCTAGTTCTTTAGTCTGTCTCATGTATTGTCCGTGCATTGGTTTGTTGTGCCAGTCCTCTTTTCTGTCTGTCATTCTCCTGTCTCTGTATATTTCTGGGTCTTCGTCTACTTTTATTAGTCCTTCTTCCCATGCACTCTTTAGCCACTCGTCTTCACTGGTTTTCAGATATTGCCCCAGTGCTCTGTTCTCGGTGTTGACGCAGTCCTCTATACTTAGTAGTCCTCTCCCTCCTTCCTTTCGTGTTATGTAAGTCTGTCCGTATTTGCTCTTGGGTGTAGTGCTTTGTGTATTGTCATATGTTTCCTGGTTTTCTGATCAATGCTGCGGAGTTCTGCCTTCGTCCATTCCACTATTCCTGCGCTGTATCTGATTACTGGCACTGCCCATGTGTTTATGGCTTTTATCATATTTCCGGCGTTGAGTTTTGACTTGAGTATCGCCTTGAGTCTCTGCATATATTCTTTCCTGATCGTGTCCTTCATCTCTTGGTGTTTTATATCCCTTCCTTCCATTATTCCCAGGTATTTGTATCCTGTCTCATCTATGTGTTTGATGTTGCTCCCATCTGGTAGCTTTATCCCTTCAGTTCTCGTTACTTTGCATTTTTGTATGTTGACTAAGGCGCATTTTTCTATTCCAAACTCCATCCTGATGTCCCCAGATACAATCCTTACAGTCTGGATTAGGGTATCTATTTCCTTGATGCTCTTACCATACAGCTTGATGTCGTCCATGAACATCAGATGGTTGATTCTGTGCCTCTTTTCTTGAGTTGGTACCCGGCATCCATCTTCTGAGTACTTTTGTCATGGGAATCATGGCTACTACGAAGAGTAGTGGGGACAGTGAGTCGCCCTGGAAGATCCCTCTCCTGATATTAACCTCTGCTAGTCTTATTCCAGAGCTTGTAAGTATTGTATTCCAGTTGCGCATATATTTTCAGGCATTCTATTAGCCATGTGTGTGGTATCATGTCGAAGGCTTTCTTATAGTCTATCCATGCCATGCTTAGGTTGGTTTTCCTTCTCCTACTGTTCTTCATTACCATTTTGTCTATCAGGAGCTGGTCTTTTGTGCCCCTACACTTCCTTCTGCAGCCTTTCTGTTGGTGGGGGATGGTGTTTTGTCTCCTCTAGGTAATTGTATAGCCTTTCACTGATGATACCTGTTAGTAACTTCCACATTATTGGTAGGCAGGTGATAGGCCTGTAGTTACTGGCTATATTTCCCTTACTCTTGTCTTTTTGTACTAAGGATGTTCTTCCTGTGGTCATCCATTTGGGTGCATGGTGATTTGAGATACAATGCTGGAGTTGTTCTGCTATTCGTGGGTGTAGGGCCTTGAAGTTTTTGAGCCAGTATCCATGGACTTCATCGGGACCTGGGGCTTTCCAGTTTGGCATTTTCTTTAGTTGGTGTCTGACTGTGTCTGTCGTGATCTCTGAATCTTTGTTTTATTCTCCCTGTTTCTTCTTCCTTGACTTCCTGGAGCCATGTTGCATGTTTGTTGTGTGATACCGGATTACTCCATATGTTTTCCCAGAGTCTCTTACTTGGTTCGGCTTCAGGAATTTCTGGGTGGTTGTCTTCCCCTCTTAGTTGGCTGTATAGTCTTTTCTGGTTGGTTCCGAATAGTTTATTCTGTTGGTATCCCTTATTCCTGTTCATGTACCGTTGGATCTTACGTGCTTTGGCCTTAAGCCTCTGTTTTACATCTTCTATTGTGTTGTTTAGTCCCCTCTCTTGTACTTTGTATTTCTCGTTGAGTTCCTCCCTTGTTTTCTTGCTTCTTAGCCTTTTTTCCGCCATCTCTTTCAGTTTACTCAAGTCAGATCTCATCACCATGATTTGCTTTTCCAGGCGCCTTTTCCAAGGAGGTTGCTGTTTTGGTTTCTGTTGGGTTGGTTGTGCTGGTGGTGTTGGTGTTCGTACCCCCATCAGTTCTGCTACTAATCTTGCTCCTGCATATACCAAGTTATTTTTTTCTGTGATACTGGTGGCGTGTATTGTGCCCATTATTTCATTGACCTCACTTGTTTTCTGCCTTAATTTCTTGGTGTTGTAGGCTTTCATGGAGGGGATCTTTGTTCTCTCTGTATCTGGCTCCATCCATTGTCTAATCTTTTTTACCCATTCCGTCCTCTCTGTTACTTCGTCGGTGTTTCTTCGTGTGTCATTGTTTGATACCTCATCCTCCCTGTCGTCTTCTGTGGCATCGTCTCTCAGTTCGTTATTATTATTATTATTATTATTATTATTATTATTATTATTATTATTATTATTATTATTATTATTATTATTATTATTATTATTAAATTTTCCTTTTCCTAAAACCTCTTTCTGCCTGGTGGGATAATACGCTCCTATTCAATTCTGTTAGTGCACATACCTAATACCCAAAGAACTCAGTTTACACGATTTTAGATTTGCCGTTAATTGAGTAGGAAATGTAAAGAAGAAGAAGAGAAGAAAGTGATTCCCCCCTTCCCCTCCGACTCTGAAAAGTTTCTTGAAGCTCAGATGCTTGAATTGTTGAAGTTTCCCGATTGCATGATTTTCATTCTCCGTGCTAGGTGCCAGCTGCTGGATAAATCAGGGTTTTCATTGTGTGTGTTTACAGTGAGAGTATCCAGCTTGGCTTATTGAACCAATCTGGTATATATGCCATATCTTACTTTTTGCCATATTGTGCTTCTGTGTTTTTCAATTTTGGTATATCCATGTCAGCGGTTCCCTACCGAGATAGTTGCAAATGTTTCATGAACTGGACTGTGATTAGGATGTAACTTTTCATAATTAGTCATTGTTACGTGTTACGTGTGTTTGTGAGCGATTTTATGTAGTATGTTGGTGAAGCTTGACAAATCTTGAAAGATATTGTAAGATGGAATGTTAATAACCATGTTGTTGACGCCACGACGGCTCTCTCTCTCTCTCTCTCTCTCTCTCTCTCTCTCTCTCTCTCTCTCTCTCTCTCTGTGCGTATTTGAGGGGATGGGATCAGAATTGTGAGGGTAATATACTTCGCGTTAAACAGATCTGTTTCTCGATTTGCGCTTGAGACCCAATCAACTTTTTCGATTCTCAGCTTAATATTCAGAGAAAGAGTTCTTCGCATCAGTGAACAACTCTCACTTAACGCTGGGTTATAGCAAATGTAATTATGTCAAAGTATACGCGAGCGTGCGTGTGTGTGTGTGTATCTCCAGAGGAGAAAAATAATTGCCACCTTTCCCCTCCTCTTCCTTTGAGCTTCGGTAGATGTGGCATCGAGGCCTCAGAAGGCTAAGCCATAAAGCTAAGTATCCTTCAGGTTTAGCGCCGCGGCTCTCTCACGAATGGCTCCGTAACTGCCCAAGGATTGCCGTTATATGCCCATTATGATGCCTTTATTGCATAATGTATATGTGATGTTGATGCCACGACGGTTCATTCGAAGTCTCTCTCTCTCTCTCTCTCTCTCTCTCTCTCTCTCTCTCCTAATTCAATTCAGTCCTAGAAGAGAGCTGGTAGACGCCCAGTGTCTTCAGGCTAATTTAGGCAAGACCGGGTGGGTCATCCTCGTGCTATGATTGATGTCTTCCAGTGGAAAATAAGATGTGTTTTGGGTAATACTGTGTTTGGGGGAGGAAAGGAAAGTCGTCTCCAGTCTCTTGAGGATTGTGTGCGCTTTTTATTTTTATTTATTTATTTTTTCTAAGGTGAAAATCATAAAAAAACTATTTTTTAATAATCTAGTTTTATAAGCAGAAAATACTTTTAGGAATCTTGAAAAATATTGTAAGATTAAAATTTAAAACTGTTATTGTACATGTATACTGTTGTAGTTTTGACGGAAGTTGTTTAAAGTCTTGTTTTTATTGAAGGCAGTATATTTTTTTTTGGTTGAGAAAAAGAATGCTGGGATGGAAAACAATCGCCCAAGACCATTGCGGACACTTATGAGGCCTCTTGTCGTAATGCCAGAGACGACACGTATTCCTTATTCCTGTCGTTAGAGATATGCAAATTTATGCTCCAAAGGGAGGGAGGAAGAAGAAGGCTCGTGCAAATTTTTCATTAAGGAATTCCCAAAGGAGCCGAAATGAATGGCGGGGGTAAAATGAGATATTCCCGGGTCCTACTAATGCCATGAAGGAAAAGGAAGGCGCAGAGGGTATGGAGGAGGAGGCAGGAGAGGCAGAAGGAATAAAAAGGAAAGGTCCTAACAGTATCAGCTGTGTTCTTTCACTGATTTTATCAATGCCTTCGTTGCTCTGCTGTACATGCTAACATTCTTTTTGTTCTTTTGTGTCTTGGGGTTTTATTGTTATGCAATATACGAATTCCTGTGAGTG
Source organism: Macrobrachium nipponense (assembly GCF_015104395.2). Lineage (NCBI taxonomy): Eukaryota > Metazoa > Arthropoda > Malacostraca > Decapoda > Palaemonidae > Macrobrachium > Macrobrachium nipponense. Next base: position 23,887,116 of record NC_061096.1, read on the forward strand.
AGTGAGTTTGTATATGCACTTGCATGTAGTAGATTGTGCTTGTGCAGATGAGTGTCTTTTTGCATCAAGTTCGTATCGTTTCTTTAAGTTTTTTTCATTTTTCATTTTTCATTTAAAGTATAACATTCTCAGAGATATACATTCTTCTCTGTGATTAGTTAACGTACGTTTTTTTTTTCACCATCTTTCACATTATAAAAAGAAATTTTTTGCGCACTCATAGAGGGTTCATTTCTTACCAACTTACTAGTATTTCCAGTTTGCTTCAGATATGTAACGTTACTTTCGCTTTTGTTTTTCTTTTGCCCACCATTTTATTTCGGTTGCATCCCCTTATAGACTTTACATTTTCTGGTCATTTGTACACCATCGCCACATATTCCTCTGTAGAAACTGTAATTTAAATGATTTTCCACACCTTTAGATTTTTAGGAACTAAGCTCCTGGATGGGTTCTCTTTTGTAGGATAAGATGCGAGTTTTGTTTAATGTGATCCCGCTCGCTCTACTTTGTAGCCTCTTAAATATAGTATGTTTATAACCTTTGAAGGTGTTAGTTATTCTTACACTCATTCCGTATCTCCAGAATGAAAGTTTAGATATTTTAGCTAAACTTCTTGAAATTTCTTCTTCTGTTTGTGGACTGTATTTTCTTAGAAGTATTTTACCCCGTTTTTCATCTGATAGTAATTTCCTGTTAGTCATTGGTTACCTGTTTTATGGCAAAAGTTGTTCACTTTATGCGGCCTTACAATAATAACGAACGTTCGTATCTAGTATACGTTCATTGTGCGTGTTTTCAGTTACACATTTATACTCACAAAAGTTTCCAGCCATGTGGTGTCCAAACACAAAAAGGAATTCTATATCAATGAGTATTTTTGAAATTGTAAATCTGCCTGAACTTAAGGTTTTCATTGCTATAGGTCAGGATGTAAAGACAGACTTTTATGTTAAGTCCGTAGACTCGCAAATGGTTGGACAGAAAGATTTGTACTTAAATGAAAAATGAACGTTGGAAAAAAAAATTTTTAAGAAGCCAATTAGGATATCTTATATCTATGTGTAATTTAGGTTTAGTTTTGAAAAATGTATTTATTAAATTTTGTAAAACCGTAATTTTAAGTTTTTCATATCTCTGATGATACAGACATAATTATTTTTCTGAATTTATTAAGAGTTTGACTTTTCACTTGGTGCTGAGCTTCATAGTATACGTAAAAGTTTTTGCTCATATCTGATACGCATTTCATCAGGCATATGACAGAATACTTCCTGCTGTATTTTTCCGGCTGAGTCTTCATATCTAGAATCCTCATTAGGAGAATCTGCAATTCTAGAATTTTTATATATAAATCCAACATTCATTTGAATGATACATTTTGTCCTTATTCAAGCAAGGTTTTTTATGGCATTACCAAATGTTTATCCTAATTCAACTAGTTACTCTTGGAACTGAAGTTTTATCGATGGTAGGTTTTTTTTATTCAGAGAGAGAGAGAGAGAGAGAGAGAGAGAGCGCTGCCCAAACAGAGCGAGCGGATCTTCAATCTAAACATGTATGTTCAGCGCAGTCTTGAGCATGAAGTAATTTGCAACTTTAGAAAAATAATCTTCTCTTCTCCGAGATTTCCAAGAGGGAAATTCTAGAATCGGGAATGAGATTCATCCACTAAAATCCCTGAGTTAAGATGATCTTCGTGATGTGTGGAGTTGAATTATCATCGTCATTTTAATTATAATTTTAGTTCGTCATTTTAATTATAATTATAGTCACTCTATTAGATTTGGATGTTTTAGCCACATGCCTCAAAATATTTTCTGAAATGAATAATTGAGATGTTCGATATATAGAATAACCTAATATATAATATAGTAACCTGTTAAATGTTGCAGACTCGTGATGGTAAAAGGTTGGTAAACACTTCCTTCACAACAGCTGTTAATGACATTTCCCCTTGCTCGTGCACCCTCAGTCCAACATACAACATTTAACGAACTGTAACTCGCTGTACGTGCTACAACTTAAGAGCTGAAAGTGAAGAAATCCATATTCTGAATAAGTGGAGTCTGGAAAAGAAGACCGTGATGCATTCACTAATGAAAGCTCCGTTCTGGAGCGATAAAATCCTAATCGTGGCTACATCTGCAGGTTAAATGATAACACTAGGACATACAATTAGGGATATAACGGAGCCCTTGTTGAATTATTAAGTACTGGTACGCTTTGATGAGTCTATTACCTGAGTTTATAGGTGTTTATGAGCCTTCTGAGAGCTCTAACATCTGGCTAATACATCCATATCCGTCCCCATGCTATTTCCTTAACACACACCCACACACACACCTACCTTTTAATCTCTCTCTCTCTCTCTCTCTCTCTCTCTCTCTCCGTTCTTTCGTTGTGTAGTGATATTTTTTTTCTTTGATATGAAGTACATAATTTCACTTGTAAAATTATATGGTGAACGGAAGAAAATAGTGTAAAATACTTGAATTTGATAAAAAATGGTCGTGAAGAAATGCTATGGTTATTACACCTACCCTTTTCCTGTGTATATAAATGCAGTGTCCCCCTACATTGAGATTGTCATTAGCCAGCGTAGAGTTATTTTACAGGAGAGGTCAGTGGAAAAAACAACCCAATTCCCTTGCTTATTCAGGCCTAAAGGAAAATAAACACACAGAATAGGGGAGAAAAAGAATGGGATCTAACCACGAGAAAAGGAATCGACTCCCCTCTTGGAAGGAATTTGTATTTATTTCCATGAACCAAAAATAAAAAGTTATTTTTAGTTCGTTGCATCATGCATTTTCAGTAGTTCGTGTATATTTACAATTGTGCGTTTCTTGTTGAAGATTCTCTTTCACTCGCACAGCAGGGTAAGCTAAATACAAGACTAATTTGGTTATTTTACACTGCCGTTGTTGCACCAACTACTCTTCCGTATCTTAATCGAAGCACTGTGTAACCAAGAACACGAGTATAACTGAAATAAGACTTTTACTAGTAACCGGTTTAGGCGATATGATGGGCCTCATATAATAAATTGTTCTTGAACTTTTGTAACTGTTGCCTCATATATATATATATATATATATATATATATATATATAATATATATATATATACACATATATATTTATGTATGTATTTATATATATGTGTATATATATATATATATATATATATATATATATATATATATATATATATATATACTTACTTCCATATACACATTACAGTATATGGTGAATACTTTGAGATGGTTTGTTCGTGTGGAAAGAATGGGCAAAATAGTGAAAATAATAGTTAGTAAGTAGGAGAGGAAGACCTGGAAATAGTTTGATAGGTGGAGTGAAAGAATTATGGGATATTTGAAGATGTATGAAATTGCTCTCTGTTTTATTTTGTATTTATATATATATTCTTTTACTAAACTCCCACCGAGCAGTGTGCATAGTATGGTAACTATTGTGCCAAAAATGTTGACCTCTACGTGCGACTGTTAATCAAACTTTTTTTTTTTTTTTCTCTAAGTTTTATACATCTTCATCGAATGGCTTTATCCGGCATCGGAATGTGTTAGCTTTCCAGTTCTCACCAAGCCTCTTTTTGGACGAGTTCGCTGGTTCTTTGCCCGTAACAACGTAGTTTGCTAATGCCACAACCATCTTAACTACATGGTTCACCGCCTAGTTCAAAAAAGGTCGCATGAAGATTTAATGGGCCAGACCCATCTTGCCTCCACTCCCCTTCCCTACCACCGCCCTGGAGAAGAACTTTGGGTCTCCTTGCTTTGTAGGCGAGGATGCTACCGATTACTCATCCATTCTGCCACCTCTGTCTTTTATTTGCATTCACTCTCAAAACTCTCACATGCACACATACATACACAATATGCACCCAACTTATGCTCGCCTGGTTTAAAGTAATTGAGTGAATCATTATTTTTGTGGAGTCTATACTTTTGCCTTAATAATCTCGAAAAATCTGAAAAAATGAGACACTTTTTATTCTCCAGTACGTGATTATTCTTTGAGGAGGTAAAACCGTCTTCATGCCAACGCTTGTGGGGGAATTTAGCCCCACGTCACGCCCGGAAGTTACTATCCTGAACTGTGATTGGCCGTTAAGAAGTCCGCTCTTGCGGTGATTGGCTGCTAGCTGTCACAGTTACTAAAGCTACGGCTTTAGTATTCCGTAGCGGTGCACGGTCGTCCCGAACGAAACCTTTGAAAAAAGAAAACAAAATAAAAAAAAAAAGAAGCCGAGGAAATATAACACGAAAAACATTTGAACGTTCAACAAGTTTCGGTGTATATCAAGGGAGAGTCTATTAGGGAAAGGCTTTCCCTCCCTGGGTCTCCTTGGGATACCAATTCCGAAATCACTGGAGGGAATCCCCTGCTGGCCGGCGACGAGGAGAGAAATTTTGTGATTTTTGGAAATCGTTCTTTTTGTGACATACTTTCGCGTTGGATATTACTCTTTTATTATTATTATTGTTATTATTAAGTGAATGGTATTGAGCTCAAAGTATAATTTGATATCTTGTCATAATTTTTGAAAGTTATGCTTGCTTGGCTGATGTTTAGCTTCAGGGTAGGTATATATATTTTTATAGTCCAGTATTGACATTGTAGCCATGTTTATTGTCGTGGCTTACGTTAATGTATAAGAAGTTTCTGTCACCCTTGGCACCTGTTATTGAATTTTTTATTGATATTTGGAAACTGATATTTGAGGTAGAGCAAACTATTGCGAATTTTTTCACAAAGAAAGATTTTGGTTTGCGTGCTTGTGTTTGAGAGAGAGAGAGAGAGAGAGAGAGAGAGAGAGAGAGAGAGATTGACTGATTGTATCTATTAAAACTGGCGTCACAACATCTAGATTATTGACACCGAAATAAATTTGAAATGGAAAAAATTAAATTCAAAATAAATTTCATAGTGAGAGAGAGAGAGAGAGAGAGAGAGAGAGAGAGAGAGAGAGAAGCAACAGCGCAATATCTTTCATTTAGCATTTTCATTCTGAATTCTAAATCATTTAAGCTTAAGAGAGAGAGAAAAAAAGGACAAAATACCTCTTTGTATTCCCCTCCCCTTACATTACTCGACAGCGTTGGAGGTCCGGAGGACCATTTGTATTACCAAAACAAACGATAACATTCACGATTCCTTTCGGGGCAAATTGTATCTCCTTGTGACCGCAAACACGCTACTTTCGGGGGCCGTTTTTATTAAAAAGAATATCCAGCTTGAATATTTTTACGTCCGTCTGTACTGAAATATTTATTTTCAAACTTGGCTGGTTTGGATTTTACGCCCAGGTTATATTACACCCCCACCCCCAACGAAACATAAGCTGCGGAGGACATATTGCCGCTGCTGTTTCTCATTTTATGTTTTTCGAAATTATGAGATCTTCATAAATAAGTGTCCGCGTAAGTTGGTCTCAACTGTTTTCGATATTTTAATGGTACAAGTATTGACACTTCAGGTGCATAAAAAGGCAGACCGACCATTCTCTCTCTCTGTCTTTCTCTCTCTCTCTCTCTCTCTGTAGGCCGAGCTCTCAGCCGTGTCGGTAAACTGGAGGGCATGTATTGTACTTTATGTCTGGGATATTGGTTTTGCAGTTTTGTGCGATAGGTCTGTAAAATATGATGGATGTGTATCATGGAGGGCGCAGCTGAATCTCCCTCTCTCTATCTCTCTCTGTGTGCAGTTTTATAACTTCGAGACAAGATTTTGTTGATACATTCCGTACCTTGCAGTATGGTTGAATTACTTTTATGTCTTTTTAACTTCTCGTAAAATGTTTTAATCTTCCTAACGTTCCTTCGGGGCACATCTAATTTGAATTTGCGTATCATATTTTTCCGAATTGGAAGTTGTTGATTAACAAGTGTTATGGCGTCAGCTTGCCGTTTAAAATTACTCTGTCAATTCAGTAGCAAGATTTGTACCCCTCTTTGGAAACATTTAAATGTTTTGGATTATAATATATTTTTATCATTATTAGTTAAATTTGGTTATAGATTGTCTACTCTTCTATTTTGTCTTCAGCCTGGACTGCTTGCCTTTCTGTGCTTCTGTTTCTTGTGATGTTTAATTTACCTTGAGTGCGCGGTTCCATGGAGTTATTCTTGTCCTGATGTGAGCTCTCCATGGTTGCTTCAGACGGATCGAATGAATTATTTTCTTTTACAGACTTTTACAGAATTTTATTTTCCAGACTTCGTTAATATGTAAGTGATCCCCTGTCTGTGAACCTTAACCTGATGTACATACATAATTTCCATTTGGTTCGTTTTGTCAAATGTATCCATGCCACTTCTGGTGCAAGAGTTATACATTAGCCCCAGTTTCACCAACTAGGGGTTCATTTTATTCTTAGCCGCAGGTACTCAGATTGCCAGTATGCATTTGTCATGCCCACCTTCATTTTCCTGTTTCCATCAGGAGTGTGCCAGATACAAATCAGAAACAATTAGCGTAAGGGAACCAACTAACCGACAACAGCTTGGCTGTAGATATGTTGTTTGCATCGACTTCTTACAAACAAAGCTCCGGACAAGGCTGACCTTTCGCCGAAGTAAATGCTTTCGCTGACATGTTTATGAGACGTCAATGATAAATGGGCAAGGATTTCGGTAAGGGAAGAATTACTAATAAGGGCGCCGCCAGTCGTTTATGCTCTCTGTCTCTCTCTCTCTCTCTCTCTCTCTCTCTCTCTCTCAGATATGTGCACGTGAGCTAATTTAATCTAGGAACTTTGTACTTAAATCCAGCCTGAGTGCGCAGAACTCTGCTTTTGTTATAGTGCGTTCACGAACAATTGCCATGGAGTCAGCACCTGGCTTTTGTCGTGTTTCTGTATTAGTAATCTAATTCTTAATGGAAGAATATGCTTCCGATAGCATATTAAGGGTTTGGTAATTGAAGTTTCGCGTTCCATAATAGAAAGATACTTTTTATTTTGTCTGCTGTTGCGACCTAATTCGAGAGAGAGAGAGAGAGAGAGAGAGAGAGAGAGAGAGAGAGAGAGAGAGAGAGAGAGAGAGATTATGTACTGTCAATAGATTTGTTTGTTTTTTAAGAAAAAGGTTAACCTTACATGACTCCATTTAGTGTCCTCCGCGAGTATCATCTGCTTGCAGTGTGCCAGTGTAGTAGATGCTTCACTTGCTGTTTGTGTTTGTTTCCAACTATAGTTTTCCTTTATTAGGAAGTAAGGTTGGTAATTTGCAAGAAAGCTTTATTTGCTATTTTAGTTTCTGTATATATATATATATATATATATATATATATATATATATATAATATATATATATGTATATATATACTCAGCTACATTTCTTATGAATTTTTGTTGTGAATGTCCACGGTGTATTTCGCTGTATATTTTTTTTGAATGAAATTTGTGAGAAATCTCTTTCTACACTGTTTTCTCTACTTCGTAAGTTTTACTTATTATTAATTATTATTAATATATTCGAGAAAAGTCGGAGCAATCTTGCTTCCTTTTACCCCAAAAATTGGTGACTGTGATTGAGTCCCCAATCGAAAGATTTCTTTGCCAGTTTCTTTAAGTTATGTTTCACAGAAACTTCATTAGTGCCTTTAGTTAAGAGTGGATATCTTAATACTTTCAAGCGCCTTACACCATTGGCTTAGTTTTCCTTACCTATATATTTCTCTGTTTATTTATACTTCTTTATATATATCTTTATTGTTGCTTTTCTTCCCATTGGAGGAGTGCGTCCCAAATTAATTCCCTGTTACAGTTGTGTTTCTTTCATTTTAATTTAAGAATAATAATAATAATAATAATAATAATAATAATAATAATAATATAATAATGATAATAACAATAATAATAATGATAATAGTTGAGGCAATTGTACAAAACTAAGCTGTTATTCAGCATCACGCAAGCCTATGCCAGTCCATAATATCTTCATTATTTTCGCTCTTCACTTTTGATTTTTTTGCTTTATTCTCCCCACGTCCACTTTTGCTGGGCCTCCCGTCAACCCATCCTCCTCTCCCCCTCCCCCCCCTTCCTCTGCCCTCCCATCTGTTATTGGCTTCAATCATATCGCCTTCAATATTATAGAAAATCGCCAGCAGTCATTCTCCGATGCATACACCGTTATTTGGCTTTTTTGTTTTATTTCCTACAGTTTGAGTGACAGATCTAACAATGGTGGGCAGCTATCCAGAAAATGAGGGTGTCTTTCGAATGAAGAAGGCCACGGAGGAACAGGAAGGATTTGGGGAGGGGGGGAATGGTATAAAGAGAAGGTTGGGGGAGGGGTAGGGTAGTTAGGCGGCCCAAGGAGAAGATAAGGGTCAACACTGGATGAAGGTTTGAGAGAGAGAGAGAGAGAGAGGAAAAGAAAGATGTGCGAGAGGAAGCGAAAGAGGAAGAAAAGAATACGACGATCAATAAGAACTGAAATACTGCTTTGCTGCCGGGTACTGAAAAGGAGGAGGAGGAGGAGGAGGAGGAAAGGGTTAAAACGTATATTGTTCTTGTTTGTTTGTCCGTTTGTATCGGGGTTGACAGCTTTTGAAAGAAAAGTTGAGGGAGAGTTTATTCTGTACCAGTCGTGAAAATAAAGAATAAATAAAGAATGGCGTCGATAAAAGACGTGGAAGTTGTTCAGAGAAAAGGGATGGCGAAGGTGATACACGAAGTAAAAGGAAGATAAGATGAAATTGAATAAAATAGAAGCATTTCCAGTCGTAGTAATAAACGCTTAGGAAAATTTGTAATCAACATAAAATTTAAAGAAAAAAAAATTCAAGTGAAGTAAGTTTTGTCGGTAACGAATATCAAAACTTGTCCTGGAGACCTCGGATATTACATTAGATTTTCAAGAAAGCAAGAATAACCCGGAGTATGGCAAAGGAATTACGGTAATAATTTATTCTGCCCTTTCAAGTCGTTTCACCTTGTAAAATTACGTTCGTTGTAAACTCTATTTGTAAAGTTGGATGTGATAACCGGGTATGTGAGGCTCGAGATTAAACTAGATTATAGTAAATATAAAAAATTCTCGAAAATTAAATTCTTTTGGATAAGTATTCGCAGATATATTTCCTCATTTATTTCTCGTTTGCCACTAGTGTACAATTTTGATTTCGTGAATATAATTAGTAAGTTATTCTTGGCATTAAAGGAGATTCTTCTGAACCATTATGTTATTTATGTTGCCTGATTATGAATCTTTACTCATATATCTGCATTCCGGTTTTTAGACCATATCTGTTTAGGACATATTACCTATTCTTTTCCCTTAATATTAGTATTCTGGCATGAAAATATCAAGCATTGACGAAGGCAATTGAAGAAATTTCTGTAAATTCTGTAAGCGTCGCAGTGACTGGTAGATCTGTATTTCTTTGAATGACAGTGGCAGTCATTTTGTGACATACCTAAAGCAGACGAAACATTTTTAAACGTAAAGCCATACACAATAGTTATTACAACAAAGAAAACACCGAATAGACACACACACACTTTGAAAGCATCCCCGTGGCTGTAGCCAACTGCGGCCAAGCCAGCAGCAGCGCAGCGCCACAGCAATAACAATAAATATAAAGATAACGTCAGTAGTAATGACACTGCCAAACTGTAATGACAATTGCGGTAATAAGAACAACAGACACATAAAAGACCGACGACAAGATGACACCGACATCAGACGCAGCTTTCCATGACGTCGGCAGCCGAAGGAAAAGCTAATAAAATCCCCTTCGCTGCCCCCCTCCCCCTTCCCCCTTCCTCTCCCTCTCCCCCCACTCTGTGGGATTTGCTAACCAGAGTTAGTAGGTTTGGAAATAAGAGAGACCAATGCTAGGAATTGACGTTTTGCCTCTATTGATCAGTATTTCTCCAAAGGTAAATACATTGACATGGCTACATAAATAGATTGAATATTGGTTGTGAATGTTATATCTGTAAGGTTATGATGATGCTAACATTGATGTTGTTACATTTGTACAACATGTATCTAAACTTCTGTATATTTAAGGTAGAATTTAGTAAATATTCTATCAAAACCCGTGTGGACGGAAATCCCGCCCCTCTTCCTCCCCCCTCCCCCCATATCTCTCTCTCTCTCTCTCTCTCTATCTCTCTCTCTCTCTCTCTCACCCTTTTCCCCCAAAGAAAGACCCTTTTTTCCCCCAGTAGCATGAGGTCTCAAAGGGAGCGTCACACTTTATACATGTCGAAAGATCCATTGGAATGAAAATAGAAAAAGAAGAAAAAAAAATAAAAACGCGACTTCGTTTCTAAAGAGGTCCTTTGGGTCAAAAAGAATAATGGTTTTGCAGGATTTATGTCAAAGCCGATTCACAGTTACGTTCTGCTTCTCCGGTCCGTTTAAAACTGTTGTCGGAGAACAGTTCTTTTTGCACCTTTTGCCGAGGGACTTCTTTTTTTTTATTTATTTATATTTTTATTTTTATTTATTTATTTATTTTAGTAATTTTTTTTCACTCATCGGTTACCTCACTGTCTTGCATGTATGTATGCTTGTGTGTGTGTATACATACATACAACATATATTATATATATATATATATATATATATATATATATATATATATATATATATGTGTGTGTGTGTGTGTGTGTGTGTGAGCGCGGCGCGTTCATTTCCACACACACACACACACACTCTCTCTCTCCTCTCTCTCTCTCTCTCTCTCTCTCTCTCTCTCTCTCTGTGGAGAAGCTCTTTCGCCCTATTTCTTACCCTTTATAACCGCCCATACCTCTTCCTTTATGTCTCGATGTCTCTGCATCATTTTTGCCCTAAGCGCCTTGTCTTTCATTTCCTCTGAACGATTTACGTTCCAGGATGACATTCTTGGTTCCTGCTGGGTACAAACGGTCTTTATTCTTCCGGTAGGACATGGTACGTTTTTTCCTCTCCTCGTCTCTGAAGGGCAAGAAGGCTTAGGGGATTTATTTTCGTCTCTGTTTTTGGTGTTTACTTTGTGCCAAGTGAAGATGGTTATTCCATCACAGTTGGAATTGTCCCTTCCTTCATCCTTTCTTAGCTTATAGCTCCCCCCCCCACACCCCGCCCCACGATCTCTACCTGTTGGTTTCAGATAGGTTCCTCACCCTTCTCTTACGTAAAGCTTGGTATTGGCCTAACACTCCCACCCCTTTTGCTTGGAAATCATGGAATCCCTAATCGGCGTATCTTACAGAAACGTTGAAGCGTTATAACATGTTCTCATATAAAGGTAAACGAGAACCTTATTATTGTAATATTAACGTCATGGGTTTTATTTTTATTTAAATCTGGGGCGTTTCCAGGGAATGCGGTTTGATCTCAGAAGCCCTTGTTCGTTCCCTGCGACTTCTGGAAACTTTGATCGTGGAACGGGGCGCAGAATTTTTTTTTCGCTCTCGCTCACACTCTTTTAAGAAAACGGTTTGTGTTGGCTTAATTTTATGGTACGGCTGGAGCTTGCAGTCTTTCAACGCTAATTTTATGATGATTGAATTTACGGTTATAACTCTCAGCCCTGCTTTCACGAATGGCCTTAAATACCCAACAACGCCCTCGCCAGCGAAACCCACGAATCTCGACCCTAATAATAATGATTGGCTAATGTTTTTTATACATTACCTGTCCTCAGGATTGCTCTCGCCAATACAGTTTGGAGTGTATAGAAATTTTCACTTTTATTTGAAATGCAATGAAATGAGTTCATTGAAATTCTAGGCCTGATGGTAAAACAGATAAAAGAATGGAGGAGGATGAAGATAAAAGCTCGAAATGCGATACAAAGATTTCTGAAAATAAAGGAGGAATTAGAAAACGGAAACAGGAAGAGAATTTCGTAAATTTTTAGTAAAGGGTGGGGGGTGGTGGTGAAGACCACGGAACCAAGTAAACTGGCGATTACTTGGGGTTGTAAAATTCCACAAATAAGAGATATATAAAATTGCATCTTCAATGTATACAACATTGCCTTTGCTTCTTATGTGAATGTTGCCGGGTATCGGGACAGGAGTTGAATGTTCATATGTTTTTATCGGGAGACATATCTCTTTCAGAACATACATTATAAATTGTGGAAAATAAAGGCAATGGGTTTTAGTTATTGGTCCGAATTTATATTTTGCAAAATACTACGTTTAACGCATTTATTTGCTAGTTACTGCATTTGCTACATTATTTTCCTAGTTACTGCATTTATCACGCTCATTTTACCGAGCCATTATCTATACATGTAAATGGTGTGACCAGTAACAGTTACTCTTTGTACTCTGCGCTCAATGGTCTGATTATAATTCTCTCTCTCTCTCTCTCTCTCTCTCTCTCTCTCTCTCTCTCTCTCTCTCTCTCTCTCTCAGAAACGTTCCTACTACCATCTTAAATCAGCATGTAAATTGTGTATCATACTGTAGTCTCTCTCTCTCTCTCTCTCTCTCTCTCTCTCTCTCTCTCTCTCTCTCTCATTCCTACTAACATCCTAAGTCAGCACGTGAATCGTGTATCATACTGTAGTCTCTCTCTCTCTCTCTCTCTCTCTCTCTCTCTCTCTCTCTCTCTCTCTCTCTCTCTCTCTCTCTCTCTCATAAACGTTCCTACTAACATCTTAAGTCAGCACGTGAATCGTGTATCATACTGTAGTGCTCTGAAGGTTAGAAGAAAGAAAAGCATCGATCAGCACCTTTTGCAAATGCAAATTTCGGCTATATGTCAGGACACCGTGATGATGTCTCCTCCTCCTCCTGTCCTTTCACTCACCATCCCCTTCCATTCTACTGGAAAAGAAAAGAGAGAGAAATCAAATTAGAGAGCCGAACGATGGAGGGTGAGAGAAAGGGGGAGTGTGAGAGGAGGAGGGGGAGGAGGAAGGAGGAAGGAGAAGAAAAAAAAGGAAATCATTAAAAACTCGAAAATATGAATGATTGCCGGAGTCATTTCCGTTCAATTTAGTGCATCTGGTCCCATTTCCACATTTCTCACACTCGTATATCAGGACTGGGGGATGATTTCTTGTTGGAACAGAGGGTCCCATTAATACGGATAAAATATTACTGGGCGGTAATGGTGGATGCGTGGGGGGACAGTTTTCCATTTCATTAGATACAGCCCAATGGATTTTTAGCAGCCACCGCTGTTCTTTGGACGGCCGAAAAAAAGGGGGGTGTGCGGGGGTCTGGTTGTGGGTATTGAGTAACTCTCTCTCTCTCTCTCTCTCTCTCTCTCTCTCTCTCTCTCTCTCTCTCTCTCTCTGAAGATTTTATAACCTTGCAATTTTTATGTCATTGAACGGGTGTTAGCTAGAGATTATTATTATTATTAATATTATTATTATTATTATTATTATTATTATTATTATTATTATTATTATTATTATATAACTGTATCGTTTTTTACTGAATAACAATTATAAATTTAAAGTAGGGCATATTATAGTTCTTGTTATTAATATTCATAATATAAGCCTCTCTCCCTCTCTCTCTCTCTTTTGCTCTCTCTCTCGCTCTCTCTCTCTGTCTCTCTGTCTGTCTGTCTCCTGTCTCTCTCTCTCTCTCTCTCTCTTTGAGAACTGCCCAGTTCTGACATACTGTTTTATTACACATCTGTTCCTCACTCTTCCACCCTTCTCGAATTCCCTCCCATTATTAGTGCTGTCTCACATTTTATTTTTTTATTTTTTTTTTAAGTTTTCGAGAATTTGTGGGATTCTGGAAAGAATATATGGATTTTTACAGTCCGATTATTTTAGGGAGGACTTGACGGTGACATCATTGCTCCCAAATGGACTTCATTTTAAATTTACAAGCTGCTGCTTTGTCTTTTTATTTTTGTTTTAATTTTTTTTTTATTTTTTTTAAGTAATTGCAGACACTGGAAATATATTTTCCGTCTTCTTCATAAACTGCATAACATCTTAATTTCTAAATTGTATTTTTAGGTAATCCACAAATGACTTCAGTGTACATTTGAGCGAATGGCTGCTATTTTTATTATTATTATTATTATTATTATTATTATGTATATATATTTATAGATATGTATATGAGAGTTTTGTTTATATAATTCTATATATATTATCTATCTATATATATATCATATATATATATGTATATACAGGATTATATATATATATATAAAGTATATATATATATATATATATATATAATATATAATAACATATAAAAAGATGTATAAGTATATATCTATATATTATGTATATATATTTATAGATATGTAATTGAGAGTTTTGTTTATATAATTATATATATCATATATATATCATATATTATCTATTATATATATATATTATATATATATATATAATATATAAAACAATATATAATGTATATATTTATATAATAATTTATATATTAAATATATACTATATATATATATCTATATATATATTATTACATGCTTATGGAACCTTTACCCCTTTTGCATTTTTCATGCGACTGAGTTTCTTTACGACAGCAGGGGCTGAATGCTGAACAAATACTACAACCCCATAAAATCATTCGTTGTTGACACAAATTTCGGTTCGTTTGAATCAGGTTCTGTTCTCTCTCCCTCATTTTTACCATACTGGGATATTTCTTTCCCCACTTTTTCTCGCTCTCATTTCTGCCTCTTTCTCATAATACCATAAAATATAGATATTGATTCACATTCTGGGAATTGCTGTATAACAATTTCAGTTGTAATACGTACCTCGTTGTGCCCTACATTCTTGGTAATTACAGTTTCCCATTGCAGCCCCTTTTTTGGGGGTTGGGGGAGGGACCCAGGGGGAGTGCTGTTCGTTTTAATGATAGAACATAACTTACAGATGGCGTGTCGCAAGGTAGTCTCTGCTTACGTTATTCTATATTTATTTAAACAAAATGTTGTTTACAAATTGAGTACATACTTAACTCGCCTGCACATTGAGGTTGGGAGATAGATTGGCCGTACATAATAATGGCTTATAATTGATTTTAAACTATGTAACACTTCAAATATCTTTGAGTGTTTGTAATGCAATTCTTCGAAAAAAAGAAAAATTTTGTTTATTTTAATGAAAATATTTACATAAAATATACTACGTGCAGATTTATTGAATAAGCTGTCTTCGGGATAAGGCCTGGAAGAAAAAAAAAAGAAAAAATGTTGTGAATTGGTAAGGAATATCTTAGCAAAATCCTAAGGTGCTTTTCAAGGTGTTTTCGTTCTCACCCGAATCGCCTTCACCGGAAAATAGGATTGTATTGTGGCAAAAGAAAATATATATGCGTGTATCCTTTGCGATTTTATTGCTCGACTGAGATTGAAACGAAGTGCTGCTGATAATAGCTGGAATTTTTCGTTTCCCAGCTGACTCTGTTTGGGTCGTTTCGTTACAAATCGTTTTGGGAGTGTCGTTTCCTTTTTTGTCTTCTTTTTTTTGCAAGAGGTTCCTCTTGTGAAATTTGCACGGGCCATCATTTTAAGAGGGGGAAATTACTTATTCGTCAGATACGTTTTGCCAAAAATCCTCCGGGAGAGAAATTATGCACATTTGTCAATTCAAACATGTTGACTTGGAATTGAAACAACAGTTGTCGTCGTTTTGAAAAGTATGGTATGCTGTAAATGGATCAGAGCTGCATGGAGCAATTTATTTCATTTTGGGTTACTCTTAAAATCAATTTTTTTAGCACATAATTATGTGCTTTTGCTTAAATTGTTGTGTTGAAAAATTTTAGGTAATTAATTGTGAATAATGTGTACCCTCTCCTTTACCACTATGTCCAGAATGATATTAGTGTGTTCGTTACCCCACATCCCGAGTCCTCTCTCTCTCTCTCTCTCTCTCTCTCTCTCTCGTCTTGTTCGGGAACTTGAGGTTTTGGGCGTTTGTTCAACAGATCGATGTTAATAATGTAAACCTAACTTTACGCTAACTGAACTCAAACTTAATTTCGGTCTCTTACTTGACTGAAGGCGGTACTCTGTTTATCTCCCTCCGCCTAACCCTCCTCCCCTTCCTCCGTCTCCTCTCCCCCCACCCCCAACCCCCTCCAGCCTCAACCACTCCCTCTTCTTTCACATGAAGATAATACAATTTGCATTAAAGGATCTCCATTTGATTAACTATTGTATGTTGTGAGTGTGTGTCTGTTTTCGGATGGAATATTGTTGTGGGGGAATGTGAACCTTGGGGAAGTTTAGTTGAATTTGTGGTCCTAGATTCTCAAGGGGTACATGTATATGTATGCAAATGTATAAGAATGAATGCTTGTATGTATACTTTACGCGGAATATGTGAGACTTTAATTAGGGTGTTGAAGATTTGTAGACATTAAAAATCTCATTTCATCTTAGGTATTGTGTACGTACACCTGCATTGATATTTGTATTTTAAGCCTAAAGACGAATAAAACAGTATACTGCTAAGGAAATGGATAAAACAATACAAATACGAAATTTCCAGAGAAACAAATATGGCAAAAATGAGGGTCCTTGTGTGTTGGGGGGAGTAAACTTATTTTTAGCACAAATGTTACGCGCCTATCAAGTGGGATTTTTGTCTTAAAATAGATTTGCTTCAACCATGAATTCATGCATGCATGCGTTTCGCCCCTGGACTTCAACGCTATTGATTTGAACGTCTTTTTAAAAAAAGAAGGTGACCCGATCTTCCGACAGGTTACTAAAAAGGTTAGTTTGATATCCTCATAAATATGTGTGAGTGTGTTTGTAATGATTGATATATATATATATATATATATATATATATATATATATATATATATATGTGTGTGTGTGTGTGTGTGTGTGTATATATATATATATATATATATATATATATATGTGTGTGTGTGTGTGTATATATATATATATATATATATATATATATATATATATATATTATATATATATATATATATATAATATATATATGACAACCTGGTATAATTTGCTTTCAGGGAAAAAGGGGATTAGAAGACACACACACACTCACATCTCTGTGTGACACATGCATATATTTGTGCATGAGCTTTAATGTTTATTTTGGGAAGAGAAAAAAGAGAGGATATAAAAATGCAGACATTGCTAGTTTGTAAGCCATCGGCTTCATCACGCCACTTCCATCATCTTTCCTGCGTTGTGTTCTCTGTAAACATTTTGATTCGCAGTTGCAGATGATATAATGAGAAGATAGCGACTCTGTGTTATGAATATTATTTTTAAGTGTGCGGTAATTCCAGGTTATTTCCCGTATATTATAATTACACGTAATTGTCTCTAATAATAGTAAACATTTATGAAATGGTTCCTGAAGATAGATAAGCCTTTATCATGCAGTATTAAACATTTTTTTCTCTGGCTATGTAAATAATAACGTTTCCTTGATATATTTTCTGCTGGATACCTAATTACTCTTTCCTGAATATATTTGACTTTTAATCTTCCTTGTGCTATCAAGATTATGTTAAATTTCCACCATTACCTTTTCTGTTGAAATAACTTCATTGATGTTTTTCAAAAAAAATATGGTTTATGCATTTACCTGTTGCCCTATGAGGCGTGAATAAAATGTTGAGATTGGGTAACTTCGTCTAGGGAGTTGATCATTCAAGAAGGAAACCGAAAAAAAGGATAGGTGTGAAAAACTTTGCTCAAATTTTTGGCATTCATATAGTGTGTTGAGTGCATTCTCTCTCTCTCTCTCTCTCTCTCTCTCTCTCTCTCTCTCTCTCTCTCTCTTCTTTTTCTTTATTTCGAAACGTTACACGTTTGATACCTTACGCATTTAATACGGTACACGTTTAATCCTTATAGGTAAAAGGCCGTGTA
This sequence comes from Macrobrachium nipponense, assembly GCF_015104395.2. Lineage (NCBI taxonomy): Eukaryota > Metazoa > Arthropoda > Malacostraca > Decapoda > Palaemonidae > Macrobrachium > Macrobrachium nipponense. The sequence continues at coordinate 23,904,967 of NC_061096.1, forward strand.
TTATTAATACTTTTGACTTAGTTTTCCATTTCAACCTTTTGGAAGGATTTGAAACCTTTTGAAAGGATTTAAAAGCTTTTGGCGTGTGTGTTGTTTAATGTTTTTTATTTAATATTTTCCCTTAAAGAATGGTGGCTACACGTGTTATGAAGCCGTTTACGCAATATCTGAAAGTGCAGCAGATACTTGTGTCATCGTTAAGGAGACTCTTTCATATCTCATCCGTTCGTATAACAGGCTCCATTATACCTACTGTCACATTCATTACTCAATTTTTCCAAACTCGGATACTTGACAAGATTTCTACCGGTTGAGGGGCCGTTATTTCCCAGCCTCTGATGCCAATTTCCAGGATCCATTGCAGCAATAAACAGTAGCGTTCGTTTTCCTTATTTAGTTTGAGTATCGATTTACAGCATTATGCCGAACATATGGTGTTTTATCTCAGATCGTTTTGGAAAACTTGAACATAGTCCAAGAGAGCTGTCCATCATATTGGTGGTCTTACCAAATATGTTACAATGAAATACCATAATTTGACAAATGGCGCAACTTTAATATCGCCAAATTTGCTTTCATATTCCTGTGTCAATTCTCAGGAATAACATTTAAACTTAATTCTGGATTTTAATGAAACATTCTGGAAATATGACAGTCATCAATGAACAATCTGTAATATTTTGACTGTAGCCTTGTTCCATTTTAATTTCTGGTAAGTAGGAGGGAGACTTGTTTGCAGAATCTTTCAATGTGTCGGTTGTGTATGAATGGTATATTCATCGACTTGCATGTGAGTGGTACATTGATGCTCTGTAACCAGAAATTATAAACGAATATCCTCAATTAAGTATATGATGACAATTGTATTTAGAAACTGTATAATGTAACAATACACTAGTAGCAAAATTTTATAATATTTCTGCTGCTCCTAAGGGAACAGTTATGGTGAGTATATAGTATTAATATTTAGTGTTCTAGGAATGTTTTGGGAGCCACAACATCTTTGAACCCAGTACATCCGCAGGTCCCAGAAACATCCGGGTGGCTGCTTTTATTGAACCAT
>NC_061096.1:23911029-23913529 GCF_015104395.2 Macrobrachium nipponense
TTCATTGAGAGATCTCTGGTTCAAGAAGAAAAGCGGCAGAAGAAGAATTTGTTATAAAAAATCGGAAATTTTCTGTGATATTTTCCCCTTAACTCGGTTATCACTTTTGGGATCATTCTTCTCAACTTTATATCGGCTTTCTGTTGGTCTTGTAATTGCTTTATCCTGTGTGTTGTTGTCTTTTTCACATCTACTCCTATATCCTTTTTCCTTTTTCCTAAGTTTGCCCTGCATTTTTACCCCTTCCTAGCCATCAGTTTTGTATGTATTTTGATTGTACTTCTCTCCCCTTTTTCACACGTTGCATCGCCTTTTATTCTTTTATTTACCGTCATCTTTCTTTTTCAGCTGCCTTTTGCTTCGTTTGTTTTTGATACCGAGTTATTAAGTAGGTCTTTTTTCAATGATTAACTTTTATAGTCTTGTTTACTATGAATGTTAGGTAGAAATTTATATTTTGTCATATCTTGATGTTTTAGAAGTCTTAGTTTCATATATTGTTTTAGAAGTCTTAGTTTCTCTCTCTCTCTCTCTCTCTCTCTCTCTCTCTCTCTCTCTCTCTCTCTCACCTGAAATTCTGTTACTTCTTACCAGTTCACAAGTCCACTTAGAATATAAAAAAAAGTCTCTCTCTCTCTCTCTCTCTCTCTCTCTCTCTCTCTCTCTCGTCATGTGTCCTTTATCCCTACTTCGTACTTTCACTTTCCCCTCTGTTCCCCTCGTCTCTCTTGTCACCGGCTAGATATTTTCTTCTATATATTCCTGAATCCGTGTTATTTTACGCCTAGGTTTTGCCCATTTTTCCCTCGTTCGTTTGTTTGTTTAAATGTTTCGTTTTTGTTTTCAGCTTTTTTATATTTGGGGTTTTTTTTTCTTCATTGTTTTGGTAATTTCTTCCTTGGATCCCAGTTATTTACTGCTTATGCATAGTAAAATTCCTAACGTATTTACATATCGGAATAATTGAAAATCTATCCTAATTTCAGTTTATTGTAAGTTAATTTTCTTAATTAGATACCGATTTTGGTTTTTATGCATTACCAATGGTGGCATCTATCTATAAATCTATATATTTGCCCATCCTTGTCTAAAACCCAAAGTTAAGCCTCTTTCAATGTTCGTATTCATTTCATTGTTTGTAATACCATGAAAGAAAATCCTATTAAGATAATTCGCTCTATCTCTTACACCAAATCGCATCTAACACGAAGCCTTTGCCTGTTTTTTCTTTTATTCTTTGGGAAAAAAAATAATGATTTTTGCACCCCACATGTCTTCTAACCCTTCTCTGTTTGCATCCTGACCCCACATCCTCCACTACCTTTTGCAAGCTCTGGGGCATCATTCCACGGTTCCGAACACGACTGACTTTTCCCTTGGGGGAATATATGAAGACTAAATCCTGACGTATCGCCTCCGGACCTGATTCCGTATGTAAATTGTCCAGGGCTTCGGCCACTGCGAAAGACGGACATTCCATCCCTTTTCCCGATTATTTTCTCTCTCTCTCTCTCTCTCTCTCTCTCTCTTCTCTCTCTCTCTCTCTCTCTTCTACGTTTTCTGTTGCATTTTGCGTAATTATACGTAGACGGATATAATGTCTGCTCCGATCTCTGTTTCATATATAATATTATATATATTATATATATATATATATATATATATATATATATATATATATATAATATATATTTTGTCTGTGTCTGTGTATCTTTATATGTATATATATATATATATATATATATATATATATATATATATATATATATATATATATATATATATATATATATATATATATATATATATATATATACATATCTTATTTTGTTCCCTCGACTTTGGAGAAAAAATAATGTTGTACCACATTCGTACTTGACCACTGAATTTTCATTGTTTCTCCTTTGCCGAAAATGTCTACAGTAGCCCCTTAATACATGTACACAGAGGGTTTATTAGTACTGCGTTGAACGCCACACATGGATATTTAGTCTTCACCCCTCCGGTATCTCTTCGATTCCTTTATCTCACATTTCAAGGTTGTCTTCTCCTCCTTTTTCTGAATTATCTACCCTTTCACCAACCCGTCGTCCTCCATTCTTCCCACAGGACTAAACTTTCTCAAAACTCAGATTCCTCCTTTCAATGTTTTAGCTCTTTTAAAACTATGTCAACAATAAATTTCTTAATTTTAGTCTTATTATAAGTATAAATCCGTTATTTATTTTCATCTATAAATCATGCTTCAGATTTAGTGATTTAGTTACATGCAATCTTCCAAAGTTTGTTTGTACAAGAATTTATGCGTGCCATGTAAGGGGTAGTCGTTTTGTAATTAATATGGATAATTACAGTTATATATGGTGCATCACTATGGAGTGACCGGAGGTAATGAGTTGAAAGATACAATAATGTATATGATACTGTAATTGTTAGCCTTTTTTGGTATTCAGGAAAATACAGTGTCATACATTATTGTGTCCTTTTAACTCATTATAAC
>NC_061096.1:23918529-23921029 GCF_015104395.2 Macrobrachium nipponense
GGAAAGTTGACAGATTTAGGAGATGGAGGTGATGCTGTTATAATCAGCAAAACACTATAGTGTTTACAATGCTTGCCCAGTAGTAGGATGCATCATAATATGTCTGAAGAGCTGCGACTCGAAATGAATCTAGATAACCGAAGTGCATGGGGACTTGAGTAGGAACAAAGGGAGAGGATAATAATAAATGAGGAAAGGATTAATGTGGTTAAGTCTTCAAAAAGATTCAGGTACAGAAATATCCAGAGCAAGTTCATTCGAGAAGGAATGTAGAGAAATAGTAAAAGAGGCAAATCAAACTGGCGAGGTTTTGAAGACCTTACATTAGCAGAAGAAAGACGGAAGTGGGAGAATTTCACAGAGGACGTTTACGTCACGTGGCATTGAAGGCAATTATATATATATATATATATATATATATATATATAATATATATATATATATATATATATATATATATATATATATATATATATATAATTGCCTTCAATGCCACGTGACGTAAACGTCCTCTGTGAAATTCTCCACTTCCGTCTTTCTTCTGCTAATGTAAGGTCTTCAAAACCTCGCCAGTTTGATTTGCCTCTTTTACTATTTCTCTACATTCCTTTCTCGAATGAACTTGCTCTGGATATTTCTGTACCTGAATCTTTTTGAAGACTTAACCACATTAATCCTTTCCTCATTTATTATTATCCTTTCCGCAGCTCTTTTTTTTTTTTCTAAAGGTGGACATGGGTTCTCAAAATTTGTTGTTGATACTAACGAGCGCATAAGCAAGCCATACAAGTGATTCTTGTAAATTCCTGACAAACTTAAACCACGCAACAATCACACGCGATTAAGGACAGACAGACCAGACAGACAGACACACATACATATATATATATATATATATATATATAGATATTATATATATATGTATGTGTGTTGTCTGTCTGTCTGTCTGTCCTTAATCGCGTGTGATTGTTGCGTGGTTTAAGTTTGTCAGGAATTTACAAGAATCACTTGTATGGCTTGCTTATGCGCTCGTTAGTATCAACAAACAAATTGAGAACCCATGTCACCTTTAGAAAAAAAAAAGAGCTGCGGAAATCGTTAGCGATAAGGTAAAAAAAAAAAAAAAGAAGAAAAAATAACAAGAAGTGAAAAAGTTCTTGTGAGCGAAAAAAAATAAAAAAAAAAAATAAAACAAGATGAGAAAAATTCGTGTGAGCGTAGCGTTTAGCGAGGAATCCGGAATCGGCGATATCCTTAGTAGAACAACTATAGCGGGAATCCTCCAAGTGCTGGAGTTCCGCTAGACAAGGAGACCCTGACTGCCTTATCTCCCTGGTGATAACACTTCCGCTCTTTGGCTCCTTGTGTCACCCTGCGGTGTTAGAGCTGTGCTTTGGATGCGTATGGGATACGTTGGGATTGGTTTGCATAGCTATGCCCTGTTTCTTCTTTCCCTCTGATTTTGCCTTTCTCGGAAAGTCTTGCTTGCCTCGTGTATCGTTCTGCTTAGGGGCAAATCAGTGGTTCGTTCGTCCGTTGTTTTTTTTTTTTTTTTGTCACGGGCCGATGCAAATAAACCTTTAATTCGTTTCTCAGGACCATATTCTGAATCTGAATTTCTAAGACCGAAACTTTGCGTGTGTGTTGACTACAACCCTAGCGTGTGTGGGTGCGTTTATGCACGTGGTTTATCACCCCCAAGGATCAGTTTTGGTTCTTGAACATCAGGTTATGAATGCCTACCAACAGAAACTATCTCTATTTTTATTGTCTCCGCCAGTGACTTGGGAGGTTGAGATGTCTGTGTGTGTGTGTGTGTATGTTTCGGCTAGATATCTCTTAAAGTAGGATGAACGGGTGAGACCCTATAGATAATGAACTTTATTGGGCTTCGATGGAGATTTGGCGATGTGTTGCCATGGAAACCGTCCCGCTGATTATTCATTCAGACATTAAGCTACTCTTCAAATATTAAAAACATACGATTATTAGAAAGATTAGCGGAGTTGTAGTAAGGGTTCTTTAAAATACCAGTTTGCTTTTGAATTCAGAGGTAAGGCGGTGTTATTTTCTTTACTGGGTGCTCTTTTCTCATTAATATGATTTTAATATGCCAAGGACGCAGTTTCGTAGAACCAGATGACATTCCTATCTCTCTCTCTCTCTCTCTCTCTCTCTCTCTCTCTCTCTCTCATTAATCATGCGTTTATTCATTTGTAATTTAATACATATTCTCTTCTTACCAAGTTTTGTGTTCCATTACATTCTTTTTATCATGAGAATACCTTTTACTGTTTATAAAACTCTTAATGCTTCCTTTTATGTTTTCGCTCTCACTTTTCTTATAACGACGCTCGTCTATTTAGCCCTCTTTATGATTGTGTTTCTGATTATACTTTATTTTTTTTTTCTGTTTTCCATCTCTTGCATCTTCTGGCGTTCTTTCTGATTATGCTGTCTCATTGTGTGTGTTTTTTTTCCTTTCCTTCCTTCACGATCT
>NC_061096.1:23926029-23931029 GCF_015104395.2 Macrobrachium nipponense
TAGTCACTAAATCGTTTTTATTATTACTTTTCAGGCTGTGCGTTCCTGACCTACTGCACCCGGGAGGCTGCACTCAACGCACAAAACGCACTGCACGAGAAGCGCACACTTCCAGGGGTAAGTATTATTATTATTATTATTAAAAAATCTTCATAGTAGCACGAGTCTTCAAATGGAGAATCAAATCCACAGTTATGTAAATGTACATATATTTAAATTTAAAAACAGCAAGGATAGCTTTCGGGAATCTGTTCGGTTCCCCTTATCAGTCTGATAAATAAATGTACTTAAATAACTATGGATTTGTTTCTCCATTATTATTATTATTATTATTATTATTGAAAGATATTGCTGCATCAGCTGCATTCAACTTGTAAATAGTCTTCTCTATTTTTCTAATAATAGCTTTCTCTCTGCTAATACAACTGGCGAGTATTGCGCCGATATTACTCATCAGGAGCAGTCAATTTCAGGGATAATTGTTACAAATTTATTTATTTGTTACAGTAAATGAAAAAAATAGGTCAAAATATAAGTTAATATAGTGGCCAACGTTTCTTTCGGTATCATCCGAGCATGATCACGGCAGTGGATCGGAGCAGACTGTTGGTGCTGTCAAGATCTACTCAATATAGCGGCAGGTCAGCAGGGGTTCAACCGCTAGCTGCGTTTTCATTGGCCGGTGGCGCAATGCGCTCCCGCCATTGGTTGAAGGAAGTTTTCTTCAAGACGCTTCTCGTCGTTGAAGGTTGCGAAGTTGCAGCCTAGCAGACCGTCCAGGCTGGGGCAAGGCTTCCCTGGGCGTTGTGTCACGACGGCTCGCGATGTCATTGGCTACTAGGCTGTTCGTCTCATCTGGTATTCTTAGATCGGGGGTGTCGCTCGGTCTGGTATTACTTGTATTATTTGTACACATAGGTCTCCTTAAGTTGGTGGGAAGGAAGAGCACTTCCTGCGTCGTATTCAATGAGGGCTTCTCTTGCTGTATGAGGAGTGCCTCGAGGAGTCGCAAGCGTCGCTGGTCAGGAGCCCTCCCTATTATCTTTATATTCTTGATAATACCGTCGCGGGAGATAGCTTCCTGGTGTGCTGTCATGATATAGTTTTTAATCGCTCCTTCTTGTACGTGGCAGGAAATCCTCTTGGACAGTTTCATAGAAGTCATACCAACGTAAGAGCCGGGACATCCACGGAAGGGGCATAAGAATTGGTAGACTACATTCGACTGTTTCAAGAGGTCTCTTGCTGAGGTGGTCGGGTTGTTCTTCATAATAAGGTCCCGGGTACGTCGATTTTGGTAATAAATTACAAGTTCGAGTTCTTTGTCGGCTTCGGTAGGGGTCACATTCTTTGAGAAAAATAATCAATTTGTAACAATTATCCCTGAAATTGACTGCTCCTGATGAGTAATATCGGCGCAATACTCGCCAGTTGTAATAGCAGAGAGCAAGCTATTATTAGAAAAATAGAGAAGACTATTTACAAGTTGAATTCAGCTGATGCAGCAATATCTTTCAATAAGACTTGTTTGAAAGAGGGTCTCCTTCCAATATTATTATTATTATTATTATTATTATTATGTAATAAAATACACAATTATATAGTAAACTATAGTACGATATAATGGTGGATTTTTATTACACATTGTTTTTCACGAGATAGTAAATTTCTTAGCTTTATTATTATTATTATTATTATTATTATTATTATTATTATTATTATTATTATTATCATTATTATTATTATTATTATTATTATTATTATTATTATTATTATTATTATTATTATTAAGTAATAAAAATACACAATTATATAGTAAACCATATTACGATATAATTGTGGATGTTAATTAAAAATATTGTTTTTCACGAGATTATGAATTTCTTAGCCTTATTGATTATTATTATTATTATTATTATTATTATTATTATTATTATTTTGTTAAAAATGAATGCTGCTTCAGCACTATTAATCTTGTAAAGAGTCTTCTCTATCTTTCTGATGACGGCTTTCTCGTTGTTGCTTAGACTGGCGAGCAACGCACCAAAGGGCAACCGAATTTTACCATGCCCTTTGGTGCGTTGCTCCCCAGTCCAAGCAACAACGAGAAAGCCGTCATCAGAAAGATAGAGAAGACTCTTTACAAGATTAATAGTGCTGAAGAAGCAGTCATTCTTAATAAAACATGCCTACGAGAGGGTCTCCTTCCGAAATTTATTATTATTATTATTATTATTATTATTATTATTATTATTATTATTATTATTATTATTTATTATTATTATTATTATGTTGTTGTTGTTGTTGTTGTTGTTGTTGTTGTTGGTGGTGTTGTTGTTGTTGTTGTTTTTAACAGGTCTATCAATGACATTATTTCTGTCCGTTTTAAGAATTTCGATGTCTTGAATTGGCCGACATGATAGAATTCCTGCGAGCAGATTTCGAATACTGTAGGTGGTAGAAATGAATCATAGGATCTAGAAACCCTTTTGTAGTCAAAGGAATGAAAGGCCAGAGGTTAAAATAAAAAGGGGAAGTATTTTTTCCCGTTCTGCTCGCTCTGTGCCCACCAGATGTAAGAACATAAATTCCAGGAAACCGGAGGACTGGAAACCGTTGTGTTTTCTTTTGAGTACTGGATCCGGCTACGTTGAAAATTCAGGGTAGGGTGGTTTGTAGCGTGATTTTTGTATCTGTGAAAAATACAAAGCTGGGAAAAATATCCTCGCTTGATCCAAAGGGTAGTAATGTGTAATGAAAACGAAATAGGTAAATTGGGAATAGAGGTTGAGGGTTATGCAATTTTACGTTGGTGTTGTCACATTAGACTTCTATTTTATTTTCCTTATATATATATATATAATATATATATATATATATATTATATATAATATTATTTTCTTTATGTATATGCATACATATATATATAATTAACATATGCAACATTTAGTGTCAAGAGAATTTTTAGGAAGGTCTAGATTCCACGAGCGTGATGATTTTAGGCAAAATTGTAAGTTGAAGTTAATCCGAGGTAAATAGTTTGTCTAATTAGAAGAGAGAGAGAGAGAGAGAGAGAGCGGGGTGGGGTGGGGGTGACATCTTAAAACGTAGCAGCATTGACTGAGGGGCTGGGGAAAGTTTGGAATTAAGTTACTGTTCCCATTCCCATTGTTGATATGGGAAAGTGGTATCCATGTGAAGTCTTTTGCCTTATTACATATCATGATGAAAGTGACCCTTCTGCCGTAACTGTAGAGAGTGAGATAGGCCAAGTATTCAGGATAGTTTGATATGATAGGTGTTAGTAGGCTAAACGTTGTTGTAGCCTTTAGCATAACTCTCTGAAATGTCCAAATAAATGAGTGGAAAACTGTTGGTCTGTGTTATGAAATGGATAAATAGATAAAACTGGCTAATGCCATATGTGATGTATGTGTATATAAGATATTAATTATTCACATTTGCTCTATACTCTCTCTTTAATCTCCGTTAGTCAAATTGGCCCCAAAATGTACATAATAATATGTTTCACTGGATGCCCACATGCATATTTAAGGGGTATCGCCTTGCAATTGTTTGACTAACAAGGCGATGATATCAGCAAGTGTCGGTTGGTATACATCACACCTTCGTCAAGTATCATTGATTGTGATGATATATTCTAAGTCCCCATCAATCGTTACTTCTAGTATGAGGGTTTGAAGACGTTAAAACTCATAGTTAAATAACAAGTTATATTTAACAAGCTTACATCACAAATGATAGCTACAAGAAGATTTGGATAGCTCTTCAAGCGGAGAGGTGTGGTATAAGTCTGATATACAATTCTGTTTACAAGAACATAGTCGAGCGAAACATTGCTCAATTTCATACACACAAATGAACATACGAATCTAGGTCTGTCACGTAGGCACAGACTGTTGATGGGAACGACAACCTGTTTTCCCAGAAGGGCTTCGTTAGCGTTACCTTTTTCAACATTAAAATGATAACCTGGGTGTTTATAAATCAAGACGTTATACAAAGCGGCGTCAGAGCAACGTCAAGACAATGTCAACCCTTCTCTAATTTATGCTTTTCAATTCTGCAAGATCCTGCAGGAACCCTTGAGTCATGTTATTAATTCAACAACATGTTACGTCATTTATAGAATTTCAAAATACATTCGTTATTATATGTAATCTCTTACACATAGAGTATTAGAGTATTGGAATAAATGCTTGCATATGTCAAGGTATTAGCTCTTGTATGTAATAAATGTACCCTTTTTTTCAGACATATCTCGTAATGGCTGAAGTTTTTAGGTCTTTCCTGAAAGCACCAACTGAAAAAACCGTGTTATGTGTTGACTTAAAGTTTCAGCTGTTGCACGAAATGGCTTATGACGCACTTTGTAACGTATACGTCCATATGTATAATTTACATACGTCCATATGTAGATTTTATATACGTCCATATGTAGAATTTATATACGTCCATCCATATGTAGAATTTATATACGTCTATATGTAGATTTTATACACGTCCAATTGTAGATTTTATATACGTCCATATGTATAATTTATATACGTCCATATGCAGAATTTATATACGTCCATATGTATAATTTATATACGTCTATATGCAGAATTTATATACGTCCATATGTAGAATTTATTTTTCCTCGCTGATATTTTTCCCAAGTGAATAACCAATATACAGGATAAATTATCCATCAACTAAGCCGTCGTTGGATATGTTTTGACCGGAGAGAGAGAGAGAGAGAGAGAGAGAGAGAGAGAGAGAGAGAGGTCCCATTATGATCTTGGCTCTGATCCCATTAACAGCACAGTTGGCATTAGCATTAGTGTCCCGTTCACCTTTCCCCCCGACATATTCTTTCAAATCTTCCGTTTCAGAATTTCCCTCCCTCATTATTTCAGCAACGTGCTTCTGACTGGAATTAGCCGGATGATGAACTTTATTTCTTACCATCCCCCTCCCCCTCCCCCATCTCTCTC
>NC_061096.1:23936029-23943529 GCF_015104395.2 Macrobrachium nipponense
AGAAAATTTAAATATTTCGAATAGATCATTTTTGCAAGCAACCTTAGTTAAAACATGACCACGCGCACATAGGTGAGTATGAATAAAGGACACGCGTTAAAATTACACCAGACTGAATACAAACCCCCTTCTCCCCCCTCCCCCCATCTGGCCCCCGAACTTCACGCGCCTCCAACTTCACACGCCTAACTCTCTTACCCTATCCCCCATGGTCCCTCCCCCTACCTCCTGCCCTGGGTGCATACAGCTGCATTTAATAACCCCGGTAAGTGAAACGTCATTAATTACTAAAGCTATTTTGTTTCCATTAAGCATTGCAACTCCCTAGGCAAATCTTGTCAATTGGAACCCCCCTCCTGCGCCCCCCCCCCTTCCTTCCCCTCCCTCTCTAGCATTGTCGGGTTTAAACGTATTTACAATGGGTTTGGGGAACGTGGTTCTCGTTGTTGGGGCAGGACCGACGGAATCACACACACACACACAGAGGCGTATTCAAAAGCTTGCACACACACACACACAGGCGTATTCAAAAGCTTACACACACACACATACAGGCGTATTCAAAAGCTTACACACACACACATGCACACACCATCTTTGTCCTCTGGCATCATCGCCATGCATTGTGAGAGAGAGAGAGAGAGAGAGAGAGAGAGAGAGAGAGAGAGAGAGAGAGCTTGGTAGTTGTATTATTCCGCTCAAGAATTAGTTCCTTTCGCTGATGAACGTGTCTGAGGGATGCCCGTCCCTGAACGTATATATTCTTTCCCAGTGACTCTAAATCGCATTATTATGTTCCCGACGACGGGTTTATGTGCTAAGAATAAAACCTTTCGCCTGGTCCCTTTCGAAATTCGGTATTGTTCGAGATGCTGAATATTTTTATTATTCGCTTTTTTTCCATTTTGGTTTCTTGTTTTATATGGCAAAGGTTTTTTTTTATTTATTGTTCGTGCTTTTGTATTAAATGTTTCCTAGTTCTTTGCCTTATATAGTAATCTTACTGTATGTTGTTTTTATATTTTTATTAGAGAAGAAAATTTTAATTTTGAAAATAACTTCCATGAATGATTGTGGGAATTCCATCCGAGACATTTTCTATTCGATTTGGCAGTTCTTAAATTTCAGGTAGGGAATGAACCGTATTATTGGTTTTCTGTTAATGCATTTTATGCTATTATTCTCCTTTAAGTAAATTTAAAGTAATTCCTTAAATTTGGCATCATTTATGAAGAAATGCATTTTTGCCTGATTATCCTTAGGGCGCACAGTGGGCCAGAATGGGACTTGAAGGGACAAAAATACTTTCAGTGGAAAAACTAGCTTTATTTGGGATTAACATTATTCTAAACCATTATAAAAGGAAAAAAATATCAAATCAGTACAAATCGGTGATTTTGAGCACACATATTCTGTAATTTGGTAACTCTGTAATTCTTATTTTCTTGGGAAATAAGTGAAATCATGGAAAATAAAGCAATAATATCTTAATTGTAATACATTTTGTACAATGGCCAATAAAGAACATAAAAATACAACAACAAAAAAGCTTCCTTTCAAGAGATTACATCATTGAAATAAGGTAAAAGCAAGTAAAATAAATGATTTGAAGATGATAAGGAAAGCAACAATAAATGCTAAATGGAGAAGCCATTTAGCCTATATAAGAGAAGCGCGTACATGATCTTCAGTTAAGGTACATGTCTCATTATGTTTATGGTCCTTCACTTGATATTTCAGAAGAGCAGTCGAGCTTCATCTGGCAGATCTTTCTTAGATGTGTTTTTTGTCTGATTTCTCATTGATGTTATTTGGGGATCGGATGAGCAGAATAACCGTCGCATTAAGTCCTCATTAGTTTTTTTTCTGGATATTTTCCGGCAAAATGACTCTGAACTTCTTAAAGTCTTTGTTTTTGGCTTCTTGGGCCTCTTCGGAGTAAAGCCCAATTGGCAGATTAAACTGTTCAATCACTGAACCTCCATGAATAAGAATTCTATTCAAACTCTGAGGCATATAATACCAGTTGTACTCTTCCACGTAAATTTTAGCGGCATTGATGCAGAAGGATTTGAATGCTGTGACATTCATATCAAACCCAGATGATAAAGTACACAAGATGATGTGCAAATTCTTCAGCAATTCTATCTTAATTCCAAGAATTTCACTTGATGTTTCAGCAAGCTGAAAAATCTTCTAGCCGTATTTCCATCATTTGACGTCCTAAAACCTGACTGTTTTGGCATATCAATCACTAATCCTGTCATATCACGAAAAGCTTTTTGTATTTTCGATTTCTGTTGCTGAACCTTTGCTTTTTCTTCTTTTGTTCTTGCCTGCCATTTCTTTATAGGCAACTTGTATGACAAGTGTAAGCAACATCTTATCCAGGCATGTAATGTTGATAGTCCATACATGATGCCATCATTTGATAGGGGTCTCTTTAAAACTTTCTCTATGTCATTCATTAGCTTAGGTGATGCTCCACACAAAGAACAGCATTGCATTGAGTTGGTGACAAGGGATAAAGAGGATGCCACTTTTCCATCTATCATTGTAATGCTCACATCATGAATGACGCTAACATCGCTTTTAACTTGAGTTGGTCTAAGCATATGGATAGCATTTTTTAAGTATTGCTCTTCTTCCACTAAAACCTGTGAAGTTTCCTTCATGAATTTGAGCCTTATAGGTCTGCAAAAAAATGGTGATGAGGGCTTATTATTTTTCCATAAGATAATTTTCCCATTAGCTTCTGTCTTTCCACTCAGCTGTAAAGGTACCATACAAGTTACAAATAAACAGGACTCGAAAATTACATCTCGTTCTTGGTTATCACTTCGAATCTGCTTGTAAACACTTTGACCAGTTTTGCCATCAAATCCAACTTTACAAATTAACTTGAACTGCTTTATTTCTAAATCTGTTTCATTCAAAGACACTACTTCAAATATTCTCCTTGTTGTGTGGTCTATTAAATCTTGTAAGGTCACTTCTGCAGAATAATCAGTTACTAACCAATTTTCAGGAGAAGGTAAGCACACTTCTTTGGCAGAACGAACATCGTTGTAAGAAGGAAAAACTTTTGATTTTTTCTCAAGTGTTTTATTCCTCAAATTTTGATAGCTTCTTTTTGAGAGGCCACAGTCTAAGATCAATGCTTCATTTGCAGAAAAAGAACACTTTGATATTTTCTGATGAAGTACATTGGTTTTCAGTAGAAATTTGGGCTAAAGATTTAGCCATTCTTGACTGTCCCTTCTTTCTTAGAACTCTTGATGTAGCATATGTGAGCCTATGAGATATGTTAATAAGCTCTGAAGTTTTCCTTCGTTTTGTTTTCTCGGATGAGCCCTGAAAACTCTCGTTCTAGGTCGTCCTCGAGATTTCTTAGGAGTTTCATTTTCTGGGTTTTGATACACTAGCATCATGCCAACCTTGGTACTTACTTAGAAATAACTTTCTGGTTCTGTTAACAGTTCTCCACTTAATTCTTAAGTTTTTCAGAAAGTTAATCACAATAGTATTTGTTGCTATAGTGTCATCACGTACAATATTTTCAATCTTTCCAAGCAGAAAATTATGTAGTTTACCATCATGAAAACTATGCATATGTCCATTCTTTATCGCTTCACTAGCTTCATTAAACAGATATTGGTTATTAACATCCATTTTCACGCACCTTGTTATTGTCCTATATCTGAAATAAAAAGATATAATGGCTCATTATTACTCTTAAACCTGATATCTTCATCTTTTGATAATATTTTTTTTCATAGTTGTCCAGACAATTATATTCACTGTAAAAAAAGTGGCAGTTAGTGGCAAAAAGTTTTTCGTCCTATTGTTTGGGACTTAATTATCTACCATTTAACACCATTGGGAATCTTTGCAAAGCTTCGCAATTTTTTGTGCTCTATCATAAACTTTTATATGCCTAAAATTTTCAACAAATTTTGAGGGACTTATATCAAACACTGTTGCACCCAACATTTAGATCATAAATATAAAGATCAAGACCTTTAATACATTCAATAATGCACAAAAAAGTAATTTTGAAATATGAGTTTACTCCACAACACACCTCTCGTAAACCTTGGCTAAAGAAACAATAAAATGTTTTTGTATGGAAAAACAGTGTGCAGCCAAGAACAACTTGTTTAGTCATGTTTAAGCCTGTAAAACACTGATACCAACAACTATTTGCAATCTATAATATTGCATTCCTTTGTCACTAATGTATGTATTTTTTATGATCCTCATGATAATTTGGAAAAGTAAAAAATTTAATTTTTTCCACCTGCTGGCCCACTGTGGGGCGCCTTGAAATTCTGACTGTTCATGAACGAGGTCTTTCATTTTTTCCGTTTATTTCAAACGTTTCCGGGTAATAAATCAGTAAAAGAATCGGTCATTTATTTCTTTCCTGCCCCACTCATCGCACTTTTGAGTCACTTTTTCATCTTTCTTTCTCGTAGGGGTTTAGTGACGTCAGTGCACCTCATGCTGTCCACTGTATGCATTACTTACGATTCTTTGGAGCGTCCCTTCGGCCTCTAGCTGCAACCCCTTTCAGTCCTGTTACTGTACATCCGGTCACATTCTTCTTCGTCCATTTTACTTTCTATACCCTCTCCTAACAATTGATTCATAGTGCATATGTGAGGTCTTCCTCCTGTTACACCTCTCGAACATTTTTATTGTCTCTTTCCGTTTCAGCGCTGAATGACGTCGTAGGTCCCAGCGATTGGACTTTGGTGCATTGGTCTTCTCTCTCCTAAAATATGATCAAATTTAAGATGCATTGGTCTTCTTCCTCCTAAAATATGATCAAATTTAAGATGCATTGGTCTTCTCTCTCCTAAAATACGAGCAGAATTAAGGTGCATTGGTCTTCTCTCTCTTGAAATATGAGCAGATTTAAGGCGCATTGGTCTTCTTTCTCCTAAAATATGAGCAGATTTAAGGTGCATTGGTCTACTGTGCAGCCCAGAGGAGCGGCATATAACTCTCAGCTTGCGTTCGCCCACCTATCCGAACGGAATGAAGAAGACAGGTCAGTCAGTCTTTGGACCAAATTGACTGACCGCGGGGAAGTCGAGTTCGTCTATTCTCTCGTATGAACAGTCGGGCAGTCATTAAACCTGAGGTCGTTTTATGCTTGTCGTTTGTATGCCCGGCGGCGAAGTTTGTCCGTAACGAGGCCGATCTGCTGGCTAACGAGAGGAAACGGCCTTTCACGTGAGGCAGGCCGGACATAGCGACGAAAATGGTTTTCTTTGTAGAGAGAGAGAGAGAGAGAGACTTTCATTGTCATGTGCATGAGAGAGTATGTCTAGTTTCACAAGCATCAGGCATTTAGGCTTAAGCAATTCGTTGTTTGAAAAATGGATAAAAAATACAGAATATTTTGCTACCTGTAAAGGTCAGAAATGTTTTGAAGTTACTCAGAAAATTCTCCAGTTGTTAGGGTGATAGATGGTAGTGCTTTTTCTTATGTATTTTTGCTTAAAATCAGACACGTGTCTCTGCTATCGAAGTTTTGGTGGATGCAGGGCTGTTGTCAGATATTGCGGCTGCCATACTAGAGATAACTTGAGTGTTCAGTAAGTATATTAATAAGAGTTGATTTATTATAGGTAACATTTATTCTTTTCTACATATTTCTTTGCTTATTGACATAACCGTAGATTCCTGTTGTTATTGATGTGTTTGGTGTTGTGCTTGACAGTTTGTTTCGTTTTCTAATTTAACGTCTCTTTCAAAACAGAATATGGTCATAACTTGATTGAACTCATGAAATGCCTCGAGCTATTTTGCTTGATTTTCATGTCAACAAGGTACGTATCAAAACAGAATGTGCTTCCAGGATAATAACAACCTCGAATCGGAAAGTATGTTTGAAGTAATATCCCAGTCTCGCATTCTGAATGTTCCAATACGATTTCTTTGTTCCCTGCGCAGTCCCATGTAAGCAGCACTTTCCGAAACAAGCCCAGTAAATTATACGGCCTTCGACTTTTAGGGTGCACATTTGTACCTTCACGACCATGATTTATAAAGGAAATAGTCGTGATAAAGCCGAGAGCTGCTTTAAAACTCCGCCATTAGGGCTTGATGTTCAGTGGAACTATATGATAAGGCTGGCTTGTAGAACGGAATGATAGTATGTGGCTTCATGGCTAGTGTATAGTCTCTCTCTCTCTCTCTCTCTCTCTCTCTCTCTCTCTCTCTCTCTCTCTCTCTCTCATGGATACTGAATATACAGCAGTTCTAAAGTCCCCTCGACATTACACAGACTGGAGGAAGCTCGTATTTCTAAATTAAATCCGGTAGTTTTTATAAGCTTTTAACTTTCTGGATTACAGTTATTTCAGTTCTTGAGTATCCAATCCTGCCAAAGGTTAAGGGCCTTATTTTATTTTTTAGAAATATCTAATAAGTCAGGTGTAAACATGGTTGATCACGGGGTATTTCTGATAAGATTAGGTTACGTTGTTTGTCAATCGTAGTAAGTATTTGTATGGAAGTCAAGGAAATGTAAGTGGTCATTGTAGTTTAAGCAGTCTTTCACAGAATCAAATCCCCATGTGTTAAAATAGGGAAGAAATTGAATGAATGACGATCAACAATGAATAAACGAAGAAATATATGTTAGATATGATGAAATGGTATGCGTTTTAAAAAAGTACGGTTTTACATTGACTTGAGTCTATTTCGTGCCTGCAGTGATGTGTTAAAATAGGAAAAAAAGACAGAGTATTTACGTAAAATACTAACGGAAATTAATAAATGACGATCAACAATGAATAAACGAAGAAATATATGTTAGATATGATGAAATGGTATGCGTTTTAAAAAAGTACGGTTTTATATTGACTTGAGTCTATTTCGTGCCTGCAGTGATGTGTTAAAATAGGAAAAAAAGACAGAGTATTTACGTAAAATACTAACGGAAATTAATAAATGACGATCAACAATGAATAATCGAAGAAATATATGATAAATATGATGAAATTATATGCGTTTTATAAAAGTACGGTTTTACACTGACTTGAAAGTCTATTTCGTGCCTGCAGTGATGTGTTAAAATAGGAAATAAAAGACAGTATTTACGTAAAATACTAAAGGAATATAATAAATGACGATCAACAATGAATAATCGAAGAAATATATGTTAAATATGATGAAATGATATGCGTTTTTTGTTTTTTAAATATGGTTTTACATTGACTTGAAAGTCTATTTCGTGCCGACAGCGAGTGTTGAGGACAGAGCCATTCTGCAGGATACGCTTCATCGTAAAGCAATGCACATAGCGCTGGAAATAGTTCATTAGACTCATTATTCTTGCGGCCGTCGGTACCTTTCATGAATATTAATCCTCCTGTAGTGCTGGAGAGAGCGATACCAATCAATTCTCCCCCGAAATCAAGCCCGGGTTTTCCTTTCATTGCGGGTGACTGGTAGACGTTCCACATTTGGGTTTTTTATTTCTTC
>NC_061096.1:23948529-23958529 GCF_015104395.2 Macrobrachium nipponense
AATCAAAGCCTTTTGTACATAATTATCGCATTGTATATCTTCTTAATTTCATTCGTTTTTAAAGTTAGTGGCATTTTTAAAAATATTTTTGCTTTTTGTACAAAATACATTGTAGTTGCGCAGGTTATATTAAAGAAACATATATCACCATTATAATAATTTTATTCCCGATAAATCAAAGCCTGTTGTATGTCTTCTTAATTTCTTTCGTTTTTAAAGTCAGTGGCATTTTAAAAAGAATATTTAATGATTTTAAAATATTTCATGATAACAAGTGGCGTTTTTAAAAATATTTAATGATTTAGAAATATTTGATGATAGTAATTGAAAGGTAAGAAACGAGACAGGCTAATGTCCTTGTCTAGACTTGGAATTCGAGTCTTCCCCAACACGGATTCACCGCAATGTCATAGAAGGCTATGATTTCCAGAATTTATCAGTGCGACGGGTTGGGGGCAGAGCAGCAGTAAGAATGGTTGACTTGAACATTAACGAAAATTTTACGTTGTCTGATAGCAACTGAAGATGAATGTGTCCCGCTGAGAGAGAGAGAGAGAGAGAGAGAGAGAGAGAGAGAGAGAGAGAGAGAGGTGTTATAGCTAAGAAATAAGCTCGTTCTGCTGATCTTATCAAGTCCCATTTTCATAGGTATAAATTACTTAAGATATATATAAATATATATATATATATATATATATATATATATATATATATATATATATATATCTTAAGTAATTTATACCTATGGAAATGGGACTTGATAAGACTTTATATATATATATATATATATATATATATATATATATATATATATATATATATATATATATATATATTCATGTATGTTTTCCTGCCGTGTAGTTCTATCTGAACGCAGGATATTACTACAGCATCCTTATATTTTTTGGGAGGAGGAAGTAAGTGCTATAAAAGTTACTTCATCATCTTTCGTAACGTTTTCTTCTTCGTCCTAATGGATTCACAAGGAGCAGCGCTTTACGGTGCCGGCCTTGAACTTCCTGTATCGCCGGCCAATTTTCCTTTAGGGATAGGAAGTTTAGCGTGACTTTATCTGAAGTAAGCACTTCCTGTTAGGACGGCTTCCGAAGTGAAAGCTATCATAATTTCGGGGAGATCTTTTTGGACCTAAGAATCAACACGGATTCCGCCTAAGGACGGGGCCAGTGTTTCCATTTTATTGCAGATTTGTTAATAATTATATAGAAGTGGGAAATTGGTGCTCGAGATTACGGAAGTATTGTAATGTAGCGGGTTTTACATGCAATTCAAGTACCTTGGAGAATAATGAAACAGCGATCATTTTATATACAAATGTTTAACATTAAGAAGGTTTTAACCCTAAAACAGGCGTCGGCGCCCACGAAAAACAAACAAAGATCACTGCCCCATTCAAAATTTACCTCCTAAATAAAGGGATGAATCCCTTTTTTTAGTAAAACGTCCTCAGCTTCAGCTGCGTTGTACACCTGCTTAAAATGTTTATCAGCAGCACGTCGAGATCCCTACATACAGAGCGCCATTCCTCTTTCATGTCATTTGTTGAACCCTCTCTGAGTTTTCCTTTCCTTCTCCCATATGTGTGTGTGTGTGTATTTGTCTACGTTTTTGTTTGTGTGTGTGTGAGAATGTCCCTTTTTGTATTTGTTATGGTTATTCAATTATGTGTACAAATGTTGCCAAGTGTTTTGATTTTACGCTTAGAAAGTACTTAGAAAGCAAGAGAATTCAGACATCAATTGTGGAAGGCCATAGCATAGGAAATGGTACATATTATACGTAGGTGTCAGCTATTTATTGTCGCCATCTGATGATTAGTTATAAGTTTGATCACTTAACTTCTCTATTATTATTTTGATAAGGTCCTTGAACTTTGTTAGTAAGGCGAAATCTTTTCACTGGTAATAACACTAGAATTTTCTGACCTACATTAAAACTTCTTAGAGTTTAGTTGTAGCTTCATAACGTCTTTTCATATTCTCCCGACTTACTTTCAGATATTCTAAAAAATAAAAAGAATTTTCTGATAATTAACTAAATGCAGCTGATAACAGATCCAGAGGTACTTCACGTAATCTAGCGTAGCTTAACTGGAGAGATGATACTTTTGAGCACCCTAACTAGTTAGAAAATAAACGATAACGGAATTCTCCACTGTAATATTTTTATGATAACCTTTTATAAGTAAAGCTTAATTGGTTTAATGTTAGCATTATCGCTCTATTGATATGTTCCTTTTATGACTTATAAGCGTGAGAGCTTTGTGGTGTACGTATGCCAATAAGTTGAGGAAAATCTTCGAAGAGAGGTGTGAAATTATTAACTGAAATAAAACGCGAAGAAGACAGTTGAATTTATTAAGGCCCGGAAATGGCTACAGTCCTTGAAGCTGAGGAGTCCTTTGAGAGAGAGAGAGAGAGAGAGAGAGAGAGAGAGAGAGAATTCCCACGAAGACCCCCAAGTGGGCACATTTCGGTGCAAGAATTAACCCGATAACATACGCCAGGGGCACCCACCACCGTATGTTTAATTATTGCAGTCTTTAGTGCGCCCTGGATGGGTTGGGGCTTCCCTTCATGGGATGATGAGGGCCGGGAGGGCTTCCCTTCATGGGCCGGGAAGGGATGAGAGCCGAGTCGCTCTCTTATGAATACTTGAATACACCTGTGAACTGCCTCAAAAGGTGCCCTCCTTTTTGGCGGGGGGCGTTTTGATCCAAAGAAGACTAGACGCGTGCGAACGCTGGCACGTATGCAATATGATCTCTCTCTCTCTCTCTCTCTCTCTCTCTCTCTCTCTCTCTCTCTCTCTCTCTCTCTCTCTTCTCTCTCTCTCTCTCTCTCATCTCTCTCTCTCTCTCTCACTTCAGGCGTATTCTTTGCCTTGGCCAAGGGTAATGCGATCCGAGCAGTACATTAAAGAAGTGGACACGGTTAACTTCTAAGGCAGATAAAAACTTGAAACAAAAGCAACGTTTACTTCCCCCCCCAAAAAAAAAAAAAATTTTTTTTTGAAATTTTTTCCTAAATGGATTAATATATATATATATATATATATATATATATATATATATATTATATATATGCATATATATTCTATATATATATATATATATATATATATATATATATATATATATATATATATGTGTGTGTGTGTGTGTGTGTGTGTGTGTGTGTGTGTGTGTGTGTGTTCTGTTTATACTTAAAAGTTAGAATTTAGGAGTAGATGCCTTCAGGTCTGGCCTCTTAAATGAAGAATTTTGATTTCATCCCCTTGTCGCGAGAAGTCGTGTGCGACAATGCAGGGTTTGTAGCACATCCCGGATGGTGCACCTGCATTAGCGGTATTAACCGCATGAATGCTCAGGAGGTCATTTTAATGCCAGTATGGACATTGTCGTAAAGTAACATACAAAGAGCATTAATGATATCCCTGTGCTAAAGAAACACTCCACAAAATGGAGGCAGCCCTTGTACCTACTTGTGAATGTTTCGAAGACACCATTTTGGTACGCCTCTGAGCTTCTGAAGAGTACTCGTGTACAGAATCACTCGCGAGTGTGTTTGGCTTTGTGGCTGTCTTTGATGTCGAGTTTCTTCTGTTTTTAGGCGTTTTGTTTGTCTTGTATGCCTGAGATGACTCTACCTCCACCTCTTTGTTTAAACCCTCACTTTAAGGTCTACTGAAATTATTATTTATTATTATATTATTATTATTATTATTATTATTATTATTATTATTATTATTATTATTATTACGGGCTGTAAATTATTATTTAGGTTTTTGGGTCACATAGAGCAAACATCTCGTTAAGTCATTGCCCCCTTGACCGATCATTACAGCGTAATCTATGGACATCGAAGTGGTGTCAATCCAGATCTGTTCTTAGACAAATTTTTATCTTCTTACTCTCGATATTTTCTCTATTGGCTTTTACTACTTCATCAGACGCTCTTCAAGTCTCCATTATCAGTAACTGTTCTCAAGAAACTAACTTGCCAAAAGTACTTCTCGGGTGAGTTTAGAATATTCGTGCAAATATTGAAGTCTATGAAGCACTACCATTATCTTTACAGAGGATAAAATGAGACACTTGATTCTTGAGTGACGATCTTGATATATTGGCAAAAATACAATTGATATCCTTATGCTTAAAGACGACTACTGACCTTATCGTGAAACCTGAGAATTTGTATTTCTAACAATTTACAAAGATTATAATTTAAAAAAAGGTCATATTTTATTATCTTGTAAACATTGCCATCTGTACATATCTGATGATTTATCAGAATCGTACGTGCTGGTAAACACTAAATTTGAAAGCTGATACACTCTTTGACTGATTTCTACGTAATCCAGTATGGCCACGACGATAGTCTTGTACGTCATGGACGTGTATGTCGGTAGTGTTGATATAATAGATGAAATAATATGACTGGAACATTTTTTTTATCGACCTTAGTCTTGTCGCACGACTTTTTCTTTTTTCTATATTTAACTTTTGTTTTCATCCCCATCTAATTTCCTTCTTAAAAGTCAACTGCGACGGGGCACTTCCTTGTCCATTGTTTACGTCGTACTAAATTCTTTCTTGCATCCGCTCCTAAGAATTATGCGAAAGCTTTAAGCTTTTCAACTTAATGATATTGATCTGATATGATATGGCCGCTCTTGATATTCTTTGAGAGAACTTAGATAGCATTGTCAAAGTTTATTTCAGTGAAAATCACTGGGAATTATCAGAATATTTTTGAAGCTGTTCAAAATAATAAGCTGCCGGCCTTCGAATGATTCAGTGATGCAGGAAAAATGCTTCTCCTTATATTACCATAAGTGTTTATATAAATGCGTCCGTTTATAAGTATATATATATATATATATATAGATATATATATATATATATATATATCTAGATATATGTATATATATACATATAATACATATATATATATATATATATATAATAAATATATGTATTATATATAAACATATATATATATTATCTATATATATATATATATATATATATATATATATATATACATATGTATGTATGTATGTTTACACACACACACACACACACACACACACACACATATATATATATATATATATATATATATATATATATATATAATATGTATATGTGTAATATAATTATTTACATTAAGCTGCAAATGTCGTTTATTATAAAATTCCCTCAACCTTCTATTAAACGACATTCGTAACTTAATGTCTGATATATAATAATTACCACGATGTATGCGACAAAAATCGTATAGATATATATATATACTATATATATATATATATATATATATATATTATATATATTATATATATATATAGGTTTTTTTGCCACGAAGGAAAAAAATGAAAAAGCGGCTTTAGCCGAGTACTTTCGGTCCTATTCGGACCCTTTACTGATATATATATAATATATATATATAATATACTATTTATAATAATATAGTAAATACTATTGTATATATATACATATATATAGGTATATATATAGCTATATATATGTGTGTGTGTGTTTGCGAGCGAGCTCGCATGATTGCACAATCTAGACATTTAAAAAGGAAATCCAGCATTAGGACACCCCGACGTATTTGAATCTATTTATACTCCGGTGGATATCATTTGAGAGCAAGCTGATACAGTTTTAAGCAGTAATTTGCATGAACAGTAAATATCCCGTTATTTTAGTTAAGCCTAACATCGTCCAAGAGGCGTCCATCATTTTCAGAATCAATTAAGGGTCCCGGAACTTAATATACAATTGGTTGTCAGAATTCATTTACATACGCTTTATAATGAATGATTTCGTTCTGCCTTGTGCCACTTGCTGGAGGTATTAGGCTCTTAGATGAGCTGCTCTGATGTTGTTTGTTACTCATTCTATGTGTTTAGGTGATTTTCGGTAATAATGTTTTTGTAGTTGTTATGTATTTAATTTTAGAACGGTAGTTATGCGATTTCTTGAGGAGAAATTCAGACTATACCTGTTTATACATAAGGTTTCATTAACCTGTAGTTTATTTTATTGGAAGTCGTCCAGTTTTCTTGGGTGTCTTTTGCTCCAAGTAGTAAGAGATATTCGTTACAGACGTGAAATCATTGTGTAGTTGAGATCAAGAACATGCTTATTTTGTAATAGTGTCATTCTTCATATCGGCCTCTTAGAATTTAAGCAAGAGACTGCCTTGGTGTTTTGGAATAGCAAAGAAAAAGAACTGTCTTGTATTTAGGGAGTATGATTTTTATCGAAACATGTGAACGAAATTCAATCACTCATCCGTGCTTTTATAGATAAAATACAAATCACAATTAATGAAAGCACCATGAGCAAGTCATCCACTTATCCTTCTTATCCCTGGTATTTTTTTTTTTTTTTTTTTTTTTTTTTTTTTTTTTTTTTTGTAGTTTCAGTGCATCTCACCATTTCGTAAAGTTTTAACTTCTTACTTCTTGTACACTTCGCAAAAGTCAATTCCAGCATCTCAAAGTTTGTTTCATTTTACATTTCATTTTTTCTGCTCTACCAACAAGAAATCCTGACGCAGGAGTCCCAGCCCGGTTTCCCCACTTTTTCGTTTGGTAACGCTTCTTGTACTGCAGTACTACATTCAGAAAGTTCTCGTCACTTTTGTTTCTTATTTTTCTTGTTATTCGTTCCATTGCTTAAAATTTCGTCTTGCTGTCAGATGGCTCCTGCTTATGTGCCGTGAAGAATAGCATCAATATTTAAATCATTTTCCAGTGACGCCAAGGGTATATTATGTACTACAGTTTCACAATATCAAGGCGGCCGTGGAATATGCAAGTTATGTGTTCGTTTGTTTGATTATTCGCGTAATCTGTCCTCTAAACATTTGTTATTATATACCAGGGAAATATGCTTTTGGTCATCAGTAACACAAGCGTACATAAGAAGAGGCTATATATTTGTGTATAATTTTTTTTCTTGTATACTTAAGTAGAATCGTTTAAATGTCCAGTATGTTTATACCTGTGCAAATGTGGAAAACATTTGTTGTTATATACCAGGGAAACATGTTTTTGATTATCAGTGATACAAGTGTACATAAGAAGAGGTTATAGTTTTGTGTACGATTTTTTGTATTGATCGTGTATGCATGCTAAAGTAGAATAGTTTATATCTATGTAAATGTGTATCCTCTTCTTTTCCTTCTGTGTTAGCTATTATTTGATCCTTTTCCGTACTTATTCCCGTCGTACTCCTCACCCACTTCCCGACTGCGTCTACCCTTCTGCCTTGTATTCGTGCGCCACCATTTCTTCTCTTTTCTGATATCTAGTGACAGTAATCACGTATTACTCAGCGAAACCACTCCAAAACGAACGTAGAGGAAAAGGTTTAGGGATGCTGACAGACCACTATTGTATTACATCTGATCCTTCGTATTATGTACCTGTGCTCTCTCTCTCTCTCTCTCTCTCTCTCTCTCTCTCTCTCTCTCCTCGCTCTCTCTCTCTCATATCTCTCTCTCTCTCTCTCTCTCTCTCTCTCTCTCTCTCTCTCTCTCTCTCTCAAGAGCCTCTTTTCTTTAGGTTACAACTCAGTACATATACTAAAAGTGAGTTTTCTTTCTTAAGCGCTAAACACAGAATTATAACTTTGGAAGAGTCCGTCTATAGTTTGATCTCGTACTACGACGCGAATCTCGAGGGTCTCTTGCTTGTGTTGATAAAAAAAAAAAAAAACGCGCGCGCACACAGATATATATTTATTACATACATATATATATTATATATATATATATAATATATATATATATATATATATATATATATATGTGTGTGTGTGTGTGTGTGTGTGTGTGTTTATAGATTAGTATGCATACTATACACAAAAGGCAAAAGATAATAAGAACCGATTACTTTCAGCTAAGCGCATACTTGCACCAACGATTAAAATGGTAGAAAAAAGGAAAGAAAAAGAAGAAAGCGGCATCGTTCTCTAACTGTATCCATTGAGGAAATCAACCAATTCCAGCCCCGGTCACGATATTACGACTGGCTGAGGGCCATTATTAGGGGGGTTCCTGGGTAGTTAAGAA
Organism: Macrobrachium nipponense; assembly: GCF_015104395.2. Taxonomy (NCBI): domain Eukaryota; kingdom Metazoa; phylum Arthropoda; class Malacostraca; order Decapoda; family Palaemonidae; genus Macrobrachium; species Macrobrachium nipponense. Next base: position 23,956,638 of record NC_061096.1, read on the forward strand.
CGCGGATCTATCGCTCTCGCCCGCTAGTTTGGGCGCAAGCAGTTTTGAGCCTGTTGTTTGTGATTTTTCTCAGGCGGTGGGGCACGTTTCGGTCATCTTAGATAGGCGGTGGAGGGAGAGGGGGGGATAGGATTACAGATTGTTAATCAATAACTTTTGTTATTGAGAATGATGTGAGAAATACTGCTTTTCCTCCATAGCTCTGCTTTTATCATTGTTGATTGTGAGAGTGAAGAATGCCAGTTATTCTCGTTGTTATAATTGACATAACTTCTCTTTCAGTTAAAATGAATTTATTGTACGGATAATTGTTATTTACTGTTTTATTATACTTATTTATCTATTTTTATTTTATTCGTTTATATATTTATTTTTATTTTATTTTTTTCTTATTTATTTATTTATATTTTGGATAACTGCTACCGCCACTACCTTGGTTTTGTTCCCGTGTAATGGTAAGAAAAATAACGAGCAACGATAATTATTCCGCACGATGTAGCAGCCCAGGTACCGATTCTTCCCACCGACCTAAGTCCGGCCCATACCCGAAAACAGCGCCCGGCTTCGCTAACAAGTGTTCGGCGCTTGTAATGAAGTGTACATTTTAACAAGCAAAAATCTGCTGCACGGATTTTTTTACAGCATACGCTGCAGCTTCATTTACCATTTTTTTTCCTGTTTGGGCGTGTGAGACATTCCGGCAGGAATTCTAATATCACCGAATTTGGAGAAAATGCATTTCGGGCCTGGATGCGTAAAGCCGGTTCAGTTTTGTTTAGTGTATTTCAGATGCATTGTTGCAGATGCTGTCGCTGTTGTTGTTGTTATTATTATTATTATTATTATTATTATTATTATTATTATTATTATTATTGCGTTTCGTATGCTAGCGTGCTTATTAGAGCTTATATTTGTGCGTTTCATGTGTTTCAAGTGTACTTCAAACAAAACCGTAGAATGAATTTCGACTAGCTGTAGGTGGAAGTGAAGGCATGATTGTCCAGCTGATGGAGCCAGTAAAACGCACACTGCAACTTGAAATAATCCTTACCAATGAATATCAAAGAGTAAAAGTAACTCGAATGCAAGAATGCGCGATTTCTTCGTCTTTGGATGAGAAGTTCTTTGGCTCTGTTCAGCTCTGTGCATATAATCACCAGAACATAGCAAATGGAAACCCGAAAAACGCACGTGGAAGTGCGGAACGTTGGGTTTCCAACATTATACTTTTGGCGAAGGTGGGAAACCGCTAAGTCTGCAAACTTCCATTGGGGAACGCCGAACGCGGCACCTTTGCAATAGGTGGAACACTGCCAAATTTACACCCTTGTAGTGGTGGAACGTTTTTCGAGTACTGCAGTCGTGTAGATGTGGAACGATTTTTTTTAAGAACGCTTCGCCTCTGCAAAAAAGTGGAACATTTCTTGGACACTGTTGCAGAATTACAAACCTGCGAAGGTGGAACTTTTTCGAACACTTCGCTAAATCTGTAAACCTTAAAAGGTGGAACGCTTTCCGATCACTATGCTAAAATTGTAATCATTGAAAGGTGGAACGTTTGTCGTTCGTCGAACGCTTCACTCTTTCAAAGGTAGGAATGTACACTGCGTCTAAGGTGCAATCTTTACTAACATTGCATCCTCATAGAAGCGTACCGATTGTACAAAAACAGCAGCCCTGAAAAAATGTGGAATACTGCACTTAGCTTAGGAGCTTCGAGTGCAATAACAAGAAATAATCCGCCTATATATGACTTGAGCATGATAGTGAAGTGTTTCATCGCGGCTTATTTTTTGCAGGTCGGTTTTAAAACAGAAGGTTCAATTTGTCAGAGGAAAGAAAATTAACTTTTTTTTTTCTTTATTCATGTAGATGTGTTGAAATATTTTGTT
>NC_061096.1:23963529-23973529 GCF_015104395.2 Macrobrachium nipponense
TTTTTTTTTTTTTTTTTTTTTTTTTTTTTTTTTTTGCTTTTTTTTTTTTTTTTTTTTTTTTTTTTTTTTTTTTTTTTGGAGTGGGGTGGGGGTGAGACTGGGGAACACTGGCCTACGAAATTGTAAGGGGGGGGTGGGGGTTGCGTATCGCATAATGACCTATTCGCAGAGTCAGGTTCGAAAAATAAGGCGCGATATGTAACGGCGTCTATTGAAATGATTCGAATTGACGGAAACATTTTCCAGGTTTACTGTAGAGTCTCCTTATTGCAGTTGTTAATAATTTTCTCTTTCTTTACAGGATTTACTAGCAACTCTTGATTATTGTTAATATTATTTTAAAAACAGGAGATTAAAAGTTGAGTGTAGAAACAGTTACGCAGAGGCGAGTTCTGATGATTTTTATTAGGGAAAGTGTTTATTAACGAGTCAGTTCATGTGAGACGTTTGATCTTTAGTTTATGCAGCAGGATTGGAAAAGTTTAAGGTGAATCAGTATTGGTGAATGCTGATACAGTAAATACTCTTATATTGACGGAAAGGCTCGGACATTACAGGCGTATTTGAACTACCTTTTTTGCCGTCAGGTATTCTGAATTTGAATTGAAATGCTAGCCCGATTTCTAAAAGCACTTACTTTTTACAAGCTTCATACATATTGGAAGTGTTACTAATGAGATTTGCACGTACTTTAACCACTAATCTAATGAAGGTCAGGGAGGAATGATCGCATTTCTTGCAAAGAACATGGTGGTTGTATATTCCAACCTCAATCCGTCCTCCTCTAAACCATAAGTTAGACGAATTCAAAGGCTTAGATCAGGCTATTAAAAGTTGATGGAAATAGCGAGTTAGTTCAGAAAATAGGGGAAAGTCTTAACCTTTTGGGGGTGTGTGCTAGGTGTCTAGATTGTTACCCATATCAGTATGACGCAAGAGTTGAGAAGATAAATTTTTATCATTTAAAATAAAATTGTATTTCAAGGTAACTCTGAAAAACTATTACAGTGTAGTCCAAGGTAACTACTATATATATATATATATATATATATATATATATATATATATATATATATATATATATATATATATATATATATATATATATATATATATATATATATATATATATAAATATATAAACAGGAGCAAAGGATGTGTCACAAACAAGTTACATTCATACGTACGATTCATATATTTGTTTTGGATAATCAATGAAAATGAAAAAATGAAGAGAAAAAAAAAGACGGTGGTTGTCATTTACTGTGTACAGTCCTCACTTCGGCATCACCAGTACCCTTGAAGTCCAGTTCGGATAAACAAACTCAACATCTGTATCCTTCAAGAACACTCTCAAAGTATTTTCTTCTTTTTTCTTTCAATCTTTAATTTTTTCACCTCTGCATCTATATTCGAGCACAATTCTCAGAATGACTTCCACGAAGTGGAGAGAAAAAAAAAAAGATTCAGGTAAAGGAGTGGAGAAGATGGGAGAAGATAAGTAGGGGGAAGAGGTAGAGGAGTGGCATAGAGTAGAAATGAAGTACTCCTCGTCCGTTTCCTTCTCCCATCTACCATACTCGTATGGTAGATGGGAGGAACACGCATTAAGGGAATGCGACCCGTAGCGGAACTTAAAGCGAAAGCTTGAGAGAGAGAGAGATCGTGCGTGCTTACGTGCCTGCGTATGAGAGCTGCACGCGCGTGAGCTCTCGAAATGAATCCCACCACTGACCACGCGGGAATGACGAACCTACGTACGCACACACACACACACACACACACACACACGCATCAGGAATGCCCTATTTGATTTACAGTGGCGTTGGCTAGTCGCTTTTACGTTTGCACATGGGATCAAAGAGGTTCTCCATAGGAATCAGAAGAGAGAGGAGGTAGGGGAAGGAGACCGTGGTGTTCCACGTGGTCTGCGTGGTGGCAGTGTGTATGTATGTGTGTGTGTATGTGTGTATGTATGTGTGTGAGTGCCATCCCACCCGCCTCTTACTGATGGCCTCACTCCCTTTAAGACATCGATCGGGACCACGGGTGGGGGAGTGAGCAAGCGGTTGAGAGAGAGAGAGAGAGAGAGAGAGAGAGAGAGAGAGAGAGAGAGAGAGAAATAATATAATCATTATAAATATAGACTACAGGAAATTCAGGCGGACGAAAGTGCCCGTACCCAAAACAAAGAGTGCATTGGTACTCCGGAATGACTGGATTGCTACCATAGGTGCAATTGATTCACGGTTGTGACTTCCCTGAGATGTGACTACAGCGTGTTTGATCCTTAAAAAAGCTAAAGGCAACTTGTCAATAGCAAGTCAGAATAATGAGAAATATGGATGTGTCTTATAATTGGAACGAATGAGCCATTCGAATTAACATTTTCATTGTCATACACAATGTGATTGATTTAGTAACCGCTAAAACCATTTGCAAGGTTGTGGTGGTTTTATGCTAAATTAGCTGCCTAAATCAGGTTCGGTCACTGTAAAATAAGGTTATAACGATATCCTTGAGCTTAGTGCTTTTCTACCCCACTTCCAAAAATAAGAAAAAAAATCATAATGTTTTGAACAGGTATTTTTCATGTAAATGAGGAATATTTTTCTCATTTATGGTTATAGGTAAGGAGGACGTGGTTGCAGTAAGTATACAGTATTATGGAACCGCTCCGCTCTCAAATTCTTTATTAAAAATATTGTCTTATGTATATTTAAAAATCTGACACACACACACATATATTCTATATACTATTATATATATATATATATATATATTGTGTGTGTTTGTTTGTTTATGGGGAGGGAGGAAAAGCTAGGTTCAGTATACGTATATATATATATATATATATATATATATATATATATATAATTTTTCTTCTCAAACCAGATAGCATTATTGTTAATCCGTTTCGATTGTACAATGTGATCAATAAAAATCTTCACATTAAAGCAAGTCATTTCATATTTATATTGTTGTTAAATTTGTAAACTTATGTTGTAAGAATATTTAAATTTTTTTTTTATTATTGCCGTGTTCGTTTCCAATGCCAGTTAAATATTTAATATTTTTAAAATACTCTTCTCTAATACCGAGTTTTTTTATAATTCTCAGTACTAGGAATGCAAGATATATTGACAATTATTGTCGCATTTGAGGTGGAGGTGGGAGAAGGAAGGGGGGGGGGGGGGGAAGAAGTCGATTGCGTAACCTATCTAATAATTCATCTTGCCTTTTCATTCTTCTTTTATAAAGGAATATTTTTAATTCTTTGTTAAGGGGTCTCTCTCTCTCTCTCTCTATCTCTGCTCTCTCTCTCTCTCTCTCTCTCAGAGAGTTGAAGGAGTATCGAGTGCTCTCTCCGACCCTGTGAGGTATTGGAGTGACATTGTCATTCACCTTCATTTATACACATTAACCCTAAAATTTGTGACGTCAGATAAATTTTGAATCGATCAATAATTGCGTTAGGTATTTTTTATTTTCTTTTTCGGTCGGTCTCTTTTCTGCTCTTCTTGTGACCTGTTTAGATCTGGTTCGCTGTTATTACTCAGTTGTTTAATGTGTGTTTTTCCTTTATTAATTCTAATATCGCGGCAGAATTAATATGCCCATAAAAAGAGCTCTTGTCTGCTCTACTATATGTAGTTTTATTGATAAACTATCACATTACATAACGTATTTTGAATACTGGTATCTCACAAAGTAGGCTAACTATGCTTTTGTAATTAAGTTTCTTTCTTTTTTTCCAATCTCTCCCGTATTTCCTTCTATTATGTGGCATGCTAAGATATTGAGAATAGATTGCCTATTCCTGTATCCCCTACTTTAAAGAAAAAACCATAATAGTCTTCACTAACATCTTGAAGATAATATTACGCTTGATATATTTTGCGAATACTCTTATTTCATTTATTTACGCTTTGCCGATTTGTTTTTTTTTTCCGTCATAGGCATGAAAAACTCAAGTCTGTCTTGTTTGGTAAAGTGAAGTAAAGTCTGACAGGTGTATGAAATCAGACGAAAGGTAATTTGAAGTTAGAGAGAGAAGGAAACGTTGCATTGCACGTTTACTCGAGTTGCCTGTTTTCTAGCAATTGTGAAGGAGTGTCAAGAGTAATCTCTGTTTATTTGGGATATGTTCAGAAATCTTCCAAAACATCAAATTCAAGCTCCATATTTGAGAGTAATAGTGTATATATTGGTTAACCTTCAACCCTTTGAAGTCATGAAGAAATGTCCTTCACTCTAATCTTAGATTGAATGGGGAACTTTGAATGAAATGTTGATATACGAAGATGAGAAGAGAGAATGTGGAAACAATGCGTACTCATGATTCCAGTTGAGAAAATGACACTTGCCTCTAAATAGTTCCGGCCAACAATTGTACCGTACCTAAATAAATATCGGGTTATATAATATATTATTATCTCGCTACGATAGCAGCGTTAAACCGTCTCATTAGGTTGGATGTATTTCCTAGGAATATTGCCGAGACAGGTCCTCTCTTAGCCGGAATGGGAAGAGAGACGGTACAACATTTTCAGATCCTAAAAACGCATATGCGTAGGCTCTCTCTCTCTCTCTCTCTCTCGTTTTGCACATAAACTTTCGAAGAACGCTCAGTCCCACATTCTCTCTCTCTCTCTCTCTCTCTCTTCATCTTCTTCTCTCTTCTCTTCTCTCTCTCGTCTCTCTCTCTCGTCCTTCAGAAAAAAAAAAGAAGCAGACATAAAGAACATGTTAGCGAGGGTCATGGTAAAAGACCAGGAGCTTTAGGAAGGCTGAGAAGAGGTTGTTGGGGGAACGGGTAACGAAGAGATGTGGAAATATGCAAGAAACCTAAAGGAGAGAGAGAGAGAGAGAGAGAGAGAGAGAGAGAGAGAGAGAGAGAGAGAGAACCTTGTACCACTCCTTAGACCCTCCTCCTTTTTAGTCCCCGCTAGTCTCCTCTCCCTGGCTGAGTAGCCCTTTAGGGGCGAAGCGTTCGTTTGGAATATGTCATTAAGAATTTTTCTTAAGTAATGATGACAGCGCATCACACACAGGAATGGACCTATTCAGTTTGTTTAGTCAACGGGTGTAGGTGGAGGCTTTTTTTTTTTTTTTTTTTTTTTTCTTCTTTTTTTATATGTGGCTTGTTCTATGTCTTTCTAGAGCCTCTTTTTAGAGCCTTTTGTTCTTGCTTTATCGTCGGTGTAAAGATTTTCGGGGGGACGGAATTCTATTTCCTGGTGAAATAAATAAGATTTTTTGGACGTATATAGTTTTTTTATCCTTTACTATTTTCTATATGATTATGTATGCACGTATCCGTAATATTCGTATTTATGTTTGTATGCGACACTTTCACAGTTATGCAGACACATGCCTGCTTAAATATCAACGTATAAAGCTATATTTGTGTCTGCAAGCATGCAAACGTGTGTAAGATTATGTTAATACTTCTTTATTTTGATTAAACTACATGCACGCTTGTAGTCAAGGGCTTGGTTGAGGAAGGTAATCCTTTCAACAGATGTGGTTGTAAAGCTCACGTCTCGTCCACTACTCGGTTTATATATATATATATATATATATATATATATATATATATATATATATATGATGTCATATATATATATATATATATATATATATATATATATATGTGTATGTATGTATGTATGTATGTATGTATGTATGGGTAGTTTGCACTTTCAGGGGCCCTGTCGTGTAACAACCAAAACAGAACCTGATCGCTCCGCACAAGTAAGCAGTTCGACCTCAACCCTGCACGACCAGTCGAGGCCATTTTTTCTTGCTAGAACAAACAAGCTTGCCTAGAATCATTAAAAATGTGGATAAGGCGTGCAGCGCCGTTCCTCCACGCAGAAATTAATTCACGAATTTCCAAAATAGGGCCGAGAAAACAGTGTTAGTTGTTTTCGTTTAGCCGCCATCTTGCTTGTATTCTTCCGCTATCCAGTCGGAGCTCACCGAAATCTATCGGTGGGTTTTGACTAGAAAATTGGTCGAAGGTAGTGTGTACTCGGCCTTGTCCAACTATAATAAAGCTACATTAAACTTCTCACAGAGTTTCTTATCTGCATCGCTCTTTCTTGATAATACAGATTTAGTTAAGCCTTCGAATAGGAAATCCAGCAGAGATGGCGACAGACTGAATTAACTGTTGAGAAGATTTTCTTAAGAAGACAGGCTTTTATTTAAAGTTCGTCTTTATTTTTGTAAGAGCCAAGACCTTTATTTATTACCTGTTGAAATCTGTCTTCATTTTCATTACCCATTGGCGTTCCTAATAAAGTAATGTATGTTTATTCATTATATACGTATTTATATTTTTAGATGCTTTTATATTAAATTCTTTTTTTAATTTATTCATTTACTTTTGGTGTTCTGTTTAAATTCATCAGGGCGTTAGTAACCTAGATGTTGTGACGCCAGGTTTAATAGACATAATCAATATTCGTTTACGAATATTCAGTGGAAGTCCAATGGAGAAATATTTGTTTAATTTCTCAATCGTTTTTAGCCGTGTTTATCTATTTTTGTCAGCTGATTTAGGCCTCATTCGTGGTTACTTTGTTTTGCAGTTGAGAGATTGATGCGTTTTTCGTAACCTTTGAAATTTTGCACTGATCTGTATTCTCTTCCGTTCAGAAAGCTGTCGGTTTGTCTCAGACTCGTTAGTCGTTACTGTATGGCACATTTCCTTTAGTGTATTATTATTCAAATCTAGTCCAGTCCAGTGGTCCCGAAACCGATTTTCTTCTCATTCATATTCCATCCCACTTTCGACTGAGGTTTCAGAATTGCAAAATTATTCTGTCACATAAATCAATTCCGGGGCATATTACAAGAGTAGCTGTCTGCCGATAAGAAATATTGCTGGTGCCTGGGACTTTGAAATTTGTTGGCTATTATAGCTGTGGACAACATCTTTAGTTTGGAGCAGATGCTGCGTGTGATAGCATATACGCTTGCCCCTTTATGCATAAACTCTTCTGCAATTTTTTCTGTTGTTTAATAGGAAATCTTTCCTCTTTACAGTAAGTGCTCATTTTTACTTTTCACCCTTTGCGGTGTGGTCACGGTTCCCGTTCATTGTTCTGTGATCACTCCTCTCTTTCCTATATACAAAGCAATATTGCCTTTAATGTATTGTAAGTGTGGGAATCAGGGTTGCGGTAGAAGCTTTCCGCGCAATTTGAACTCGGATAGATGCTTACTCCACGAGTTATTTGACAGTCGTTTACTGAAGAGGTAAGGCTCCTGTAAGCTGTTGGTACAAATTAATTGCTTCCTTTCTATCTCTGTGCATAGTCTAGCTGTAACCTTTATGGAGTTACGATATCATGGTGACCTTTCACATAAAAAAATACATATTTTTAGTTCTAGCGCAATCTTTGCAGCTGAGATATTAACAATAAATGACTAGATACTTAATATATCAATGTATTTCCTTGCAGGATACATTGTATGCATGGAGTTAATTAAGACATACGCTTTGATGTTTAAACCCCCTTTCAGGAAAGTTTTTACGTGATATTCTTTCTTTAGTGTAATGTTCATTTGCGTTTTTATGTAGATACGTGGTTTATTGATTTATTATGACGGCTGCACATCCCCACTTGAAAAGACATGGCCAGTAACACAACCATTTTACGTAACATTCTCCGGGAAAAGATCTCTTGAGGATATCAAAGGGAAAATGCCTTAAAGACAAAGAGCCGAAACTCCAGTCAAGGCAATTTGAAGAAGTTAACGAGGCCCAGAGTGAACTTTTTAACTCTCTCCCCCCTCTCCCAAGATTCATGCACGATGCATTTTCCTCTTATTGGAGTGGATTGCCTTTTCGCAATTTGAATTCGAATAAATTAAGGAATTTATGTGTCTAGTGTGTGTTGTTATTTAGGTTATTTTGAAGATTTGCTCTTCATTTTTATATCTGTGACCCCGTAGGGGTGTAGTGCTTGTAATTGCAACTCACGGGGTGCCTTGTAGGCATTACTGAAGGTTCTTTGCATCGTCCCCTCGGCCCCTAGCTGCAACCTCTTTTATTCCTTTTACTGTACCTCCATTCTTATGATCTTCCTTCCGTCTTGCTATCCACCCTCTCCTAACAATTATTTCAAAGTGCAACTTCCAGGTTTTCCTCTTGTTACACCTTTCAGACTACCTACTCTCAATTTCTTATATAGTACTGAATGGCCTTCTGGGTCCCAGTGCTTGTATATTTCATTCCTTTCCAGTTATATCAATGAGGTTTGTTCATAATTTACTTAGATGTAATTACGTAACTGAGAGAAATGCAAGACGTCATTTGAGTACGCTTCTTGCGGATAAGGATTCCCGGTTTTCGCATGAATGAGTCCGTCCATGGATTAAGGTTTTCATTGTGCAGGAGGCATATAGATGACGGGTGTTTGAAAGTTATTATTTAGTCCCTTGCATATAAAGTAGGGGACTGTAGTTTCCTCCCTCCGTTTGTACATCTGTTTGTCTGTCTCTTCTGACTCGCTTACGTCATTCTCACAATTCCTCCTAAAGATGTGCATGATGGTGAGTGTTCCATTTACCTGTGCATGTCCTGTTTACCTGGTCTTGGCGAATCCTCACACACGGTTAAAGCGATTTACAGATAAACTCGCTACGAAGGCAGACTTATAGCAAATGATGTGTTTGGAGACTCCCCCTTGCTGCCTGTTTGATTGTCTGCCTGCCTGTCTGTCAGTCGGTGTTTTTATTACATTTGCATTATCATCACATTTCCCCCTGCTCGGTTAAAAGGATCTACATCAAACCTTGTACAGAGGTAGACCACAATACATAGGTTTCTTACAGGCCGATCCGTTCTTCTGTCCGTCAGCTTTCCTTTTCATTCAACTCCTCATCCACGGTTGAAGGGATATCAGTCAAACTTGATGCAAAGTAGACCATTATGCACAGATGCGCTTACAAGGAAACAACTGGTGTGTCTGGACTGTCTTAGGTATCTGCCATACTCAACTTGTTATCGCAGTTCATCTTACACAGTTGAAGGAATTGCAGCCAAACTTCGATACCAATGTGGGCAGCGTGCATTGACCTCCATTAGGGGAGATCGTGTGTGTCGCGCCTAACATGTCATCACAACTCCATCTACATGGCTAGAGGGTTTTCAATCAAACATGGTAATGAGGAAGGCCATCATACATATTTTGACTGTTATTATCTCTTCATTTACTTTATTTATCGCCATAACTCCTCATATTTACACACACACACACACACACACAAATATATATATATATATATATATATATATATATATATATATATATATATATATATATATATATATATATATATAGCAAATACCACAGGAGAATGATAGTCAGAAATCCAAGCGCTTTCGTCTTTACTAAGACATTTTCAAGGAACGAATGAAATACAATTGGAGAGAAAGTTATCAGGTAGACAAGATCAAAAATACCTGATGGTTAATTGTCAAAAGGGTAAAAGTTAAAGAAATAATCCAGGATTATCGGATATCACGCGGTCACAAACCTAAACATAGATTTAACCCTAACAGAAACTACAAAGTATCCGTACAGTTCAAAACATGTAAAAACTGAATATATTAATTTTGTTGCTTATATTTATCTACAACTTTTTTCATTATGAAGACATCAAGTTTAAATAAACCAAGACTTAAATTTAGAACATTTCCATTATTTGACTTGATGAAACAAGATTCAATGACATTTCTTTTAACTGTGTCATTACATGGAATTAAGGCTCTTGCTTGACTCCAGTTCATAGAATGATCTAAATCTCTCATATGTACGAATAATGCATTCGATATTTGCCCAGTTCTCACAGAATATTGGTGCTGTTTGAGACGTTGTGAAAGAGATTTACCGGTCTGTCCGTAATAGACTTTATCACATTTTTTGCAAGGAATTTCATATATGCAGCTAGGAAGATCTTTAGGAGAATCTTTTCTTACTAA
>NC_061096.1:23981029-23993529 GCF_015104395.2 Macrobrachium nipponense
TTGTGTTATTATTAGCAGAGAAAGAGGGAGGAGGACCTTGGCGTAGTTGGGTGATCCTACACACCCTGCCCAAGTCTGGTCTCATGTTACATTTTAGCACTTTCAATGGCTTATGGCTGAGTTACTCTCAGGGGATTGGTCGTCTTGTTAGTGCTTTGATGTATCTGTTTATTTGTTCGTTTGTTGTGCTGTGGAGAAGCTCCTTTTCAGTGCAGCTTTTATTTTTGCATGGTGAAGACCGTTACAATTAAATCTCGTCCGGTCATATACTAAAGATAAATTATACTCTGTTTCGTTATTGGATGTTACTTAAAAATACTGTATTCAGAAAATTGATTACAGTAACATTTTGTCAGTTTTGGGCTTGCTGGTAGGTTGGTAAGGATTACTCTGGCATATACCATCATGGGCCCCTTAGACGAAACTATGGTTAATCTCCTGGTGGTCATATCAGATTTAAGATAGTACGTAATAATTGATTCTGTATAAATTACTTATATTTTATATAATAAAACATTTTTAAGAATAGTTTTAACAACAATTATTCATCTGCTAACTTGGATCGGTTAGCTAGATTTCATCTGTAATAACCAACCAGCGAATTTAAAACTAACAAAATGTCTCCATATTAATTAAATTTTCAATACATTTTGTCAAGTTTTTAAAACTAATTACCCAGCAATTTATATTTTGTTTTAACTATACGAGAGGTAATTATCTATGGCTTTAGTTTTACTGATACTCTTCAGTTCAGTCCAGTTGTAAATTTAGATTAAACCCTGTTGTTCATATTCAAGTTTAGTATTCTATGTCCAGGGGTTGGAGTCACTCGACCCTACGGTAACGTGCGTGAACGCTAGCCAGCTAACCAACTTAAAGGGTTCGTCGAACCCCTTATTCGATGATGCACGCTAATAATTACGATAATCCCACTTATAAAAGGATTTGATGGAATCATCTGTTTTGATTTTTTTGTTTACTTTTATTTAATTACAGCGTATCAATTACGGAGGGATGTGTGACGAACACCTGTTTCCTCCTAAAGTGTCATCGAGAAGACTGAGCGAGCGAAGTCTTCTCTCTCTCTCTCATTTGCTTTCTTTCTTTTCGTGAATGTGGAGATTATTAACAAACCCATTCAGGAAGGGGAGTCATGTACAAACGTTTATCCTTCATACCCTTTACGTTCGAAGTTTTAGTTACGGGCGATCATTCTTCTTACCCTTCTTTTGCTGATGTTTATCCTCCACTACGTTGACACTTCTTTTACAGACGTTTATCCTCCACGACTTTCGAAGCTTTTTTTACAGACGTTTATCCTCCCTGACGTCCGAAGAATCTTTTACAGACGTTTATCCTCCCCGACGTCCGAAGCTTCTTTTACAGACGTTTATTCTCCCCGACGTCCGAACCTTCTTTTACAGACGTTTATCCTCCACGACTTTCGAAGCTTCTTTTACAGACGTTTATCCTCCTTGACGTCCGAAGCTTCTTTTACAGACGTTTATCCTCCCTGACGTCCGAAGCTTCTTTTACAGACTATCCTCCACTATGTTGAAAGCTTCTTTTACAGACGTTTATCCTCCACGACGTCCGAAGCTTCTTTTACAGACTATCCTCCACTATGTTGAAAGTTTCTTTTACAGCTTATCCTCCACGACATCCGAAGCTTCTTTTACAGACTATCCTCCACTATGTTGAAAGCTTCTTTTACAGATGTTTATTCCCCCCAACGTTCGAAGCTTCTTTTACAGACGTTTATCCCCCCAACGTTCGAAGCTTCTTTTACAGACGTTTATCCCCCCCAACGTTCGAAGCTTCTTTTACAGACGTTTATCCCCCCCAACGTTCGAAGCTTTTTTTACAGACGTTTATCCTCCACGACATCCGAAGTTTCTTTTACAGACGTTTATCCTCCACGACGTTGGAAGCTTTTTCTTAGAGCTCGTGTGACAGGCGTTTATATTTCGTACTTCACTACTTTCGTAGTTTTTTTATGTTGTGGGTAGGATCCCATTCCCTTTGTACTCTCTTTCTCTGTCTCTCTCTCTCATATATATATATATATATATTATATATAACCTATATATATATATATATATATATATAAATATATATATATATATATATGTGTGTGTGTGTGTGGTGTGTGTGTGTGCATGTGTGTGCTTTGGGGTAATTTGTCTCGATTTTTTTATTATAAATTGCAAAATTCGCTGTATTACTGCGACGACAACGATCGGTGATTTGATGTCCTATTTAGTAATTAGCGTGTTAATTTTTTTACGATACATTTTCAAAAAGGGGTATTGACATGGAATTTTCCACTCTTACCCTTGTTTTCTCTTGGTGGTCTCTCTCTCGAAACCATCTTTTAATCAACATGTCACAAAGGCTAATGCCACCGGTCACGCCATGTTACGGAAGCATCCGCGTAATTGATTATTTGTACGTTCCCATTTTTTGCTTGTTTTTGTCTCATATCGAGCGGCCAAAGAGCCCTTGTTTACACTACCTTTCGTGTGTGTGTGTTTCAAAGGCAATACTCGTGTGGGATTACCATTTTCTTAAAAAGGGGGGAGGGGAGGGGTGTCTTCTCCAAACTTCCATTCGCTTTCCATTGCGTTGGAGGAATTGCTCTCATGCTGTAGAATGTTCACCCAGTTTGCACATTTAGGGAGAGCTCTGTCCGGCAGAAGAATGTCACCCCTCTTCTTAAGGAAGCTATGATTAGATTTGAAAGTACCTAGAATGGCTTACTTCATTGCTAGGATAGATTAACCTTAGTTGTAGAATTTGTTTTTCTCGCAGTTTAGAGGCATTTTTCAACTTTACTTAACTACACGATGTTCCGATTATATTCGTATAACACATACAATATAACACTAAATCTTTAATTGAAAGATCTGCATTTAAGAGTAGATAAAGTTTTGGCGAATTATTATCGGTAATCATAATTTTTGCTAATTTACGCCAGAAAGTGACTTGCTACTGCAATATAACAGATTTATTTTGCCATTTAGACCCCCCACCCAATGCTGGCCGTACTCTCCACAACATTACCATAGCATCTCTTTAAAAAGCAAGCGGAGTATGCGCCCCACCCCCTTCCCCCGCCTCGAAAATTCCCCTTCGCGAAGATGAGGGGCGTTTGTATGCTCTTACTTCGGCTGCCGGAAGAGCAGCTGCTGCTGCCCAGGAGTCTCACATCGCCGGGTTATGCTTGGCGGGGCCCTTCTAGCTCGCTGGCGGTGGTGGCTGCCTCTCCTCTCCTCTCCTCTCCTCTCCGCTGCGAAGGAGCTTGTTGCTTTTGTTGAATGACTTCCGGTTTGCAACCGACTCCTCCCCCCCTCCCCTCTCTCTCTCTCTCTCTCTCTCTCTCTCTCTCTCTCTCTCTCTCTCTCTCTCCGTTTTTCTTTTTTATTCACATGGCTCTCACATGAACTTCCTTGGGAGTTTGTTTGCCTCTCTCTCTCTCTCTCTCTCTCTCTCTCTCTCTCTCTCTCTCCTTTTTCCTTTTTTATTCGCATGGCTCTCACATGAACTTCTATGGGAGTTTGTTTGCTTCTCTCTCTCTCTCTCTCTCTCTCTCTCTCTCTAAAAGGCTGCAGTTCGTCCAAGTCTTCTGAGCCGTCCTCGTTCTTTAACAAGGGGTTATGTATGGGCAGCTTGTTATTCTTTGGACGATGATAAAACCCTGTTTTATTTTTTCCTTTTCTTATTTACCAGAGGCGCCTTTCGAGCAAATTTATGCATAGCAGTGTTGGTTTATGTTCAGCTGCGCGTCTGTAGTATGAAAATGAATTTCAGATACAAAAAGGGATCTTTTCAAGTAAAATCAGGTCCGAGTATGGTAGCAGAGTAGATGTAATAGAATTCACAGAAAAAGTTCTGTTTCTTGGTGATATATCAGTGCGTTGAAGGTTTACCACCAGAACTTTATGACTAGGGAATCCTTATATTGATATTAATTCCATTCTGGCAAACTTCAAATTCTTCACCTTATTATATATTTGTTTTCTTCCGTAATAATCTAATATTATCTTTAAAGGCATTCATGTCGAAATCCCTGCCTTACCTTATCCTCTAAATTTAAGAATATTTTAAATTGTTTTCTTCAGAATTCATGTATTGGGCTGGAATATGCCATGTGTAAAGTGATCCTTTCCTTGCCTTGCCCTGTCTTCTAATTTTAAAGTATATTTTTTATTGTTTTCTTCAGAATTCTTGTACCATTTGGCTGGAATAGGCCCTATATACAGCAACTCTTTGATATTAAATCTGCTTTCATCCAAATCAGTTGAAGGAATTCGCCCGAACATTTTTGCTTAGTTAATTCTTCAAGTTAAAGAATCTCTTGTCGTTTCTTTAATATTCCTGTTCCTAAATGTAGGAGAAAACATTCGTTCTACACCACATAAGAATTCGTATTTTTCCTCTATTATCTTTTTTTCCTCGCCTTAAAGGAATTCCCTTAGAAATCCCTGCCATGTCATATCCTTTAATTTAACGAGTGATGGAGGTATTCCTGCCGTGGTATGTAGCCACGGATGCCAATCCGGCGGTACAATTTGCATACCAACGTCCTCCATACCGTACCCTAAGCGTTTCCCCTTTTCTATTCAGTCCCCAATACTTTTGCCCATTTGCATATTCCTTCACTACTGGGTATTGTTATTCTCAGCTCATGATCGGTGGGGGATGGGCCTGCGATGCATGTTGATCAGTCCGTTGAGAATAGCTTTGATGCAATGGAAATGAAAGGGAGAGAGAGAGAGAGAGAGAGAGAGAGAGAGAGAGAGAGAGAGAGAGAGAGAGAACTGCCGGTGGTTCTTGGATAAAGAAAGACACTGCTGCCTGACTCAGATGTAACAGTGGTGTTCGTTGATGGATACTGATATAGTTATATTACCGATCCCGATGTGGTACAGCTAAATCAATTGGGATTTAGATGATTTTGCAAGTCAAGTGCCTGGTATAGTTACGAGTATTTCATGCATTCATAAAGTGTTTTTCATTGGAAACTTTCGTTTTATATGAAGATGGATAATTTGATTTTTTTTTATATATTATATATATAATATATATATATATATATAATATATAATATATATATATATATATATATATCGAATACTGTTCGCCTTAATGGTAAGGAAGTGTAGTAGCTCGAAACCTTTATGTCAACTTTATACAAATATTTTCAGTATTGCCTTATGGGACTTCTATCTCTGTCTTTAAATTTTGCCTTCTCTGTTGATACTTAAAGTTATTTTGATGGATTCCTGTGTCTTAAACATAAGTTTTTTTTCTTCCTTTAGAACTCTTGAAAAGTAGGGGCATGTATGGAAAGCATCAACAGAGAAGGAGCATGAGAATAAGGGAAAAAGAACAAGCAAATGTCCTTTCCGACATTTAGCATTTACTTCCGTTCACAAATAAGATGTTTCTTATCTGCTTGAGTTGGAGTCTCATGTTGTGTGATAAAAAACTCTCAAGGACTATGCTTAAGAAACCTCTCAGGCACCAAGTTTTAGTCGGATTGCTGACACTATTTCCAGCTGTTAGAAAGTGAACATCATCATGAAATAGGTTCTCGGTGTGTGACTCGAATGGCAGCTGACTTTCGTTTATGACCAAGCTCTGATTGCTTCACACATATGAGTTTATTCCATATGTGCTTTTACAAGTGCCTTGATACCTTGAAAAGGAACTGTTAACATAAACGTTACTTTACAACCCTAAATTTAAGGTACTTCAAGGGCGGTCAGTGATCTACGTAGATATGAAAAAGTAAGCATTTTAATAAATTAATGAATATATACAAAAGAGCAAGGAAAATTAATGAATACATACTTAAGAGCAAGTCAAATCAATGAATATATTTCCCTACTTTACTTGATAAGTCCCTGATTCGTATATAGGTATAGCCACTTACACAATTGACAGCTGAAGAAGAGAAAGACTAAAAGATAGGCTGACAGACAGAGAGACAGACAGTCAAAATGACTGGTCCCAAGGCCAACCATGACCGCCATAAACAACCCAATTTCGGTATCTTCGAGGAATCTAGTGCGTCCCCTCTCTACCGTCCTCTCCAAACTGTGTCATAAAAGTAAATGTTTATCTGTGCGGTGAGCATGTCTGCTTGAAGGGACGTTCACCATGGAAGGGGGGTGGGGGCGTCATCCAACCATCCATCCCCCATCTCCCATTTGGCCTTGTATTCTTATAATATGAGATAACCCCCTTCTCTCTCTCTCTCTCTCTCTCTCTCTCTCTCTCTCTCTCTCTCTCTCTCTCTTTGTTCCTTCATATCTGGATGAAGGCAGTGTAGGGAGTTTCGATGATTTTGGCCTTTATATATATATATATATATATATATATATATATAATATATATATATTATATATATATATATATATATATTCTTTTCCGTATCAGTGAGGTTTATAGCTCTCTCTCTCTCTCTCTCTCTCTCTCTCTCTCTCTCTCTACTGCTACTGTTTAGGAGATATTGTTTTTCGTCAGATCACCATATCTTCTATCCTCCTGTAGGCAATTCACCTCCAAAATACTTTCGTAGTAGGTTTGCTTGACAGTTGCGCTCCTGTTGCCTTGCCATATTGTTCGCTCTCTCTCTCTCTCTCTCTCTCTCTCTCTCTCTCTCTCTCTCTCTCTCTCTCTTTTGGTGGATTTTAAGATACGAAAAAGTTGAAGGCTAAAGCTAAGACATATTTTTTGTTTGAGATTTCTGCCAGTTATGATGCTCTGTTATTTAGATATTTTAGAAGTCTTTGTTTGTAGTTTTGGTTGTGATTAGTTTTTTATTGCATGTCTAAAAATATATTTATATATGTATTATAAAACATAAGAGATTTTGTTAAATATGTGTTTGTTGAAGGTGATCAGTAACATTTTTATGAACTGCATTCTCGACAGTTTTTAGTATAAGATTTATAAGGTTAGATATTTGATCACGTGGTAATACAAAACGCAAAAGTAAAAATCACCGTAGAAAAGATGCGTAAATGAGATTGTCGTCATACACAGAAGAGAAACAGGATACGTCTCTTTGACGAGAGAAAGAGAGAGAGAGTCTCCGGAATAAAGAAATTGCCTCTCGTAGACTGACTTGCGTTTTGTAATAGTTCCTGGGGATGTTATGAGAAAAGTAGCCACAAGTGGCCTTCTTATTGTAGACGTCAGCGTAGCACTATCTTTATGGCTCCGCGCGCTTTTTTTCATTTATTTTTTTTTATTTATGGCTGTGGGGGACCACTAAGAAGCACAGATGAAGGAATGGTGTTAGTGGAATGATCGGTGCGTCTGTCATTTCTCGGATTTGGTGACTGCTTGAATGCGCCATGCGTCAGTAATCTTAAAATTTATGACTTTCATTGCTTTGCATGTGTATAGCTAGCTACTAACTCTATCTCTTTGTTGAATTGCCGTTATTTATTGAATTTCCTTTATTTATTTGTTTTCCTTGTCGTTCTTACTTTTCCTTTTGTAAGTTTAAAACCTAGTTACCATGTAAAGCAATATACATTTTGAGCTGCATTCGTCCGAAGGTAAGTTGGAGGGCAAGTGAATAAAAAATAGATCTGTGTCGAAAATCGCGACAAGCTCCTTGCCGTGGGAAGGGTGAAAATTCTCTCTCTCTCTCTCTCTCTCTCTCTCTCTCTCTCCTCTCTCGTCGTCTCGTCTCTCTCTCGGGTCGCTGGATATTTGGTTTGATAGATTGCGAAGGAGAGTCTGAGAGAAGGAAATGGAATAAAAGAAGGAGGCTGGAGGTGGGCCATTTCTTCCCATAGTGTCAAAAAATCTTTTATCGCAAGATTTTTTCTTTTTTTTTCCCCTTCTTTAATTGAAGAAAGTAAGTAGACGCGAAGACTGAAGAGCCTCTGTATAGAAGCTAAGCCTTCCGGCAGCAGTGGCTTTTATACAGCTGTTACCTATTTAATTCTCTTATTAATAAAGCCATTGATATCGCGACGTTCCACAATTCATGACCAGGAATAACGAAATAGGACGGTCTTTTACCCACAACTCTCCTATGATAATCCTCCCGGAATTAGGGGGGGCGTAAGCCTCAAGTGGTTGAAATAAATGGTGGACGTGGTTAGGGGTGTGGGAGGGGGCGGGTGGTGGTTGCTGCTGATGCCTTTATAAGCTCTGGCTGTCTCTCATAAGGTCCTAATACTAAGAGAAATGAGCGACCCGGAATAATAGAAATCTTAGATACCATCTCTTATTGCCCGCCAGCCTTTCTTTCACCGAGAGAAATACGAGACCTTAAATAATAACTGGTCCCCCGTGAAAGGAGTGCCGAAAAGATTACGGGGCCCAAAAGAAAAGGGAAGAGAGAGAGAGAGAGAGAGAGAGAGAGAGAGAGAGAGAGAGAGAGAAAGAATCCTTATTTTAAGGGAGAAAGCCCGAGTGTCATGGCTTCATCATCACCCTGGCTTTATCGTGATTGGTAAAGATGGAGTTCAGAGGAAGATGAAAGGAGAAAGAAGAAGCACTGGATTCAGGTCTTCATAACGAGACCCACTTGCTGTATATATAATATAACCAAACAATCTGTGTATCTGTAAGGAAACGAGAGAGAAATAAATAAATTAATAAAAAAAATTATGAACGAGCAGATCCGAATACAAGGAGGGGTCATTGCTGGAAATTTCCGCCCTTCATTTCTCTTTTGAGAGAGAGAGAGAGAGAGAGAGAGAGAGAGATTTAACAGAGAGATGATTTGATCACATGTTGGAAACAATGAAGTCGTTGCAGGGCCCGTTGGGTGGAAGGCAGGATGTCGGAGTGGGGGGCTGGTATTTCGGCGGTTTTGGGTCTATGAGGGGGTGGGTTTGTGGGGGAGGGGGAGCGAAGGAGGTTTCTTTTCGGAAATCTTATTCTGACGATGGAACATAGGGATCATAAACACTGCTTATTGCTACCGGGTATGTGAATGCGATGGCCCTTTTTACGTTTCCATTTTGATATTCTCCTTCGCTGCTGTGCTCCAAAAAAAAAAATAAATAAATGAATAAAAATTCTGGCCCCTCCTTTTTTTTAGTGAACGTTTTGTTTTTCTTAATTGCTTCTATAATGACGTCATGGATTTTGAAGGACAATAGAGGTCCTTTTCCTATGTGGCAATGTAGAAGGAAGGATTTCCTATTTTATGAGGTTTCTGCTTCGGTCTGAGTCCTTGTTAATAAAAAAAAAAAAAAATAGTAAGGTGGAAATCGAGTCACGAAACTGCACGGTTTCTGTGACTGCTTATCTTCCATTACTAGACGAGGTTTGGAAAGTTCCTGCTGCCTCTGTTTTCCCAGGTTTATATAACCTTCTGTCCTTTTGGGGAAGTAAGTTTATTGCTTCTTTCGGGCTTAAGCCCCCAACCGTTTTCGTAAACCCCAGCTTTTACGTCTCTATAAGTAGTTGCATTGGGCTGCTTGTCTCCTCACTTTAAAAAAAAAAAAAAAAAAAAAAGTAAAGAAAAAAAATAAAAGGCATCGGCCTCGTGATCGTTCCAGCCGCGTATCATTTTTGTCCGTTCGCCATCTCTGCCTCAAAGCGGCCTGTCTGTTTGATATGCACGCCCACATAAAGAAAAAAAATTAAATAAAAAACAGAAAGGGAAAAAAAAGTTTCGCTTTATGATGGCTTTGTTGTGTGAAGTTCCGTCATATTTTTCCTGAGGAGTTTTCCTTGCCGGGGCCTTTTTCCTTTTTCTCTTCGATGCATAAAATCGATAGATTTGCATATTCCCTTTTGTTCTGAAGAAATATACTTCTCCTGGAATATCGGGTGTCCGGGCCAGGAATTCCAGCGGCTGGAATACTTGCGTAAAATAGTTTGTAGGTTGAAGTAGTACCTGATGGAAATCAGGGTTTGTGGGAGGCCGGGTGGACAAGAGAACACGTATGGAACACGTTTGGAACTCTTTCTAAATATGGGGGGACTATTCTTTGGTGTTCATTTCGGATTAAAAACTAGTCCAGAAAATTATGAAAACCTTATTTGACCATTCCTGTCACTGATATGAGAAGCTGTGCTCATGTGTTTCTTCAATCCATTCATTTTATAGCAACATTAAAAAGAAAATATTCCGTAAGACTTTGATAGAGAAAAAGCCGATTTTTGTCTGTTTTTTTCATGGTCACCTTTCTTGCCCATTTGAAGGAAGACGAAAGGCTATAACAAAGTTTGTTTTTGTCCCCTCATCTCATATTCTTTCGGCCCCCTAAACGCCCCCTTTTTTATTATGATTTTTTTTTATCCCTTTCCTTCCCCCCTTTATTGTGATTCACTTTGGGACCCCCCTCCCCCATACAATAGTGAGAAGTATATTTTGTACGCTTAGATAGATAACGAAGTGGAATGCTTAATCTTTCGGGAAACTAAATGAAGAATATATAAGTAGAAGAGGGAATGGCTCTTCCCTGGAAGGTTTGGTGGAGGAAATTCCGATATAGAATATAAAGTCAGTTATCCAAAGGTTTATTATAGGAACTTGGATCTTGAGAAAGAAAGAAAGAAAGAGAGAGAGAGAGAGAGCGAGAGAGAGAGAGAGAGAGAGAGAGAGAGAGAGAGAGAGAGAATGCGCCGCCTCTGAAGTGAAGAGAAAGTTTTGGGCCTAAATCAGTTCTAATTGCCTTTTAATCTTTAGAGGTATCGAAACCGCAACTTTGATGCTAGATCAGCCTTTATCCCGGAAGCTCTGCTGATAATGTTATCTAGACGCCACCTCTCCTTGTACGAATGTTCAAGATCTTAAACCTGTAGGTACCTCTGAAAAAAAAGAAGAAAGTCTATTAATTCAGTGTTTTTATATTTCTCAAGTCTGAAGAGAATGATTAGAAATGACCTTTGATTTGATGAGTATAGATAGGTAATGTATTCCTTTATTTCTTCGTGAATTATTAGTGTTGTGTTGTGTGCATTTCCTGTAAAGTTGTGGTAAATCTATATTTTATCAGTGTATTCTTAGTATTCGAGATTATGTCATTTTACCCTACCATTCATCCATTATAAATGCATTTTCTGCCATGATTCTTTATACAGTATAAGGACTCTTAGGGATTGTCCTAAGCTCCTTCTAAATATATTGATGGTGTTTTAAAAAATAAAAGCATTATTGTCTTACGATATACGTAATTTACATTTCTTCATTCCTACAGTCATTTTATGTGAATGTATGTTTTTGAATTTTCAATTCGTTCAAGGTCAAATTTGAAGCGTGCATCAGAAGCCAGTTACTATATTTCTTGAAATACCGATATTTTTCGCACTTGAAAAAATAGATTAGGTTATTCACAAGAAGACACTTCGATTCACGAAATCATGAAGTAGTCACAGCTTGTCTCATACGAGGTAGTCAAATCATGATTGCTGGTGTTGTTCAAATCCCATTGTATTTTGTGATTACTGCCTACATTATTTCATCCCTTATCCGCCCACAAGGATCATTGCTTTTAAAAACCCTATTGGTTCAAATCCCCAAACCCCATTTTCTTCCTCTTCCTTGATTGTGTTTCTAGATGATATCTTAGCGAAGGGGCTGGATGTTAGCGGGGGTCGGCCCGGTAGTGAGATATCATAATGGGTAGGCGTACCGGAGGGGCCTGGGTTTTAGGGTGGGGTACGTTGGGAATGGAGATATTGGAGTATGGCAGCGCGCGAGAGAGAGAGAGAGAGCGAGCGAGCGAGCGAGCGAGCAAGAAGGAACTGCCGAACGCCCTTCGCTGATTAATGGTCCAAAGTTTGGTATGTAAAATTGTGTTCGAGTCACTCTCTTGCTCTGTAATAGGAAAGTCCTCTCCACAGTTGAGCCTGTTTTAGTGGCTTGTGCGTGCTAAAACGGCGTGCGCTTTCGTGATAACTCTTCCTTGCTATTTATTTACGGTTTTTTTATCATCATTATTTATCCAAGAGATAAAACACTTCCTTGGTATTTATTTACAGTCATTTTTTTATTAGTATTATTTATCCAGGAGAGATAACGCTTTCTTGCTATTTATTTACTATTTTTTTTATCATTATCCAGGAGAGCTTGTTGTAATGGGAGGGCGGAGGGTGGGGGTTTTGTCTTCGTTGTAAAATTTTGAACCCGATTTGTTGGAATACAAATCCACAAAGACGAGAGATTTTATCTTCGGGATGGTTTGCGCTTCCCTGTTTGTGAACGCAGTCTGACAAACTCATATTTTTTCTCCTGTTTATATCTCTTCCCCACAAACTTTGTTGTTTCCGCCCAGCTTTTACTCGTTGTTGTTGCTCTGTCAACCTTGTTTACAGAAACAAAACGAATGAGGTGCGTTTTAGTCCTGAATATTAGGAAGTCTTTGTTGTGAGGGAAACCTATTAGAGTGTTGTCTATATGAAACCATCTGATATTTCATCTTTTGACAGGCCTTTACTTATTTTTCATGCGTTGTGGCTTTTAAAGAAAATCCATTTATGTTGTGAGTGAATTTCCGTGAGTTTTAAGTGTT
>NC_061096.1:23998529-24041029 GCF_015104395.2 Macrobrachium nipponense
TGCGTCAGACGATGAGCTTACTCGCGCGTTGTATGGGAGAGGTAGTGATGGGAATGATTGTTGTAGCCCACTGTAGTTTCGCGAAATACGCCTTCTCACGTATTATCGTGTTGACCCCTCTGACGGTATAATTTGTAGATGTCCCCGTACAACCATCGGCTGCTACGAAGATAGGGGCATGGGCGGTGGATTGTGTCCGGACACACGACGTCGAATCCGGCCTTATCATAACGGATCCAGGACCCATTATTCATCCTGTATTGAATTTATTACCGTAAAAGGGATAAAGTTTCCCCAGACAACCTCGCTTGTATGAGAGAGAGAGCCGTTTAGCACTATGTCTAACTCACATGAATCCGTTGATATAGGATAGAATTCAAAAGAGTCAGCTGTACAAATTTTATTATTCATGGCTTCTGAACAGTGAGTGAGTTTTATCTAAGTCTTTAATGACTGTAAATGATTTCTTATCAGAAGAAATCAAGTACATGCCCTGTTAAATTGGATATTACTGGATTTGAGTTATTCGTCATAAAGTAGGAAACGGTGCTATTTTGTATGATTGCCAAGCATCGGAAGAATCAAAAGGAATCGTGATCATATTCTATAATTTTTCTACGCTGACTGAATATTAGGCTATAATAGAATTCTACTCTATGGGCATCCAATAAGGAATATACCTAGCTTCTCCCGTCCGTTTTCTAAAGTTACGTCAGATCTTTAATAGGCCATGAGGTGAGGCGATAACACACCCTTTGTTTGCTAACGTAATTGCTTCTACGTAATCTTTTGAACTTTTCAATAAAATGTGATATTTTCACACGGATATGATCTATTTTCGAACTACAGTAAGCTAAAGTAGCCAGCAAATGTTGAACTTCCATGACCTGATCGATATTATTTGAATGTTTCATTAACGATATTCATTATTTGATTGATCGAAGATACTGGCTGCGAAGTTCTGATAAGGCCAGTTCCGTTTTGTGTTGCAAAAACTCAATTCTTTTATTTTTTTTGATTATTTATCTTGAGGCGATTTGAGATTCCTAAGCCTAAATTCGCAACTGATTCCTCAAGATGTTTAGTCCAGCTAGAAATCAGCGGGTTGCCGACCGCTCAACAGTTATTGTGCCCGCACAGACCACATCATCAGGTCACGACGCGCGTTCTTCATGCCTCGGCGGTTTTTTAGTTTTGTATGTCATGAGGACAACATTTGTTCTGCGACGCATTTTAGCGTTTTGAGCTAGTGAAATCTCTGAGTTAGCCTGAAAATTACGTTCATGCATTTCCTTAAGGGAAACAATAACCAAACCTCATCAGGGTCAGTTCCTTTAAGTTGAAGGACCGTCATCTTCAGGTAAAGAAAAATTAGCATGCATATCTACTTTTCGATAACATATTCACTTTTGACACGATGAATAAACATTCGATTCCTCATTCTCTCGCTAATCGGAGCCCATGATTAAATTCTATGTCTTTAAGTCCTCTAGCACTCTTTTCCCATATCAACAAAGATGTCGGAATACCCAACAATATCCACTCCCAACACTAACAGATTCATTTTTGAAAACCTTGCAATGAGTAAACAGGATGTAATAACTCCGCGTAAAAGAACTAGGTTTACCATACGGAATATGAATTAATAGATATATATTATAAAGAATTTTATATACAAGTTTCATAAATTACAACCATTTTTTTTCCCTCACTTCCATCTACCTTTCTTTAGATTCTGATGATGGTGCCAATGGGACTATTCCTCACATTCAGTGGGTTTTGGATACATTTTTGAACCCTAACTTCTATTGGCCGTTTAAATTTTCTAAAATTTTGTTAAGACTGGGCCTTCAAACTTAGGTGTCAGGTTTTCTAATTTAACCTTTACCGCACCGTATACTTGGTATGTATAACCTGAATCGCCCACGGCATAATGTTTCTAAGTTGGCTTAGTCTATTTTTATCATGATTTTGTTGGGGTTGCATTAGGATTCTGTGCGTTCTTTCTAAATTCTTACGAATTTATTATATCGACCTTAGTGCTTGCATCCATAACATCCTTTAGAGGATTTGATAAAATTTAGTTTAGCCTTTAAGATGCTTTAAATGGGAAAAGGCGGTTTTTCGGGCCGGGATACCGTACAGGTGCCTCGTGCGGTGTCATTTTAATAGACACCGTTGATTACAGAGTGGATTAATTGGGTGCGTTAGTACCGCAGGTTATGGCAATGTCCCCCAGTTTGGGAATCCTGCCCCCCCTAAGTGACCCTTTAAAATGTTTAAAACCTTACGATTTTTGGGGCCCTTATCCACTAGCCCATTAGAACTCTGGGTGTAAGAATCATGGTATTGAACTTTTCTTTATACTAAGGAATTCGCACCAAGGAGTTTGTAAGGAAATGATTCTGATTATTGAAACTCCCCCGCCCGAGTCCTGATATAATGATGGTGTGGAATTTCCATTTTGTTTACAAATTGTAGACACTCGTAAAATTTCCTAGCCGCACTCAACCGCGGTTTTTTGTTTTAAAGCGCTTATAAGTTGCTGTATATCGAGTCAAGCGTCTATAATTACTAGGATGGTGCTTATTTATTTCCTCTGTCTGACTCGTAAAATCCTTGGTTTAAATAAATCTAAATGTACTCTTTCGAAAGGGTTGCTTTGGCACGGGGTAAGCCCCTAGGCTGACATGGTGTCCCTTCGGTGTGCCCGCCTTTGTATTTCTTGACAACGTTGCGACAATTTGCTATGTGCTTTTTTATATCTCTAAGCATCGGGGGTTGTCCAATAAAAGTAAGGATTTGGCTTTTCTGTGACATCAAGGTGTAACCCGGATTTGTGGTTGTTTTGGTTTTTTTATTCCGTGCGTGGAGGGGATTTTCTGCAACCACTTTAAAAGGACAGTGGGTAATGCGTTGAGATAGGCCCACCACACCACTTGGTTGTTTATTGCAACTGCGGTGTGTTTACGGGTTTTTTCCTCGTCACAGATCTACAACAGGATATTTTGTTCCTGCTAGGATAATAATTCTGCTGCTTATACGTTTAGGGTATTCTTTTTCCTTCGGATTTCCGTTTAAACGCAATGCTGATTTTTTCTATTTTGCAGGATCGTTTTCTTTGTTCCGTCTGATAATAGTTCAGCACTCCATCCCATGGATCTTCCTGTTTCGGATATTAGTTTTAACAACGGGCATGGAGGTTGAGATATCTATTTAATTCAGCTAACTGGCTCGGTAACTAAAGATTGAAGAGGGGTTGCGTGATAATGCCGTCAGCAATGATTTTATTTGCTTTCCCCAGGTAAATACCCGATTCCTCGCGCCAAGTCCTGAATGATCATGTGCCACCGAGTTCGCCTTGGGGCTGGGTGACTAAACGCCTTTAAAAGAAGTTCGGTTAAGGGGCTTATGATCAGTGAGAACCTTTTGCACGGGTATTACCGTGAAATTATGAAGTTTCAAAGTTGGTGCACGAGTGAAGTTAACAATAGCTGAGAGCCCTTCCTTGTCTATTACTGCATATTTACTTTCGGAAGGTCTCAGTTTACGTGAATAAAAAAGCTCATCGGGAAAAACTGTCTATCATATTGTTGAACGCAACTACCCCCCAAAAAAACCCCCCTACTCCTAGGTCCTGAGGCGTCTGTTGCTATGCAAAAATTCTTATTGAAGATCAGGAAATTTCAAGGTATAGGAGAACTACCAACATTTCATCTTTCAATTTATCGAACGCCTGTTTGATTGAATTTCAGACCATGAACGAAATCTACGCCCCTTTTTTATTTTAATAAATCCAGGTTAGGGGAGCGGCTATGATTGGGAGTAATTGCCGGCTAAACTGCGGCGATAGTATCCGCTGCAACCCCAAAAAATTGCTGTATTTCCCTTGACGTTAATAGGTATCGGAAAGGTTTACGGATAATCCGACCACCTTTATCGTGGACGACTTTAAAGACCTTCACTAGAAACCGTGAAACCTAGATAGACTGTTCTGTTTAAAAAATTCACCACTTGCTTATACTTTAACCCTTAAATTATGCTTGCCTTAACCTTTTGTAACCACTAAAACTCCAATTTACGTAAATGTTTCTTCTAATGTGTTGGTAAAAGAATTACTAAAGTCCATCCATGGTAGGCATGTGAGGATACTCTCCCAACAAGTCTCCAAACACGACGTTTTAATCATACCGAGTAAACGTTTTATAGGGATCACACGTAAACCAAACAAAAAGGCATAGCAAGCAAAAATTCATAAATTGTCCCCTGGCTGTGCTGAAGGTACAGTGGGTTGGATGGGACTTTATTTCTTGTTCCATCCCATCGGAATCTGATGAACATCCTTTTAGTAAGAAGTCTAGGCTTGTGAAATATTTTATTCTGGCCTAGTAAAAGCTTAGGATATCATCGGTAACATGGTAATGGGAATCTGTCAGGGTGATTGTTTCCTTCGTTTAAACGACGAAAATCTAACGTATTCCGCCAAGTTTCGATCTTTTTTGTTCAGGGGGTAACTACTTTAACTTACGGAAAATTTATAAGGGCTGGTTTTGATTTTCCTCTAATGACTTCCTTCCTTTAACATTTTAAAACCTAACTTCCTCTTTGATTATCTCATTCTGGAAATTTCATAGGAATTCTGTACGAAGGTACGGTAGATTACTTTCCTGTTTTTGTCCTTGGAGCCTGGATTTGATGCTCTATGACATCCGTTTTTTCCTAGGTTCCATCCGTAGTGGCAAAAACATCATGATATTTAGTTAACAAATTCAAAAATTTCTGCTGAATTTTCTTCTTCTTGAATTATCGTTTTATTGATTTTTTGTTTCTTTATAGATTGCAAAAGGGTTTTTGCATCCGCGACTGAATTGGAGCGTGATTTATCTCAGGCTACGGTAAGAATGCGATTTTTGTTTATAAACTTTCGGTATCCAAGATATGTTGATTTTTTGTGGATTACTAAAGTTGGTATTTCTCAAATGATTTGCAGACTTCGATAATTACATTGCTGTTGTGAGCCGGGACTGTATAAACGGCTTGTGTGACGGATAAATTTTCCGTTGTGTTTTCAGAGTTTCGGAAAGGATTAATTTTGTTTCAGATACCTGGCAAGGGAGTTCTTTTTTACACCGCACTAACTAATTACTTTCTTTGAAGTTACGTTTAGGCTCGGAGAGTTTGCAGTGCAAGCTGATATTACGGGTGTGAGCGAGAGTTTTCTTTTGGGTTGGCCTTTGCCTTATTATTTCTTGGTTCATGAAGAGGGCATTGGATTGGTTTCCGTAATGTAAGTGACAACTCTGTCTGTCCTCTTTTATTTAATCTAAAACACAGGATTGTTAGGGTATTAGAAAGACCTATGGAATGAATTTCCCTTTGATATACCACGCCGTGTTTTGGCAGGGTGCTAAGATTAATAATTTTGAGTGCCAATAAGACGGGTATCCGATGAATTACTGCGGGATACATATTAATAGTTTTTGTCACCACGACAAAGGTATCGGCTAACGTGCGCTTACCGTAACCTTGTACTGTACATGAGTTGCGCCCACAACATTTGGTAATTCATTTATTCCCAATTGCCTGAAGAGCCTTATTCCGGACTTTTCTTATAGGGAAATTTTGAAAACAAGAAGTAAATGATTGGGGAGTCCTTAAACATCCATTATATTACGTGGACTACCTACCGAAGTCAAATACAAAGTTGGAATGACTTTTGGTCCGGTCCAAATTTACTGCCATGTAAGGTTTGGTCGCAACTCGTTTTTGACTAATTAATTGACATGAATTTGTTGGCAAATCCTACGGGAACCTTGCCAGTAATTTTTTTGATTCGGTCCGTGTGTTTCGATAGGAAATCAATTGTCCTCACAATGATCTGATAAAATGATTAAACTTGATTATTTGTTGATACAAAAGATGTTTGATATTGATTGACCCAACAATCGCCCCTCCCCCCCCCTTCCCCCCTTGGAGTGAAACTACGTGGTATTTGTTTTGGTTTTTTTATCCAACACCCTGAAAAATTCGCTTGCCCTTGGCGTAGGTTTCTGCCTCAGACGGTCCCAGGAACAAGGAGGTACCTGAAGCAGCGATTGATTTGTTGTTTTTCTGCCTGTTGTGCAGAATTTCCGTTTGGTTTGGTTTTCTTCTTATAGGTACTGGGGAAGTGGACCCCCCCTTCTTTTTAATTTGCACTAGCAACTGGTTGCGTGTTTGTAGCGTTTCGGCTTGTTTGATTCCTCGGGAAGTAGCAACGGTTATATTGAATGAGTTGGAACTATTTTGTGTATTGAACAAAAGACGCTGTCCGACAGTCTTGAAAAATCATGTGACCTCTGTTCGTTTTACAGTTTATAACAAACCATCCCTGCAACTTGATTATTATTATATAACCACATTTACTTGTTGTGGTTTGGGTTCTCATTTTTTTGGGGGGGGGCAAAAACTTGAATGGGAGCGAAGGATCTAGGTCGGTACATTTAGACATGTGTTTTTTTATTTGTTTTTATACGCCATTGTAATTCCGTACTGTCCCCGGGTCTGCAAATTTTTTATTAAAACAACCGTAACTAACGCTTGCAGGCCCACTTAACAGTGACTAGACGTTAAGGTATATCAAACTGCTAAAATTTTTCTTTCACTTTTGATGTTAGCACTCGCAACCCCACCCGGAGTTACATAAACTTCCTTGATATTCATTTAGTCCGGTCGGCAATTAGCGCCGCCCGCTCGACAACATTGGATGCTGAGTTCATGGTAGGCTTGGTTAAGGATATTTCTCAATGCCAATACTACATCTGAAAGCCTCTTCACCCCCACATACACGGGCACGTATCTAATTTTGAACTCGTCCCCATGTAAGCGCTTGCTTGGAAAGAAACCCCCCTTAGATACTCACTTTGCGTTCGCCTTTAATAACAAAGAGGTCAACGAAGCTCTTGGCCTCCTGTAATTGTTACTGCTGGGTCTGGTGAATGCTTTTTGCATTTAAATGGATGTCTCTAACATATGAAGATCCATCGTCCTTCAACTTTTGTGAGGCAGGAATCCCCACATTGACCCGACCTTGAAAAGGGATCTAGTCGCGTGAACCTCGCTGCTAACGAGAGTCACCACGTTGGGGGTTTGCCAGCCAGGAGTGGTTTGACCATTTCGGCTTTCACTTTTTTGTCCTTATATCACTTCTATTCCTTGCAATCCCTATCAAAATATCTATAAGATTGCACACTCGAACGACTACGTAAACGCAATAAGGCAATGTACTGTATAAGTGTGTATTAATAATAGGAAAAATCCCCCAAAAGCTACAAAAATACAGATAATATGAATAAAATATTATACGGAGAATTCCTTCAAGAAATGGTTAACTGACAACTTAGACAAGAAAAAAATTAATCATGCTGGGCGGGCGGAACCTCGTAGTTTGAAGATAGGTTGTCTGTAATGGAAGGAAAGATTAATCATGGCGAACAAGCTCACCCCCCAGAATACTGGACGATCGACCATCTTGATGTCAGACATCTTCACTGGGAAAAGGAGACCTGAATAGATAAAAACATTGGTACTTATCTTCCAGATTATATTGCGAAGGATTTGTTGACATGGGATGACGTCACAGTTTCCCTTGTCCACTGGTCCCCTCGCGTCGGGAAGTCGTGATGACGTCACGGTGCCTTCTCTCGGTGCCCGCAAATGCGCAGTAAGAGTGGGCAGTTCCAACCCGCCAAGATTCAAACCATATCGGTCGTTATCCGACCGATCCTGCATCTCCTAGTATGGAGTTGACAGAATAAAGTTTGTTAACTTGTTCAACTAGCCTGTTTTGAATCATCTCCTCTAGACAAGAAAGAACCTCTCTACTAAAGATAATTCCAAGGGAGATGAGAGGAACCCAAACATTACTTACGGATAACAGCCGTAAGGAAAAAACAAAAAGTTACTATCGCCAAAGCGATAAGACATTAGAAAGTGTAACTGTTTAAGACTAGCCGGATAATCTATACCGCTAAGTCGGATTGGTTATTGCCACTTCCATCTTTCAAATGGAAGTGTCTGGGGTTTTGTAAGATCCCACTTACGGAAGTCGGTATTAATCTTTACGACGATTGTGTTAAACTCATGGTTTCGGTGAGGTTCTTGTTAAAAAAGAAAACACAAGGTATAAAAAGAAAATAGTATATTGCGTTCCTGAAGTTTTACATGATGAAGATTCAGGTAATGATCGTACCAAGTCCTTCTCTGACGCTAGCTTGATCGCCTTCTGCCAATGAATGGATGGCTAATCCTATTCCTCTACATGATAAAGCTTCGGTAAAAGGAGGTATTAAAGGTCGTTCTAAAATAACGGATAGCTTAAACTCTGTTTCTGCCAATGATTTTGATGGCTAATCCTATTCCTCTTAGCATGATAAAGCCTTAGGTTAAAAAGGAGGTACAGGTCTTCTAATGATGATAGCTAACACTGTTTTCTCTCTGTCTACCATCTCTGGTTACAAGTTATGTAAGGAACAGCACAGTAGTTTCGAACATATGAACATACAAAACCCCAGGAGCAACTCCAATTGAAGATGGAAGTGCAATACCAACCCGACCTTCGCGGTATAAGATTAATCGCTAGTCTAAACATTACCTACATAGGGCGCCTTAATCATAAAACAAGGCACAAGCCCTAATGAATTAGGTGGCCAGCGGACCAAAGAAGAACTCTACAACGTCCTACGAAGAAAAAACCAGAATAATAAGAATCATGGTATCATAAAGAAGTCAACGACGACGGAAGCAGCAGATTCTTCAAGCAACCTTAGTATCATCATTTAGTGAGCGACTTCAGAAAACAACAAGATTCGTCAAGCAACTTTAGTATCATCGGTTAGTGAATAACTTCAAGAAACCAAAACCGACGGTGTCCCTTTTTCCTACGACAACGCAAGCTTTCGTCTCTCATTCTAGAATCATTCAAGAAAATAACATTCGTTGAGTGGAGCGTTTCCGGCACTCCAAGAAACAACCTAAGAACGCGTCCCTGCAGCTATCTGGAATCTTTTAATGGGCTCGAATCCATCGAAAACAACGCGCACGGGGAAACTGAAGCCAAACCAGGGTCTTCCTCAAATAAATAGAAGTGGAGGACCAAGGCCGTGTGTCGTTTTATCGGAACAACCGTGATTCCTTCCCCAAAAGCAAGCTAACGTACAATTTTTTTATTCATTTTGGGAGTAACTTTGAAGTGGTTTCCTTTGCAGGTCCGAAATTTCGTTATTTCCTGTGGGCTGAAGTTACGAGACATTCGTTAATCCTTACTTTTTTTACAGAAATTATCTAATATCATTGAGATTTCGCTACTGGCGAGTTTTTATCTTTGAGTGTCTGTTTTTCCCAGAAGTTTCTACTAGAAATATCATAACTCATATACTTATGTTAATTTTATCATTTTGGGTTGATTTAGTTAATCCCTTACTAACAAAATCTATTTATTAAACAGTGGAATATGTCGTTTTACGCAAGTGGACCGTCTGTATTTGTACAGATTGCATGGATAGGGTCGTTAAGCACCGTAGTGATTTCGAAAACACACAAAAACAAGTGGAAACACCCGTACAAATCTATATAAATTAGAGGCTAACCACTATTTCGGGTCATGACAATAAATGCTCCTTTGCAAGTCCCCGATCGCAGTTTTAGCCTTGAGTTTTTGTTTTTTTTGAGTTTATAAAAATTAAGAATATCGAACCCTCAATGACTCAACTTAAAACTTTAAAAACAATATGGCCTGGATTGCAAGGAAATAACATGTCTGTAAAAAAAAACTTTCATCAGGCAAAATGCTCTGACCAGGATCCCTCACTATTTGTCAAATTTTAGCAAAGAATGAAGTACAAACAGTTGTAATATTGAATACAGTAGGGATAACTTGTCTTATTAGTAAATCCGCTCAGTTCCTAATAGCTCGTCATTCATTGGCCTTTATACGTAACCAGCAACATAATTGCTAAAAACACCCACTAAATACGTTGGCCGATGGTAATAAAGAGAAGGATCCTAATTCTTACAAAAATAAAATAAAACAGTATCCTTTCAGAATCCAAAACAAGCAAACTCGGTTACTGTGTCACCTAGTCAATCGGTCAAGGTTTAGTTCAAAAAACTGCCGAAGTTATTCAAAAGCCATAGCAATTCCACACAATAACGCGACTACTAGCTGAGTGGGGGAAAAGCGATGTTGGTTCATACCAATATCTTTTTTGAATTAAAAAAAGGATTTTTTTTTCCTATGAAACCCAGTCGACCGTATAAGTCATCAAGAGCAGGTTTTTTCGTTTTAAATTTTGAATACATTAAGTTATAATAAGTTACTGGTGGATTAAAGCCCAACTGTACGCGCCGTAAAAAAATTAAGATATCTTGTTTTTCATTTCGTTTAGCACCCAAGACGCAATATCTTGTCTTTACGGGACTCACCGTCCTGTTGTTCGAACTTCCTTCAACTAATGAGAAAGTCCGGATAAGCGGAGCGCTTACAGATACCTACTATAAGTTTAATAAAAAAAATTGGATCTGTAATCTAGTGTAATTGTAAGATTCATCTAGGGGTATACAAAATATTATCTTACATCCTGCAAAATAAGGCGTGTTTTATCAAAGGAAAAATCCCCTAATAAACCTTCAAACGTATGAAATTAAAATCCGTTTGAACAAAAATGAGACAGTTAATTCAAATAATAACCGTTATATAAAGGAACCTATGCATTTGTCTCTATAAATCGTAACATTGGTTCAAATGACCCTCAACAGAATTCTCCCAACAACCGCAGGTCGTAACTTTTGCACGCAAAAATCCTCGATAAGCATGCACCCCTCGAATGGTTCTTAGTGCGGTGTAAAAAGACTTTGCTGGGAAATGAAATTTTTAATCCTTCCCGACACTCTGAATATAACTAGTTTCCGCGAACAAACGCCTAAAAGTATAACATATCGTGGCTACGGAAGTTATAAAATATCGCATTTTTTATTGGTTGCTAAAATTTTTTAATCACGCCCAAGACCGGTCGTGGATGAATCTCTCTGATAATCTATCTAAAGTAATATCCGTAAAGTCATTCCAAGCAGAGGTGATTCAGCAAGATTTTTTTTTTTAATTTTCTACCTGACATTACCATAACTCTGGAAAAAAAGAAAAAACGGATGTAAATTTTAACACAAAACAACAGGTTCTAAGGTAAGGACAAAGCATAAAGCAATTTTAATACGTACCTTCGGTATAGATTCCTCCAATGAAAACATTTTCAAAAATAGAGATAAATGAACTAAGTTGAAAAAAGTTAGTTATAAGGAGTCATTAGGAAATCGAATTACGGCCCCTAGTAATTTTTTCCCACCCCCCCCCCCCCCCCCTCAAATGTCATGCCCATAAAAGCTCGGACGTTGGCGTATCTGGCGTAGATTTCTGACGCTTAAACAACAAGGAAACCTGACTCCCCGTAGTTAGTTCCATCGCCATGTACCCTGCACGACATCCTTATCTCTTTTAGGTTAGGAATTATAAAATTTTTTTGGTGCACCAAGACCAACTTGGACTTATTTAAAGGCTTTTACCTGATAACCATTTACCTAAGTTGATTGTAACCTCATACAACCGTTTTTTTATCCAGTCACAACTCAAGGGGACATTATCAATTTTTTTACGTATGCCATCCGGCCTTTGCGTTGGCCCCTTAATTTACAAGGACGTGAATGAGAGAGAATATAGTTTGGTTTGGAAGATTTTTTTAAGGGATACCCTACATGCTTATATGGTTTGTGATCTTGTAATCTTTTCTAATACCTTAAAGAAGTACATTCACATAAAGTAATAGCTAGTGCTGCAGAGACAAAGACAAATAATCTTCAAGAGTAACAATATCTAAAAATGCGAGTTTTTTTTTAAAACCGAATACATGTTTTATCTAGGGTTTTATGGTGTGGTCCTGGTCAAGAGTTTAAAAGTAGTATCCATGGTAAGGTGGTCGGCTATTCATAACTTTCCGGTACTTATTAACGTAAAAGGGGGAAGGGGATACAGCACTTTTGCCGGGCCTGTAGTGGGTATTACAATCGTATGTAAATATGTAACTCTTTCAATTCATGACAGCTTCCTTTAACAGATCTTACGAAGAAGAGCGGTAGATTGATTTATGGTCTAAAAAGCATCAACTGGCACGTTCGATATCGTTAAAAAGCGGAATAATGCAGCTCCTCCCTAACCTTAAAAAATCCCTGATTTAACATAAGGAAAATTTTTTTTTATGCAACAGACGCCTCAGACCAAAGGGGTAAAAGGGATACTTACTTCAAGTCAATATGAATAAACAGTTTCTTCCTATATCTTTTTTATTCCACGTAAACCTAAAGCCCTCTGAAAACGTAAATTATTGCAGTAATAAGCAAGGTAAGGGCCTAGGTATCTTTTAAACTCCCACTAGTACATTTTAAGTTTCATAACTATGGCTATCCTTGATAAAGTCCTTACTGAACATGAGTCCATTTACCGAGTTTTTTTCCAAAGGCGTTTAATCACAGTCCAAAAGGAACCTCGGTGACAAATTATCATTCAGGTTTTTATTGGAGCCAAGATAAGATATGCTAACCTGGGAAAAGCAAATATCATAGCTTGACGCCATTATCCCGCAATCCCGCACCATACCAGCAAAGAATCCATTAAATTGGGGACCTAAATGATATAGAAACATCCGTTCCTATTGTTAAAATTAAAAACCGTTATCTAAACAAGAAAATCCCTTAACCCAAATGATCGCGAGCATTGAATATCATGGGTTGGAATTGGAGCGTAGAACTGTTACAAACTGAACAAATGGAGCAAATGAGTCCAAACATACGATCAACCAAACAATCAAACAAAACACTTCGAAACGGAAACAGGGAGTCATCAGCAATAACCACCAAACAACAATAACACTTTTCGAAACGGAAACAATCGGGTCAGTGGCTAAGCAAAAACTAATTAAACACTTTTGAGCATGAAACCCTCTAAAGCAAAAACTGTACATTTAAAAAGTATGTGTGTCAGAATAATGTAATCAAATGAATGTAATTATTTTATGTAGGGTCCCCCTGTGACGGGAAAAAGGAAAACCCCGAAGAACACAGCAGATGACTAACGACCCAGGGTTTTACAAAAAAAAGTAATAATAATCTCTTTTCATACCAATCGTCCATAAACTGGGTTGCATTCCTTCTCCAGTCCAGGTCCAGGTTTTCCTCTACTATGTCCCACAGAAAGCCAAATCACTATTTTTAACTCTGGCCTACAATGCTTACAGATAATAAAAAGCAACATAAGCTAATTGTAAACACACACGTGGTCGATGAAAACAAGGGATACCCACTAAGAGAAACCTGTCCAGTTTAGGAGCCTATCCCTGTGCCAAATCAATCCTTGAAATAGAATATACGTAGAAATTCTTCAACAGAATTACCGAGTCTGACAGAGGGAATAAACCCACTTCTTAGTGTTAATAATTTCCCTTGACACGTTATATAAAAGGAAAAAAGTTTTTTTTTTTAAAAATAGCAAAAACTAACAAAACAAAGAACACCGCAATTGGAGTGCTTTACGAATATTTATGAGTTGCTAAATCAGTAAATATGGAATTCATTCCGCTAACATAATAATCTTTGTGACTCGGGTGGGTGTAAATCAATAATAATCTCCTTACTAACGTTGTGTGGAATTTCCTTTCCATTAAATGAAAACCAACCATAATATATTTGATCACCCAGATCAATCGGTTTGGTTAGTAATAACGGATCATTAAAATATGGAAGTGTCAACTGTCTTTAACGAGTTACAACTCCGTGATGTTTGGATCCCAACGAAACCTGGAGTTATATCGGTTCCTCGGTTTGGTTTTAAAATACCTTTATCATTGATTATCTTGTATCTATTAGAATTGATGCCCGCGAAGTAGCCTTATCGGGTAACGGCCACGCTAGAACCAACTTTTTCCACATATTCAAGCCCACCATTAATTTTATCAAAGGATTATTAAAATAAAAAATTATATAAATAAATAAATATAAAAAATAAAAAAATAAAACATAAATATGGGATAACAAGTGGGAGTCAATTATAATACACTCCGTAGAAGTCGGAAGGGGTTACAAATTATAATAAAAAGTGGAAATCACGATAATCTCAATAAGCAAATAACGTAAACCAATTAAAATATCCAAATATGATATGCGTAAAGATTTGAACTCTAACTTAACGCTTTGAGTAATGACAAATAAGCTCAAAGTTCAAACCGCATATCCAAAATCTTACTGACATATTGTCTGTTCCCGGTGCTTTATCTTAGTAGTCAATGAAAAAAAAAATTAAATAAATCAATAAATAACATAAACTAATAATAAATAAAATAAATTAAAATAAAAACGATCGAAAAAGATTTTTAAAGTCAGGGAAGTCTAGAAGTGAAATGTTATCTATGGAATAATCCTATATGAACTCTTATACAGGGCTAATAATATATATAGAATTTGTATGGAAACCTTTTTCAATAATTATTTTGAATAAGGTAATTTTATTTAATTTAACATAATGCCAACATGAAACTAACTATATTGTTCAATTTTAGGTAACTGTTTTTTTTTTTTTTTTTTTTTTTTTTTTTCCAGACATTGCTTCTCATGCGGGTGGAGAAATTGAAAACACCTAAAAATCATTTGTTTGAAAATACTAAAGGTCCGTATCTCTTACAGCAAGTAACGTAACTCGTTTAGCTGGCTGGAGAGCAATCTCCGCTGCCAAGTTGACGGACGTCATCATTGGCCGTATCTAGCATTTTGTTCCCGTTTTAAACCTCAATAATCTGCTTACACAAAGGCTTCATCTGGTGGTCGTCTCTGCTTTGCAAAACAAGCAGCATTGATGGGAGAAAGGAATGCTTAGTTCATGAACTTCACATGATGTGGTTCCATAGGTTCACAAGGTCACATGACAGGCCACATAACCATATTCTTTATCCCGTGTGTGTAATGCAATTAGTTAAGGACTTGTAATCATTTTAAAATTAATGAACAATATAAGCAAATAGAATTTCTATAACAACAAATGAATTAATTTTTTTTTTCTGAACCTCATAGACAATTAGAGTCAATAATTCAGCTTATGACATGGGTAAACGGACATTTAGAATTATCAAGTTGTGGATAAGAAATATTTACTTGCAACATTAGCCTATTACAATTCAAGTAAATCACATTCATGAAAATGTCACATTTTCTTGAAAACCCAAAGTTTATATAGAAATTAGTTACATAGTGGGTTTTTTTCGTTGCATCTCCTACCTATTAATAATTGTTTTTAAAAGTTAACCTCAGAGGATGCGCACGAGAAAATTGAATATGAAACTTTTGTTAGGGCACATAGGATCATGATTAATCTTCTCTTTGACTCTTATGTTGCCTGGCAAATCTTACAATTAGCTCCGTTTTCCACTTCTTTGTCTAGTACTTACTACCAGTAATATCGAATTTTCTTTGAGATTCGTAATGATATCTATTTATTTTTTATAATTCTGGATATTTTTACAAGTCATCATAGACCTGGATAGGTTCACTCATTGTTAATGCCATGGATAAAAGAAAAAAGTTTTGTACAGCGGACTCTTTTGAATTCCGAATATCAGCGAATTCATGTGGTTAAGTCTGGTCTAAATGGCTCTCTTCCTCCCCTGTATTTGGATGTCGTCTGAATTTACTTTGCCCTTGTGACAAGTATAATTTCACTTGCAGGCTGATTAATGGAACCTGGTTACAGTATCCTGCAGTACGAGAGTTTCACATCGCAACTTCAAAAAAATCGTTCGTCGCAGCGGACGACTACAGTCAAGTAACAACCGCCTACAATGTGAAAGGAATTTCATGGACTTCTTCGACCGACACCGTATCTCGTCGTTAATCTCGTTTTAATGCGGAACGCTCCAGCGGCTGTCGGAATTCGACTACAAAAAGGGACATACTTCCGACAATTACGACCCGAAGGATATTCAACTCTACTTTGCTGGCGAAGGACTCGTGCTGGGATCTACAGGCTACTGCAGACAACGCATAGCGTAATCTAAGGTCTGCTTTGGTCACGTAGAACCCTCCTAATGCCATGACCCCAGGTCACTGGTTTTTATATCTATAATGTAATTCTTACTATATATATACTATATATATATATATATATATATATATATATATATATGGTATGATATATCTGTATTTGAATACATAATCCTTATGTTCTCTTGCCGACTGATTTCCACATAAGAGATAACATGGTGGGTTCAGGAGGCGAAAGAAAGAGGACAGAAACGCAGCGATTGTTAGAAGGGGGAGACGGCGTCGCCGCTCTTTTCGTCAGGAATTTCTCTCGTGATTTTTAGCCCGGTATTCAGGTCCTCGACCGGGACACAATGCTACAAATTGACGCGCGCCAGAGTTTTTATTTATTTATTTTTTTTTTTTACGTTAAGTCACTGAATAGTCTGCAATCTATTTTTTTTTTACTGGTATATATTCTGTCTCGTGCTCTTGTGAGTGTTTTCCAAGTTAGGACCGGTTCTCATTTTGTGATCTTTTTAAAGTTTTGATGTGAAGTTTTTTTTTTTTTTGCCGAAGTTCTTAAATTGTCATAGTCATTACTTAGCGTAAAGCAAACTCTGTGTGAAATAATATATTGTTGCTGATAAATATAAAAAAACATACAAATATTCTCTCTCCTGACTAGAGTAATAAAGTGAGAAATATTTTTGTTAGCAGGAGTAGTTAGTTCCTTGTTAATGCACTTCATATCTCACATTAAGGAACTAGCTTTGCACATTTTTAGAGAAGAAAAACGGAATAGCCCTCGCGAATGATCTTTCCATTAGGCGTAGAATTACCAAATACTAATTACCATTTGATTTCACCCCCCAGGTCGTCGGGCCAGATGACAGTCGGAGAGGTCCTCTGTCCCTAATTTTCTTTTAATCGCTCTCTTAAATTCTCTCGCTTTTCATTTATTTTTGGGGGGTGGGGGGGGGGTGGGGGGGGGGAGTGGGGAGAATATCCTTGGTCCTTAGACGTGTACAAAAGACTTTCTCTAGTCTAAAAGTCGGAGGCTTGAGTTAACATATACTTCTAGACTGATATTACGTTGTCAGCATTAAAAAGTGCTTGCAGTCTCTCTCTCTCTCTCTCTCTCTCTCTCTCTCTCTCTCTCTCTCTCTCTCTCTCCGATACATTTTTGTCAGCAATGAGATTATCTCTAGTTATGGCCGCATTGAGAACCTATGTTTCCAAGTTAAGATTTGATTTGTGTTTTAAAACGTGGGTGTTATATAAAGATATAATTTATTTTTTGGTATAAATGCTGATAATTAAGGATCTTCTTCTGACTGTAACCATTGCTGGTAATACAACCGCTTTTTCTGCGAACAGTCTTAGCTGATAATTTTTGCATATCAAGGAAAATATTGTTAAATACGTTCTCAGTTCAATAACGCCAAGAGTACAACCGAAACCCTTTGAAAGACTATTAAACAGGATGGTTCTTAGTTATTTGCGCGTAATCTGCTGCGATGACGTCTACGAAATCGAATAGAAATCAAGAGGAAACAGGAGGAACGAAAATAAAAAAAAGAGAGTAGAAACAGAGGGAACTGTTCCAGCAGCCTATAAGCAGCGCGAGAGTGATAGTCCCGTTTAGGCTTCGTTGCTGCGTTTGCCATCTATATGGCACAAGTGCGCTTGGAAGGGTGGGGGTTGTCGGTGCCCGGCTGCTGCAGTAAATATAGAAATATGGCTGTGTAAATTGAGCAAATGTGTGAGTTCTGCGTTGTGATAGGTTCTGCTGGAAGGGAAGCAGGGCTGGGAAGGCTACAGATGAAGCTTAAGATATTTTGGGTTTGCGTTTGCTGGTTTTTCAATAGAATTATCGCTGATGTAATTTTAATAGCGTCCTCGTTTAAATTCCTTGAATGATAACCAGATAATGGTAATGAACAAGTTTGACCTTGCAGGGAATAGTTTGTTAGTATACATTAAAGCAACGTATCATCTTGATCAAAATGTTTTGCCCTCCCATCTTACATAGAGATCATAATTGCTGATGGCTT
The DNA here is from genome assembly GCF_015104395.2 of Macrobrachium nipponense. Lineage (NCBI taxonomy): Eukaryota > Metazoa > Arthropoda > Malacostraca > Decapoda > Palaemonidae > Macrobrachium > Macrobrachium nipponense. The sequence goes on from NC_061096.1 coordinate 24,016,676, forward strand.
GGAGAGTTTTTTGTTTGTTTGTTTGTTTGTTTGTTTGTCTGTTGTTTGTTTTTGTTTTTATTTACGTCAGTAAAACGAAATTATTTTTATTTTATCGCATAACTTAAAACTCTCTCTCTCTCTCTCTCTCTCTCTCTCTCTCTCTCTCTCTCTCTCTCTCTCTCTCTTCTTGCACACAGTAAATTATTTGATTTGTTACTACCCATTTTTTAAATGTTAATAATTGAGGTATATGACAAACATTTTGTCTTTACAGACGTGTTCCTAATGATCACAGAACACAGTTTATCTTTTAACCGATAATAATTTTGGGAGAGAAAACGCCGTTCAGATCGTACCTAAGAATACGTAAAGCTTGGAATTGTACCCTCCAGAGTTGGGAGTCCTGGAAGGATTTGGCTGTCTGGTTGGAGTCGTTATTATTGGTTTCCTTGAGTATTGGCACAGGCATTTTGTCGCAATACATTAACGTTGGCGGAAAGCGTAAGAATGAACGCGGAATATCGAAAATTTATTTATGGGATATTTACGTAGATTTGATCCAGATAGCGATCTGGACTGGAAAAATTAAGCTGGAACTTATGTCTCCTTGAGTACTGATGCTCAGCTTCTTTTTACATTGGATTACGTCTTTACTTTGTTAATATTATAATTAAAAGACTACTACAAACGAAAAGATTAGAGTGTTTGCTTTCATGCTTGCCGCTATTCATTAAATATTCCAAAACTATAGTTAATGTGCGTGTGATTTTTTTATTTCTCTGATGAACGTTTACCCACACACACAGAGAGAGAGAGAGAGAGAGAGAGAGAGAGAGAGAGAGAATCACGTATCACTGTTGACTCAGGGCATCCATTATTGAAGGCAGTATGACCTTTCGTCTCTCATTCGAAACTGAAATTTCCTTCTCTCTGGAAACGAGGACATCAAGAAGTCTCCTTTGATTCAGCGTAGCTTATTTATTCATGGAACGTAACTCGACGATAAACAATAACTGTTGTTGACCTTAGCGCTCGGGATTGGGGTTTTCACCAGGAGTGCCTTCGCTTCCCCCTCCCCTCCAACAGGTTATGATGTTCCTTAATGGTTTCCTTCTTATGCAAATGGTTGCGGCGGCCGAATAATGCGGTGCTTCCAAAGCCAAACATTGGAGTTGTATAATTACCTTTATTGCGTAGCTGTCTATATTCTCTCGCATATAGTTTTGTTATTTTTTTTACTGGTCCACCTGCGCAGTTTGGATATTACGATTATTCTTTTGAACCCTTAGGTCTTCACAAATTATATGCGATGTCCGAGGTTGAACTTGTACGGGTCAGCTTCCAAAGAATATAACTGGCTAGTAAAAGAGAACCGTTGTTTAAAAGTATATAATTGGAGGCTTAATCAAACTCCTTGACTGCGTGACGCACTGCCTTTTTCACACCTACTTATGTCAAGCAGAAGAATTCTCAATATTTTGTTTGTGTGTGTGTGTTTTTTTTTCTCTGCCTTTCATCCTTTGAGAGAATAGCCCATGTCCTTCGTCGTTGTTTTTTCTTCGCCGGTCGCGGCATAAGTTGCTCACGATTTCTTTGCGTTTGAATAATATTCGGTGACTGAACATGATACAGCTCCGTCAACAGGTGTTTTGAATCTGGTCTCTGATCCTGCAAAGACTACCCAAGACCTCGTTCTAGGGGCATCCATTATGCTGATGGTCTTTGACCCGTGATGGCGCTGAGGCGAAAATGAAGTTCTATTTTAGGAAAACTCTGTTTGTTCCGAGACCATCGATCTTCGGATAGAGACTGACGTTGTAGGGTAACTTTGATGTTCCATAGAAACGACGTTTATTGAGGTCGATTTTCCTTCTTGTAAAAGAGGTCTGAGGGGCCTAGGACATAGGACTTTTTTTTTTTTTTTTTTTTTTCCCCAAGTGTTGGGGGAAGGGTTGACATTAGAGGATCCAAGACGCCCATTAGTATTCTGTCTGGACCGTGTAGTTTGGGGGTGTTGGGGGGGGGGGGAGGAAGGAAAGGAGGAGGGTTTGTTTCTGAAAGGGGTGAAAAAAAAAGTCGTGCCTGGGGTGGGTGGGGATTGTGGATGGGGTTTGGTGAGAGGGAAAAGGAATTTGTATGGTGATGGGGTATGGGGAAGGGAGGGGGGGGGGGGGGGGGGAGGGGTGCAAAGGAGTTTTCATGAAATTAGGATTTTATGAGAGTTCCTGAGACCACGGGAAGAATTTTTATGCCGGCTGATATGTGCGATGGGATTTGCCGCTCGGGTGGGAATCTGCTGCCGGTAGGAGGGGGAGGGGGTGCTGCTGCTCCTGAAGGCGTCGTTGCCGTTCTAAGTTGAAGCATTTTGACCCTAAATAGCCTGTAATTATAGTGTCTCAAAATGCTCCCTAATGATTACGGTGGTAGCTACAGGCGCTGTTTCGGTAAGCTGTTTTATGAGGTTTCAGCTTTTTATATATATATATTTTTTTTTATTGAATGACCTGATGTCCCAGATGAATCATTACGCCGCATAACGTTGCATCTCACAGAGCTCGGTGCTAAAACTTTATAATGCCGAAGGTGTGGGCGGTGAAGAAGGCTCTGTATTGTTAAGACTGACTTAGCAAATAAAAAAGATTATTACTTGTGTTTTTTTATAAGGTATTTGTTGATATCAGTGTCAATGTTGGTATCTACTGTGATAGCTATTAATTCTGTTATATAACTAATAGTTGTCACACAAGAATTCTCTTGTAAATGGTTGATTCGCTTCTTTTACTGTATCTCATTATATACTTTTTTTATTCATAGGTTAATAGAATTGACGTTTGAATGTAGTATGTTGTACATATGAAATAAATAAAAAAAATATTTTTCCCATCTTCGCTACTCCACAGAATTTCCAACGGTTTATGTATTGATTTTACCACGCAAATGCCATTTTCTGTGATCTGAGTGTGTCTACTGTTACAGAACGTTTAAAGTTGCAAATATATGCACCACGTTGAAGAATCTATTGTATACATATGCATAAATTTTTCGAAATTCTGCGATATGCTTGTATGCAGATATGTTTGTATTTGATTCATGCATTCAGATTGAGCTCTGGCCGTTTTCTGTTGTATGTCTCTTTATTTTGTCAATTTTCAAGTCCGTTTTAAATTGAATTACCTCTTTAAGAAGGCGGTAAATGCATCCTATTTTATTTGGCAATCATTAATATTATATGATTCAAAATAAAATAAGATAATGTGGCATACAAACTGATTACACATTTCATTGTGAAATGCACATAAGAATAGGAATTAATGTTCAGATAAAAAGAGTAGAGATATATCAGGCAAATGTGACACACACATGAAAATTATACGAATACACATTAGATGCTCAGTAGCCTTAGGCACTGTGCTTTCGCTCTTTCCCACGCAGGCTTCAGTTCGAATCCCACAGGTGACGAAGCACTTATCACTTATAATTCACCTCGGGTGTAAGCTATTCTCGAGGTAATTATGAAATGGGTATTAAAAAAAATTATGACTGAATATTTGTGAGAGATGATATATATATATATATATATATCTATATATATATATATATATATATTATATATATATTATATATATATATATATATATATATATATATATAATATGTATATATATATTATATATATATTATATATATATTATATATATATTATATATATATATATATATATATATATATATTATATATAATATATATATATATATAAATATATATATATATATATTACTATATATATATATATATATATATATATATATATATATATCATATATATATATATATATCTTATATATATAATATATATATTAATGATATATATAATATATATATATATATATATATATAGTGATATATATATATAATATATTTATTAAAATATAATATATATATATTATATATTATATACATATTTATCGAGAGAGAGAGAGAGAGAGAGAGAGAGAGAGAGAGAGAGAGAGAGAATGGTAATAAGCTCTGCATCATTGCCCACTGATAGTATTTCCCCTTGTGGCATCGAAAATCAATCAGCCAAAGGAAACTATTTTAAGTATCAAGTGTACTTTTAAACGGAATAAGCTGTTCTCTTTTCTCTTTTTATTTTCCCTTCCCCCCATGGGACATTAGGCTGGAATCTGTGAATTAGAGGTAACCCTCCCCCATTCTCCCTTAAATGTTCCTTTCTCTAAGTTTTATGTCTCTCTATAAACTTGGATTTTATTCTCTTAAGTCCTTCTCTCATCACCAGAGGGGGAGCGCAGAGTAAAATGGCTCCATCCCAGCCGAATTGCGAGAACAAAGTTTGGCTTTATTTATTTATTTATTAATTTTTACCAAGGTTTTCTTTTTATTTTTTATGAGTATTTACTTTGTTATTTTGCTGTCTGCTTTTTAACCTAACGCACTGCATTCAAGACCAGTAATATAGTTATTATTTATTCATTTTTTTTTATTTTAGTGTTTCGGTATGTCCATATAACAATTTCCATCAGTTTTTTATGATAAATCTATTGTTTGCTATTATTTTCTTTTCATGAATGTTAACTCGCGTTACTTATATTTTCCTTTACGACTTGCAGTGGAGATTGGATTTAGTGATTTAATATTTTTATGTAATTTTATAGTTTGTTTTAATTTTCATCCACCGTGCTTATTTGTTTAGGTTATTTGCTTGTTTGTTTTGTCGCTGGAAAATAGTTCACTTCTGTTTCCTACCAAACGTAAAGTTCTAATGTTAATTACGCATATAGTTTAATTTTTGTGGTAGTTTATTGAAGTCTACATTACATTATTTTATATTTTTTCCTGTTAGTTTCTTAGGTTGTTAATTTTATCCGCATTTGAGGCGCTTTCTTCGTAATGCATGACTTTCTCGCGGTTCGATCTGTGGACATATCTGAATTTTCTTGATTAACGTGAAATCCACTAATAAATGGTTATATATATATATATATATATATATATATATATATATATATATATATTATATATATATATATATATATATATATATATATATATATATATGTATATATATACAAGCTAACATTGTTCCCAACTTTGAGGTTACCAGCTCATTGGTACTAACTCAGACATCTGTATTGAAGATCAATATTATTGGCCCTCTTTTCTTATGCTGGATTTTGAATAGAGGTAGAGATAACCTTTGAAAGCCATAATTTATTTTCAGATTAGGCACCAGGGATCTATTGAAGGGACTCTTTCATACGTTGAAATTAAAGTTGGAATTTGAGAACGAAAATCGATGCAAGTTGTGAAGAAAATTTGAATGAATGGAATGTGGAAAAAAGTGGTGCCTTAAAAAAAAGGGATGCAATGAAAAACAACAAAATGCTTCGTCAGATATTGGTAGAATGTTAATTCTTGAGCCACGAAATAAATGAGGGTGATAGAAAAGAAAAGAGGCATCAGACATGTTGAAAAGTAGGTATGTCTGAAGTTGTGAAAACAAGAAATGATGGAAGTCATGAATAAAGTGAATGTGTGAAATTCGAAGACAAGAGGTTGACAAATCTTTCGAAAATGCGAGTGGATTGAAATGTGAAGAAGACGAAAGAGCCTGTCAGATCTTTGGAAAATGTGAGAGTACGAAATGTAGAAACAAAAGTGTCGTCGGATATTTGGAAAAGTGAATGTATTGGCTGAAAGGGTGTCCGGTACCCTTGCGTCCTTTTCGTCTCTCTGGGCTGGGGACCGGAGAAGGGGGAGAAATGCTCGCGTCTCGGGGAAGGGGAAACTGGCCCTGGACTGCCAGCATATGAGGAGGGGAGAGGGGGAGGGGGGGAGGGCTGAGTTGGGGTCTATCCCGTGGGACAACCTCAGTAATTGAATCAGTCAGCCCCATTGGAAGGACAAGACTAGTTTACTTGAGGGTTTCCTCTTGCCCAAACAATAGCCGTCCTATCTAAACAAAGGATGTTCGTGACAAAACACTCGAAATTTTCAGACCAAAAACATAGCTACGCATCGGAGCTCTACCAAAGAGCTGCTCGTGGGCGGTCGGTGGTAGTAGTAGTACACACTTCCCCAAATTCAGCTTTTTCCATGTTACATCTTTTCTCTTCTCTCCTCTCAGGCTTTTGTCTCCTCTCTCGGCCCAAATAATATATTATATATATATATATATATTATTATATATATATATATATATATATATATCTATATACTATATATATATAGAGTCGGAGATTTATTTGTGCTGTGAAGAGCCTCTCTCTCTCTCTCTCTCTTACACATAAATATATACTATTACACATACATACACACATGTATATGAGTGGCATTTGTGTTTATCTTTCCGTCTTTTAGAGAATCTTTCTTCCTGTTCTAATCTCCAATAGCAAATGTAGATATATAAAATCGAAATTAAAAGATTTCGCTCTATTGTTTTGTTGTAGGATTTATTAATGTAATGCTTTCAAAGGAGAGCTGAAGATTAAATAACACGCTAGCTACTTTGTTCATTCAGTAGCTTTTGCCAGCCATATATATTTTTTTTCTCAGACGAACGTGTAAGCAGTAGGAGTGTTCTCTCCTGCCTCTGAAAAGATATGAACAAAACGAAATTCAAGTAGCTTTTCCCTGCCTTTATTTTTTGTTTTTATTTTCTCAGACGAACATGTAAGCAGTAGGAGTGTTCTCTCCTGCTTGTAAAAAAAAAAAAAAGGGGGGGGGGGGGGGGCGGCATTTAAGCGGAGCATAGCAGGTGACGAAAAGTCTGTCCGGATCCAAGTACAGAGCGACGGTGCAAATGAAATAATGAATGTGTTTGTAGTTTGCATTCGGTGAAAGGTTAAGTAAAGATTGACACAGCGTCGACAAAGCCGCTTGACGCCTTTTCGGCTCCACCTCCCCTCTCACTGTCTCTCATGTCTCTCTCTCTCCGTCCCGTCTCTCCTGTCCGGCTTTCCCCCTTTCCCCCCCCCCTCCCCCCACCCCCCCCTTCCCCCCCTCCCTTCCCCTCCTTTTCGTACTCTTCTACGTCGGACTCCGTGTTGCTTTAACAAGTTAAGCGCGTTAGATTTTCCGGTTCCGTAATTGAAAGGTACACAAGAAAAGTACTGAGAGAGAGAGAGAGAGAGGAGGGAGGAGAGAGAAGATAGAGAGAGAGAGAGAGAGAGAGAGAGAGAGAGAGAATAATTCGCCAAGTTCGAGTACTTTGTTGTGAAGTGATATATGGCACTGGTTTTGTTCACCGAATGGTATTCCACAAGAGGGAGACATTGCTAGATATTTTTTTTTCTTTATTAAGAGTAGTTTAGATTTTCAGAACATTGAACCATGTCCAGTTCTCCTCTCGCTTAGTTATCGGGCGATCGAAGGGTGTTGTATAGCCTCATGTGCCTGGTTTTTTTTTTTATGTTTTAAATGTCGTCCGTACTCGCTCGTTTTGCCATTTTCTGGATTTTATCGTTAGCAGTAATTATTTACGGGAGCAGAAACCCGGACTACCTTCGTTGCTCAAATGCAACTCGACATTACCAGAGAAGTGACCAGACAACAAACTTGGCCATAATGTCGAAGCAGGCTAAGTAATCGAGGAAACACGTTGAGACTTCGTATTAAATTTGCCGACTCTTGGATCCACAATTTCCATGTGTAGAAAAGTGATATCAAGCATGTAGTACAACGCAGGGTGAGAATGTGGTTGGGGCATTCAGTCAAAACATTCTAGAGAGGATTGACCTTGTTTGTTTGTATGGAGTTTTTACGTTGCATGGAACCAGTGGTTATTCAGCAACGGGACCAACGGCTTTACGTGACTTCCGAACCACGTCGAGAGTGAACTTCTATCACCAGAAATACACATCTCTCACTCCTCAATGGAATGGCCGAGAATCGAACCCGCCACCACCGAGGTGAGAAGCAAACACCAAACCAACCATGCCACTGAGGCGCGAGGATTGACCTTGTACTCTGTTGGAGGAATCATTGAAAACCAGCATAGTGAGGGTGAAAATATGGATGTTGCAAGAACTGCTTCAGTGGTAAATTGGAAAGTTAACGTGTGTGCGGTGTGTGTGCGTGCGTGTGTTTATTATATATATATATATATATATATATATATATATATTATATATATATATATATATATATATCGGGGATACAATCCACAATATTGTAAAATCCTTCTGTAGTTTTATAAAATATATATTTCTTGTACAACAAATTATAGCTTTCGACCATCAGCTGTGGTCTTGTTCACTAAAATGTTTTATAAAACTACAGAAGGATTGTACATCATTGTGGATTGTGTCCCCAGTGACTTAGAGGTACGACGTAGTACCTAGCTTCTGCATATATATATATATATATATATATATATATATATATATATATATATATATATACATATATATATATATATATATATATATATATATATATATATATATAATGTGTGTGTGTATTATGCTCATGTGGGCACCTTGTACTTTCAATTAGCAGGCCGTGTTTTCTGGCCTGTAATCAAACGAGTAAGTTTTGATGTTAACTACAATTACTGCCGAGGCTTTCCATGTAATTTGCCGTCCTGGCTGTCGAGACCCAAAAGCAAACTACTGTTGCTGCTGCTGCTGCTGTTGTTGTTATTATACACCAGCCTTTATTGGCCATACCTTTGCAACAAATGTCTTTAATAGGTGGAGGAGCGTTGCTTTCACAACAAGCGGCTTTCGAGAAATAAAGGTCATGCGAGAGAGAAAAATTGCGCTGGACCTGGGAAGGACGCGTGATGGCGATCCAAACATTGTTTCATTAAGTGATTTAAACCTATGGACTCGTGTTGTTATTTACATAGTAAAATAACATACATCTAGTGTATCTTTGAACGTATGTATTTATATATATATATATTATATATATATATATATATATATATATATATATGTTTTCTTGTCCCCTTATCTCTTTTCTCTCTCTTTTTCTTCCAGCATGGTTTCTGTCCCCTTATCTCTTTTCTCTCTCTTTTTCTTCCAGCATGGTTTCTGTCCCCTTATTTTTTTCTCTCTCTTTCTTTCAGCATGGTTTCTGTCCCCTTATTTTTTTCCCTTTTTCTTCCAGCATGGTTTCTTTCCCCCTTTTTTCTCATATAGGTTTGACACTGTGTTTCTTACAGCTTGGCAAAGAAACGTCCACTGCCTCGGCCGTAACGTCCCTGGCGCGTTAAGCCCCACGGCATTTATCATCATATAAGCATATAAATTTCGCCAGCGCGAATCTTAACATCAATTTTCGTGGACGGCTAACTTTAGCGCTCGGGAAAAGGCCACAGCCAAGCAGAATCTTGAATTTGTGAGGGTTCTGGGGCGCGGCGGCGGGGGGGAGGAGGGAGGGGGAGGACTGTTTCAGAGTCTCTCTCTCTCTCTTTCTCGAACACCCCCACCAGAAGTTCTTTGTGCGTGGGGGAGGGGGGGGGGGGAGTTCACGGGAAGCGTTGTCGTTCTGTGAAGATTGTGGTTTGGAATTTAGTATGCAAAGTGATTTATGGTATCACTTAGGACCTCGCGCTGCCCAGGTCAGGCGGTAGCGGCAGAATTGCATAAGTTTCAAGGAGCAGAGAATAATGACTGAATTACCTATGCAAATTCGCTCCCTAAAAGCGGGCATTATTTCTTATTTCGGGGCGCGATGGCTGATGCTTACTCTCGCTGCTGCCCGTACTGGCACCTCTGTTACAACTACTACTTAACTATCTCGGTTTGGGGGGCGGGGGACCGTGCCGTTTTACATAATTTGGGCGGTGATGTTTGAAATGGGAATATACCTCGTTCAGTATAATCTGTGAGTTAAATTTCATTTGAAGGGGACTGCTTTTTATAAGTAATAATATGTGTGGTATGCTGCAATCAAAATTCGATGCTTTATCTATCATGTTTTGCCAATTCAATCAGACGAGTCCGTGGATGTATTGTAAATGAATATCGTGAGGTATACTAGCTAACTGTTAGCTGTACATTTATTGAAATTACGTAGCTGTACATTTATTGAGATTACGTGGAATGAAATACTCTCTCTCTCTCTCTCTCTCTCTCTCTCTCTCTCTCTCTCTCTCTCTCTCTGTTATTCGTAGTTGCTTTCACTGGTTATGCTTAATGGCTCATATACTATATCGTGGAAAGATTGTGTAGTGAAATTCAAGTACTTCAGTCGTAAATATGTGTTATTTTAGTCCCCATATCATATTTACTTTGTAAAGTTAGATCAACTTAGCCAGGAAAACTTCCAAAAAACCCGTTTATTTTAGTCTAACAAATTGAGAAACAAAGATGTTAAGGTGTATGTGAGATGACGCTCATTTCTATGTGTTATTAATGTACAGCTTTATTTCCGTGTTTTTGAAAAAATTAAGCCTACAGGCTAATGGCGTATTAATTTTCACAATTTTCTTTGCAATTAACCATTTGATTATATTCTGACTTCGCTTGCTTTCAACAGATAACATAAACTTTCTGGAGCCAAATATATTAAATTCGGTATGAAGCTAGGAACAACCATTTTATGAAGAAATAAATGGGATGTCTCAAATCTCGCCTTTTTCAGAATATTATTTCTGTTTTTAAATTATTAACTTTTATTTACTTATCTCTAGAGACTTAACACTGATTCAGAAACCTGATTTTTAAATGATGTTGATGTCCACTATGTTTCTGCAGATCATGATCATTAATACTTAGGTTGGATATTCGTGTATTTTTTTTACTTATCTCTTGAGGCCTGACATTGATTCAGAAGCCTGATTTTTAAATGATGTTCATGTAGTCCTTTATGTTTCTGAAGATCGTGATCACTAATAGGTTGAAGGGCGTGAGATACTTTTAGTAATGGAAGGGATGGATACAACCACCTTATGCCAAAACTGGAGCGCCTCCCGAAGAAGCAGGATACTCGTCGCTACATAAACTCCAGTGAGGCAGGAACCGGCTCACCTACACAGAAGAAATCGTGGGGTCTTAGATGATCAAGCACTGCGAACTCTCCGCCATTGCAGGGAAGATTAGAAGCCTCTATTACCTACCACAATGATCGCTAATAGAGCAATTAGCGCATGCTAGACCACCCTTGCGGGCCTCATAACCTTCCGGCAGTTTTGCGGTTATCTAGTGCGCCGTATGTCTCTCTCTCTCTCTCTCTCTCTCTCTCTCTCTCTCTCTCTCTCTCTCTCTCTCTCTCTCTCTCTCGGCTAAGACTACAGAAGGGTTATGAAGAATTACTTGATAGGGATGTGACAAGCAGCAAACAATTATGAGGTACTGGGCGTTTAAGGTAAACTCAACTAACGGTTAAGAGAATAATATATATTTTATAAGATTGAAATAATAACGATTAATGATATTTACAATGTATTTTAAAATAGTAGTCATAAGGTATTTTTCTATATGCGTATTGTGTACGACCAAGAGCTGAAGTAAAGTGTTGTTGTTGTTATTATTATTATATTATTATATAAATACAGCAAAAAGTATAATGATACTAATTTTGATTTAGTAATTGATTCTGAAAAACTCATCCGTTACTTCAGAAGGGAACATTGTTGTCGCCATACCGAGCGCGAGCATCGAGCTATACTTTAATTTGTGTATATGTGTGTGAATGTGTGTGTGTGTGTGTTTGTGTGTGAGTGTGTACTTAGCTGCAACATCAAGTCTCCCTTGATGTTAATCGTGTCTTCATGATTAACTAATGAGGTCATTAATTAGGCAAGAGCGGCGGAGGCCTCCTGTGTTGCAGTGCCGTTGATGTCTGAGTTTGCTGTCACTGCGTCCTCTTCTGGCGGCATTGCCAACAGCAATTCCCACGGCGCATAATGCTGTTGATAATTCAATTTGCACTAATTATTCTATTACCAAAGCACTAGGTAATGCTGCAATTATTCTTGCATGCTATTTAGCCGGTAATGCATTTGGCTGTTGGTTCTGATTTCGCGTATTTGTAGTCATTTGCGGTAATTATGGATAATTCCCTTTAGTCTGCTTTCAGTTGTTTGGCGATGAATGGTAACTCGTGTTTATAGCCCTGCATATTGTCTACATTATCATCGATAGCAGAGGACTTTTGCTTTTGTTTTTGTGTGGGGAGGGGGGTGTTGTGTGTGGAAATGAAGGCATTATACTTTTTGGGTGTGTGTTATGTTTTGCGAAATTGTTCGTTGGTAATGATAATTTATGTGTGTATGTGTGTTTTATGTATATACAAGCGTGTGTTTGTTTTTATTTGTATCATGTGTGCTTTCTAGAAATACTGGTGTACTCGTAACGTCAAAATGGTGTGGATAGAATTTCTGACACTAATTTACGACCTGAGGACGTTACGTACCGTTTTGAGGTGCTGACGAATATGAGTAAACAGAAGTTTATATATATATTATATATATATATATATATATATATATATATATATATATATATATATATAGTAAATGTGAAATATATTACAGCAAAGATTTGAAAGTATAAATCAAGTAAAGTAAATAATGAAAATTCTGCCAAGAAATTCACAATCTCGTAAAAAAGCAATGTGTAATAAAAATCTACAAATATATAGCAAATTATATTGCTATTTACATGGTAATATGTGTAGTTTTTTTATAGAGTTGTGGATTTTTATTACATTTTTGTGTGTGTTAATTAGAACGAAATGCCAAGGAGACTTAATTAACGTCAAAATACCTTTAATCAGAAGGCGCATGTAGATAAAGGATGGCTCAAACTTTCATTCGTATTTGCCTCATTTTTAGGGGTATTTTCGCTCCAGCCAAAATGTGAAGTTTAGTGTTTTCATATGGTATTACAGGATGCGGGGTGGAGAATTCTTAAGGAATTCGTGGTTTTCCTATGCTGGAATGTCTGTTTGTTATGTTTGTATTTTATTTTATTTTACAATTTTTGTAAGAATCACCGATCGTAGGATTGAAATAATGCAATTGGGTTATTGTATGTCTACGCTCTCTCTCACTCTCTCTCTCTCTCTCTCTCTCTCTCTCTCTCAACTTTAACCCGCCGAAGATCCTGTGAAGTATTTTAATAGAGACGTAGATAATCGGTGGTCGAAGTTCAACGTTTCATCCATCTACCTTCCACCAAATTTATTTCCTCGTCCCTTAACTTAATCGTAACTTCTGGAAACCCGATGATGCGATTAGAATGAATACTTCGGAAACGATAATAGCTCGGTGGGGCGGGAAGTGGAGGTTGGTGAAGAGAGGGGGAGGGGGCGTGTTCAGATGTAGGGGCTTTCGTCGAAAGAGACAAATAGCCCCCACACGTTACTTGATAATAGGCAGATATCTCCGAGGCACCAGCTTTTTCGTCTTGTTCTCGCCAAGATTGGCTGGAGGCTGGTAGGAAGGACGAACGTATGCTTCGGGGAATATTGTCATATATCCTGGAAGAGGGTTTATGGAGGTAAAGTTGGGCTGTGCCGTTATTTCTTTGTAAAGCTGTCAAAAGTGTAGTAGTAGTAGTAGTAGTAGTAGTAGTTTTTTTTATTTTTTTTTTTACTACACCAATACTTTATAAATATTTTTTTGGGGGGTCGTTATCTCTTAATGTCAGAAGGAACTAATCTACGTCATTTTTTATGGGTAAATTTAATATCTGAGGATGTTTTGATTATTTGTTATTTGCCAATACCCAAGGAGAATCGCCTAGCATTCTAGCCAAGTATAATTTTAGGCAGGAATCAAATGGTTCCCGGCATCCTAATTGAAAGCTCCTCCTCGTTCAAAGACCAGTTTAAATGTCTTTTGATTTCTGATCCAGACAGACGTTCCACCGGGGAGCTTCAGTGGTCCTGGCCCGTCACAAAGTTTGGCTATATATACGGTCTGTGGGGTTTTCAGCTGCTATTAGTGTAAGCTGCTTTGTTGACTTGTGCGCCAGCTTCCAGTGTTATGAATACTGTGTTGTGTTGTCAGCGGTTTTGAATTCGCTTATGCTTTTATTATTCACTTTCTGAACGGTATGAATATGCTGTAATATTAGTTATCTGTTGCTTTTTTACTGCTGATTTTGAAATGTTCAAATCCGCCGATGGCCAGTGGGCGTTTTCCCGTGTAACCCGACCGAAAGCTGACGATCGTAAAACTGGTAAGTAGATTTCTTTACAATTCTACGAGGAAGTATTTGTGGAGGAAAATAATGATGACAATATCTTGAACAACGTATAAATTCTTCTTGTGCATCTGTTTGATGAAAACAGTTAAAAACTACTTGGAAATTTTATAAGTTGCTGAAGATATATTTTCATTATGTTTATATAGACTTCCATGAACAATTTATAGCAGTGAGGAAGGATACCTTATTGCAAGGATTGAGGCTTTCTTTTTGCCTAAATGAAAGGGTTGGTTGCTGTTAATAGACGCTGCCTCTTGATATGATCAGGAAATCCCAGTAGCTTAGAAATTTGCAGCATCCATTAGTTGTCATTCATTACTCTGATGTCAAAAAACTATAATAATGATAAAAACGGGAGGCATTCGTGGTATGTACAATGAGGGTAATTCCGAGAATTATTCTTTGAATGGTGTACTCATTCAGAAATCCTGATAAAGCAGCAGAATGGAATATTGCCAGAAATTAGACAATCCACAGTTAAGTAAACAGAATCCTTCCAGGTATACATAACTGTTGCCATGACAATAGAGATACCATGCAATTTTTGCGTAGTAAATATAATCCTTCAATAATCGCCCCTGTAAACTTGCTGATAGTATGACTTTGTCAACGAATGAACACTGAAGGATTGGCAAGTTCTCATATAAATTAGTTAATTTTTTTTCCAGGTATATAAGAGATCTACTCAGGAGCAGTATGTAGAAGCATTTATATAACGTGTAGATAAGTAGAAAATAATGCTTAGATGTTAGCATCAAAGACGTACTTTGGAAAGAAACGGGCGTAATTAAATGCAGCAGCGTAATTCTTAATAGCTGACTAATTAATCTGTTTTCTTAAGTAAAATTATCCAGAGGGGTAAAAGCGTTTTGACTTTCTGGGACTTGAATTATTTTTTTAATTTAATTTTTCATTAGAACTTCCTCTGCATCCCTTTATATTCTCAAGACCATCTAGTCCCTCACAAAATTATTTTGCCAGTGAACTTTTAATAGCATTATTGTTGCTTTTGTTGTCTTTCTTCAGACTTGTTTTCGTAAGGAATAACCCTGAAAAGAAACAGTGGTGGGCGTTGGCGTCGTTGGTCTTCAGAATATCGCTTTTAACGATATTGATTTATCCTATTAAGTTCCCCTGCTTCCAATAAACGTTTTTCAACCTCCAAACTTCGCAGTCTTAGTGTATTAACGGGCTCTAAAGAATTTAGTGAGAGAGAGAGAGAGAGAGAGAGAGAGAGAGAGAGAGAGAGAGAGAGAGAGAGAGAGAGAGAGAGAGAGAGAGAGAGAGAGAGAGAGAGAGATTCCAGGGCGAATTATATTTTGAATGCAGAAAATTTAATCCAATCATGTGACACATTAGTTTTCGGGATGTCGTTTGGACAACTTAACGAAGTTAGCTGGAAACACGCGGATGTGTCACTCTTAAGAAATTAGAATAACGAGATCAGTTCACGTTATGTGTTGGAATTCGAAGGAGTCGCATCGATTCGCATTCGGTACAGGGCGTCTTCTGTTGATTTTCGCCTTCTGGAATATCACGAAAGAAAGAGAAGCAAATTTTGAGTTACTGATTATTCTAGAAATATAGAAAGACAGAATATTTCCATGGCGTGTAAGTTGTGAGGGAACCACTTCTATAGCTGTTCCGTTTTCAGGTATATCAGTCAGTGCTCGCTCGCGCGCAGCTGAACGCCCACACACGGGCGAAAAAAAAAAACAATGTAAGTGGGCTTGCATGATGCCCGTTCCTCACAACGATAAAAATGATGCATATTCCGACCGTAACTCTTGCTTTCTAAGCCGTTTCGGATCCTGAGAGAGAGAGAGAGAGAGAGAGAGAGAGAGAGAGAGAGAGAGAGAGAGAGAGAGAGAGAGAGAGAGAGAGAGAGAGAGAGACTTTCTTAATTAATGGACGCAGCTGATCGTCGATCATATCTCATGAGCTATGGTAAAGGAAAGAATAAATAAAGTTAATGGGTCTCAGAATGGCGTCATCACTTACCCCGTTCGGGCAGTAGTAGTTCATGGGAATCAGGGTTAATAGAAATGAATGATTCGCATCTTGGTTTCCGCCGATTGAATTTGTGTTTATTGTAGGGCCGCGCAAATGGTTTGTGGGTACTTCTGGTGAATGGTCAGGTTGTTTGGCTGGGGCCGGTTTTTTGGAAAGAAAATCACGTTTCGAATGTGTTCTGCTTTCGTAGTCTGTTGTTTATTATATTTAGGATGTCAGGTCAAGCTTTGGGGTACCTTTCGGCCATGCAGCGCTTAAGACAGGGCTTAAGACTTGAAGTTGTTGGAATTCTTGGATAAGAAATCCAGAAAATAAAAATAAAATGCAATTATCTAAAAGTGGTTCTAGTAGAAGACCCCACAGTTGCACTGAGAAGTGGCAGTTAGAAAGGTTGGAAAAGAATATTGAAGAAGGTCAAGTAAAAAGGGGCCGAAGGGACGCTACAAACACCTTTTTAGTAGTGCCTACAGTGCACCACGTGAGGTGCACTGACGGCCTTCTAGTCCTCTTTCTGATGTAGTCGGGTGCCTTTGCTGGATAAAACAGTTTGTGGTGAATGATGAATATATCATTATGAATGTAGGTTTATCAGTACATTGATCTGTTTTTTTTTTTTTTTTTTTTTTTTTTTTCAACAGTTTTCATTACTTGTCCTTAATTTATAGAGAGCATGCTTATGTAATCACATGAATATTTCACAGTTCTTGCTCCAGCAGAAATTGAGTGAAATCGCAAAAGAAGCTTACTAATTACATATTGAATCTAGTAATATATATATATTTTTGTGTTCCTTAGCAATTCCCTTTCAGATCGGCAGATCATCATAGGCCTTTGTTTCTTTGCATTCACTTTATGGAGCGTTGTATTCGAAGCATAAATTCCTTATTATGATTAAGAATTATATTATGTTGCTAAAAAAGGCATCTTGATGAATGTCTCGTGTCATTAAGGTTATTTATTGCTCTCATTATCATCATCATTATCATCCTTTTTAAAAGTATATTTTTGTAGTCTTTGACCTTAAAATACTGTGGCTTCTGAATAATGCTCAAGTAAGTAAAACCGCTAAATGCCATCAGTCTTTCATGCATGTTACACTTGAAAAATGTAGCGACTTACGTCGTGTCGTAAAATCGTCGTAGAATTCCTCGGAAGTTATATCGTTTCCCCTTTGCGTCGGAAATGGATCGCTCTAACGTCGAAAACGTCTTCTCTCCTTCTTTCTTGCTCTTTCTTTCTTTCTTTTTCTTTCCTTCTCTCTCTCCTCCATGGGGCCCTGAGGCAGCGAGAGCGCGATTACTGCGATTGTTCGGCTTCCGCCATTTTTGTCTCTGTTAGGTTTTACATCTGGTTACACAGACATATAACATTTCTGACATTTTACGATTCTCTTGAGCGAAATAGGTTCGCGCAGAAAAGAATCTGAAGGTGAATTTCCCATCGGGGGAAAATAAATTCGAACATTTCTGTCGGGAACCAGTAATACAATGTCACTCGGAAAAGATATTTACCATGTGAAAAGTTTGCTCTCATTGGGAATTAATCATCTGGAACGCCATTGCCGGTTGACGGTAGTCTTTTTTTTTTTTTTCTGTCTCTTTCTTTTGGGGTCACTCCAGGTCCATCCATTTTATAAATTCTTTATCCTGTGCTATCATAAATCTCTCCGGCCGACGATGTTTTATCTTCTTTTCCTTTCGGCCACCATTAAATTCACTGTTGCGACGACGACGAGAATGGCCAGAGAACTTCGGGCTTTCATCGAAGTGTATTTAAAAATCCATTGGCTTTTGATCACTATTTAGTCCAAGCTGTCCATCCATCTAAAAATAATCTTTTCAGAATCAATTCCTTATTTCCTATCTCCGGCAATAATAACATGAGATCGGATTCCATTGTTTAAAGTCTTAAATTCATGGTTTCATTGTCAACATGCAGTTCTTAGCAGCTTTTCCTGACTCTATTTTTCTTCTACTTTTATTTTAATTTTGGCTTCTAATAGTCGACCCTGACATCTTAAGAAATTCATTGGTCTCGGGGAATCTGGTTGATAATATACCATTGTCGTAAATCTGCCTGGTGATAAGTTAAATGCTTCTAACCCTGTGAACGGTCGGCAGTGACATGTGTGTGGTTGCAGATTCGGAAGGATTGCAAAGATAGATCCATTTACAGACAAGATTCATTGTAGAAAGATAATAGGTAGTAATGGGAATGAACGTGTCACAATCGTCAGCACTAAGTTTTAGCTTCCTTTGGGCATGGGGTAGAGAAAGACGTTATGTTGCATAATTACCCTTAGATTTTAAAAAGGAAATTTTTAAAAAGTTGAACGTATAAGAATCTGGAACAAAATGAGACATCTCTGGAGTTTTAGTTAATTTGCAATAAGGGATTCCATACTCGACAAGTGCCTCCAGATTCAATATGTAATTTGTACTTGCAAATCGGTGTTTATATTGATTGAAAGTTTAGCACTCCCGTTTTGTATTGAAATAACGAGTCCTTGGATTGTCTTGCATAGAGTAGATTTAGAATAGATTCATATTTTCGTTAAAATGTTTCATAGTATACTCATGTTCTAAATCTTCTCAATTTTCGTTAATAATGATCACGGAGATGTAGTAATTGAAGAATTTTGATAGGAGTAGCATTCTTGCACCACATGTACTTTTATCATATGCTAATGAAATTTTTTTTTTATATAATGTATTCAGTAAGTCCTTGTCACGTTTCTTAAGATTTAAGAAAACACTAAACCCATCGTGGTCACGATTATCCAATTTTGGAAAACTGTGTGAAGTTTCTATCAAAAGGCAAGAAGTGAATATATGAATACCTTATGAATATTGGCATTGACAGATGATGTACGTATGAAAGGGAGAGAGTTACTTGAGTATGTTCTAACTGACGTACATTTGGGAGAGGTCAGTGACGATTTTACAGGCGAAATAACTGCTATAGTATAGTACATCACTCACAGCCAGTCACAGCCCGCTGGCATTTTCCTTGTGTTTGATACATTCCTCGTTATATAAAAAGAAATGGTACAGAATTGTCTCGGAAACATTAGAACTACCTTTTCGCCCTCATTTTATCTTTTAAATCAATATCTCTTATTCCATGATTCGTAAAATAAGGCTTTGATTTTTTGGGGGTCATCCATTCTTTTGCCTGTTTCTGTTACCTTTCTCGGATGGGTTACAGAATCTCTTTTATAAGAATGATTTTTTTTTTATCGCTGTTTTGCTTTTCATGTTAAATCCACGTTTAAGGAACAACTCTGTTTTTCTCTCTCAGTGATTCTCACATACTCGTATAGTTGTTCAGTCCCCAGACTAACTCTCTCTCTCTCTCTCTCTCTCTCTCTCTCTCTCTCTCTCTCTCTCTCTCTCTCTCTCTCTCTCACACACCACACACATTTACGCAATGTTATTTTATCGCTCTGAACCCTTTCCATCTAAAATAATGCTCTGTAAATATCCCCCCCCCCCCTCTCTCTCTCTCTCTCTCTCTCTCTCTCTCTCTCTCTCTCTCTCTCGTAGAACCGAGTTTGGTCCACGAACCGGAGGAGTAAAGGAACGTTATGAACGCGTTCGTTATAAATCCATTATGCCTTTGTTGACCTAAGTGGTGAATATGGTGCCTTGGTTAGTAGTCGACTGTTATCGTCGTTGTTGGGATGTGAGAGAGAGAGAGAGAGAGAGAGAGAGAGAGAGAGTGATCAGTCCATCTCAAATCGTATGACGTCATATAATCAGGGAAAAAGAACGAGAGGGCTTCGACGAGCCAATCCTCACCCGGGCAGGTGGAAATTCATCAGATATTCATCAAAACCTCTCTCTCTCTCTCTCTCTCTCTCTCTCTCTCTCTCTCTCTCTCTCTCTCTCTCTCCACCTTCTAGTTATTAAACCCTGAGGGGATTGGAAGTTCCCACTGTTTGCCTAAACGAAACATCCCCAGGGAAAGAACGAGACACGTTTGTATAAACAATAAGTGGATCCTCATTATTATGAGAGAAATTCCAAAGAAAACATTGCAACGCAAACCATATGAGGCGCTCTGGTGGTATCTGGGTGGACCCTCTTGACTTAGATGTGACATAGTTGTTTCATTTTGTTTTTGTCATTTTTTATCAACTATTTCATGTACATTCGTGTTTTATTTGACGTGCTTACGTCAAGTGATGCGTTGTTCTTTGTTACTCAGATTTTCTTTGTTTTGTTTAGTGTTTTGTCACAGCTTTTTGGAAATGTTCGTTAAGAGCTTTTTTTAAACACTTTTCTTCTGTTTGGTTTGTTGAAGTTGTGAACATTTCTGGCTTATATACATTTTCATACATTTCGTATAATAATTTTTGTTAAAAGTGTTTTTATTTTCTCAACAACATATTCATCTTCATAAATTTTATGAATGTATGTGAGGAATTTTATTGGACAATGCTTACTTTAATTTTGTCTTATTCCATGTTTGCTTGAATTTTCTAGAATTGCACTACCTATTTTTTATTTACTAAAGATGTTCCCATTGGTATATATTCTAGAGTAGTAACTATCAATCAATTTAAACATACAGAAATACTCTTATCTGAAATTTTGTATAGAAAGAGTAAGCTACCTTTGGCATAGAAGCAAGCAACCTTGTAGGGGTTAACAAGTTCCTGAAACTAAGATATGAAAGTGGGCTACTGGTATGCCTGGATGTTTACTTCTTCAGCAATTTACTTCTTCAGCAAAACAGAATTTTGTTGTCGTCTCCCTCATTCCTCATTAATTTGTAATTGTTATTCACGAGTGTTTATCTCTCAACGCGTCCATTTCACAAAATGTTTAAAAAAAAAGTTAATGATGGATCTCAATGTCAAAAAAAATGTCTAAAGGTTCATCAAGGACCAAGGAAATGTCTAGATTTATGTATGACATTGGAAGAAGTTTAGTTGGTATTATGTGTCTTCAGTATGTGTCTGTGATAGAATGTGGGAGTGTCTGGCACTTAGCTCACATTTTTATATTTTATAATGGTAATTAGTCAGATTTTTGTTCAAGATTTGCGATGTGTTAGCATATTTGGGATTCTTTGAATGATCATGAGTTGAATTATCGTTTTTGTTATGTTTGTGTGTGTTGACGTTTAAGTGATATTTGATTTGTGCATATATATATATATATATATATATATATATATCTATGTGTGTATATATTATATATATGTGTGTATATATATATATATTATATATATATATATATATATATATATATATATATATATAGTGTGTGTGTGTGTGTGTGTGTGTGTGTGTGTTAATAATATTTTAGTTTTTACCTAAGAGACTACCTCTTTTTGATGTGTCAGTATTCCGGTTCTCAGCAAGTTTTTTGGGATGACGATGTTAGCCGCATGACGTTTGCTACCGTGGCTGCTTCCACCACAGTTGACAAGCAACCAGGCACGAAATTTACTGTCTCGGTCAACACAAAACACGATTTTAAGCATTTTAGGAGCTGTCCTATGTCTCCTCCATTATTTGAAAGTCGAGAATAAATATTATGAACTAACAATCATCATTTTCTGTGATGGTAACATACGTTTTCTTCGTACACAGACTGTTTGCGTTACAGCTACTACTGACGATGTGACTACCAGATTCACTTGACAAATACGATAGGCAACAGAAAATATTATTTTTGTTAGTTCTTGTGTTTGCTACGTAATTCTGTGCGTTTGGACTTTAATACCTTTTCTGCATGTTTTTGTTTCACTTTCATGTGTTTTGTGATGCTTCCGTTTTTATTATTCAAAGTTTATCTTGCAAAGACAGCCAGCTTTCTCTCCCTGTTCTGTACCTTTGACAACGCCTCTCCTCTCGCTTTGTACATTCGGTCATTCTCCTTCGCATATTACCTGAAGGGACGCTTTTGATAATGTGCCTCAATTAGAATGATTTCAACTTAGAGAGTCGAAGCTTTAGAACTTGCAACTTCGATTTTTGAAATGATTCATTGGCATTGTGTGGAATTCCAAAGAATGTCAATTATATCCTTCATCTGGCAGCAGAGTGTGAGGAATAAATTGGTGGGCGGAGTCTGAGAATATTTAGTGTACGTGGTGGCCCCGCCCACAACGGTACGGGGCGGGGCGCTTCATCTCCGTTTCTCAAGGGGGTTTTGTTTTGCTTCTCCTGGGGTTGTTTGGCGAGGGGTGGTCGCCCCCTCCGGTCATTGTGTTTGCTGTCTTGCTCGATTCTGGCTGAGTGTGTGTTCCTTTCACCCCCCCTCCCCCCGAATTTTTTTTCTCCGGTGGGATGCTATATTTGTTTGCCTGGAGTGTCGAGGAATTTCTAGTGAATGACGGATTGTTTGTTGTTCCTGCGATGCTCTAAGTTTGTGCAGGGTTAGATGGGATTCTGCATGTTTGTTGTTCGAAGGTGCGGCATGATCCCTTTCTTTGTCGTGCCCTGCTTTAGTCCTCGGCAAAAGGAATAAAGTTTTCTCTTTGTTGTATTGTTTTTGGGACGTGGCGATTTCAAATACGTTTTCCCGAAGTATAGGGGATTCTGGGTGGCATACGTGATCAGAATTCAAATGAAAATGGTCTTCGTAAATACCGGTCTTTCATTTCACCGTATGCAGTAGTATATCACTCACGGATGTTTTCTCAGTAATAGAATGAGGGAAAAGGAGGAAATTGTTAAATAGAATGAGAGAAATTGAGGACATTGATAAACAGATTGAGAGAAAATGAGGAAATTGCTCTTTTCACAAAGAGAGAAGGAAAGAGAGAGTCAGTTTTGCTTTCTTCTTCATTAACTATAATAAAGTTTGTGTTTTCTGCGCTGAGATAACAAGGTGTCAGTTTAAGCTGAGCATTTTGCATTAGATTAATTAGAAAGGTAAACAGTGGGAGATGGGTATGCACTTAAACACTTGTTTGCCAAAGAATACTTTTTTTTCTACGTTCCTTCTGTAATAAGTATCGCGGGAAAGTCAGAGCAGGGTTTTTTTCTTAGGTCTTATATTGTGCAAGTAAACTTGCGATTAGGATATGACTGAAGGGGAAAAAATTGGTAGAGGTAAGGGAATGTGTATCAGGAGAGGAAGGGAGAGAAAGGCCATTGTTTTGGTAACAATAGGCTGTTGGATGGGAGGTAGATAGGCAATGGAAGTAAGAAATCTGTCCCTGGAAAAAAGAAAAATGTATGTCCATGGGCAGTTACACTTAGGCACAACACAGCACGTTGGCATCTCCTGAAGTTTGTTGTTTAAAATATTATTATAACAGGTGTTCTATATAGGGCGTGGAGAGTTACGACGAGAGATTTTGGAATAATAGAAGAATATATTCATTTGGATTCACATATAATTAAAACCTCTCTCTCTCTCTCTCTCTCTCTCTCTCTCTCTCTCTCTCTCTCTCTCTCTCTCTCTCTCTCTGGGAACAGAAGGGAGCATTTTCAAGTTTAATGATGCAGGAGAAAGTAACTGCATTATCTGAAGTCATTAGATCAGAATTGCTAAATGCTTCCTTAAAAATATCCGCAGGGTTTGTTACCGGTAAATATTGTCTCAGTGCATTACAGACCTTTACACATGAACGGCATGAACTCTTTAGCACGAACAAGATTTGATAAATCATAAAAGTCATGACGAAAATCTTTCCATGATTTGGGAATGAGCATGTAAAGGTCGCCATAGCAAATATTAGAAATAGAATAAAATCACATTTATTAAATTCTGCAGACGTTCATCACCACGTCAAGGAATCCTGTGAGAGAGTCATAAAAAGACTTTTTAAACCTGAAATTGGGCGCTGAGGGTCATTTTCCCCTCCAATATTTTGTACTTTTAACTTTACATCTCATCAAAAACTTTTTGGCCCAGGGTAAAGGTTCAGGGGTTTGACACATGCATAGAGGGACGGATTAGATACAAACACTTTTTTGGGGGGGTTGGGGGGGGGGCGTTTGTTGAAGATGCATTTTTGGAAGAAGTTAGAGAAGGTAATCACCCAAACAGGCCGAAGCGGTCGTTAAACCTTACCGGAACTGCCGGTCTAACAGCCCTACAATGGCCCATTACTCACTAACGACCCTCTGTCATAGCTCACGTTCGGTGGCCTTTGCTCTAATTATGTGGATCCGGATTAATGACGATCTGTGACCTCATTTGGCAAAGACTTA
>NC_061096.1:24043529-24051029 GCF_015104395.2 Macrobrachium nipponense
GGTTCACATTCAATAACATCAATGTAAAAATGGATAGTCCCAGCTCCAGCTAAAAAAAAGTTAAATTCATAAATAAAAATTCACATAACATGAATCAAGAATGAAAAATTACTCATAAGAAATTTGGTAAAAGTATAAGAAAACTTACTGAATTCCTTCTGCAACACAAGAAAAACAAGAAAAAAAAACTAAATTCAAACATTACACACAAAAAATTATTTTTTTTTTTCAATATAATCTCATATTCCCACTTCCTCGATGGAAGATCACAAATTTCTGACAAAGCATAAACAGTATTGACTGTGATATGAAATTTTGGACACAGTATAACTGGCATCAATAAAAATGAACAAAAATTAGATACATTGCAATAAGATGTTTAATACGTGTGAAATGCAATAAAAAAATAATACAATTATGAATACATAGAGTCACTCAATAATATATGCTTGGAACTGTAACAAAATCTTTAGAAAATTAGATATAAATTTTTCAGCAATAACTGACATGAAACAAAAGTGCATAAGCATGTTTTTATGATATTATCTGTTCACTTTGTAACGGACACATTATTCATGACCTGCGCTGGTATGCTACGCAAGGCACCTACACGCACTTACAAATTATGTGGAGGATTTGATTTATCGAAGAAGGAGGAACGGTGGCACAACAAGTTACCCTTTTTTTCTCAGTTCAGAAAAACTGTGACTCGTCAGTCAACTCCCTTACACACTAGCAAACCCACACACACACATCACATGCACACTTCCATGGCACTCGCTCAACATGTTCACACAACAACTGACTCATTTGCCTCTGTTTTCTGTGCGACTCACCTACAGGTGTAACTGAAACATTTAAATGTAAGCGTCGCAGTTCCTCTCTCTCTCTCTCTCTCTGGCTCGTGCCTTACAGTACTCTTGGGAAGAGCGTCTGCAACTCTTATTGCTCTTTTTTTTTATGATATGATCAGTCCCCTCAATGGCAAACTCTATCAGTTGCTCGATCCTACGATCTTGTTGAGAATTTTACCTATTTCTCTCTCTCTCTCTCTCTCTCTCAGACACACACACACACACACACACACACATATATATATATATATATATATATATATATATATATATATATATATATATAGTGCTTTCAGCCGGCGAAAGAGTGGTTCAGAACAAAGATATATTCTAATATATAAATATATTAATATATCTATATATATATAGATATATATAATATATATCGAGCTACAATGTCCTTTAATATCTAATTCGCTCTACCTCGGAATAATATATTTTCATATATGCTTAACCGAAGGGGAATTTTTTTCTCTGATAATAGATTGCCTGGACCAGGGCGCGAACCTATGGATCCTTTCAAACCCAGGAACGTCAGTGAAGCTTTTACCTACTACACCACCGCGAGAGGCTAAAAGTTCATGTCGCCTCTCACCCTCATATACCTTTCGCGCGCAGGTAATTAGTGGTTTGGAGACAACATCAACCCACCTCGACTCCGGTAGTGTTTGTAGTGCTTTTGACAGAACGTAGCCATCTAATGTCATATCCATTTCCGTGATGTGATCTGACTTATATATATATATATATATATATATATATATATATATATATATATATATATATATATATATATAATATATATATATATATATCTTTGTTCTGAACCACTTTTCGCCGGCTGAAAGCACTATTTATGTATTCGTATTTACTCAAGCTTATAATGATCAGTTTGGTAGCTAAAAATACCATTGATGTATTATGCATATAAAGTATATATATATATATATATATATATATATATATATATATATATATATATATATATATATTTTTTTTTTTTTTTTCTAAATAATCTTAAACATATAGATGAATATATAAATTTGTATATATATATATATATATATATATATATATATATATATATATATATATATATATATATATCGAGCTACAATGTCCTTTAATGATCTAATTATTCGCTTCTACCTCGGAATTATATATTTTCATATATGCTTAACCGAAGGGGAATTTTTTTCTCGATAATAGATTTGCCTGGACCAGGGCGCGAACCTATGGATCCTTTCAAACCCAGGAACGTCAGTGAATTTATACTCGTATGCTCTTGTAACTAGAATCCAACAACGAACTCTGCTTAACAGGGTATATTCTATATATATATATATATATATATATATATGTGTGTGTGTGTGTGGTGTGTGTGTGTGTGTGTAAATAAATTCTTGTTAAAAGAGGATACGTCTCAAGTGTAACCGGTACTTAATAATCCTTTTAATTTGATTTTCTTATTTTTATTTTTCATATTTAGAATATTTGTGTGTGCACACCATCCCAGCCCCATACACCCATCCACTCTTCTTGAATTATCAGACATCAGGAATATCATTAAGGAAATAAAATAAGAAAATCAAATGAATAAGATTATGGCGACAGAAAAAAAAGGCTATTAAGTACCTCTTCTATCCCTTGACGTTTTGATTTCATTAATCCACTTTATCCCCGTCTCTTGTGAGTCCTCAATTTACCTCATTAGAATTCATTTGGCGATGGCTCCCTTTCATTCGGTGCGACGAAAAATTCATTTAAGCTTTCGTATCGTCATACGTTTTATTTCTTTCTTATGTGGCGCCGTTATCGTGCTCTCGTTGGTGGTTTAACGTTTGTGTGCTTGTGTGAGGGTGTATGTATGCATTTATATGTGTGCGTGTATGTGCCAGCATTTAAAAATTATATATACATCTATATATATATAGTATATAATATATATATATTATATATATATATAATATATATATATAATGTGTGTCTGTGTCTGTGTGTGTGCGTGTGTATATGCAGTATTTGTGTGTGCGTGTATATATATATACATATATATATATATTATATATATTATATATATATATATATATATATATACACGCACACAAATACTGCATATACACACGAGCGCATACACACACGCGCACACACACACACACACACACACACACACATATATATATATATATATATATATATATATATATATATATATATATATATATGTCATAAATGCTAGCACATACACGTATATATATGCATTAAGCATATATATCCGTATATATATACATTAAGCTACTAATGTCCTTTAATATCCAGTTCGCGCTACCTCGGAATTAATATATTTTCATATATGTTAACCGAAGCGGAATTTTTATGTTGATGATAATTTCGTCCTCACGTGGATTCGAGCCGGCGCACAGAAGAGAAATCAGGACTTCAGTGACCTCTTTACCGACTCGGTCAACAATATTTGTCTGTAAATGAAAATTTGGAAATGCATATTTAAGAACGTTGTAAGGAAGACAATAATGGAAATACTATCAAAGTTAATGGGATTGCAATTTGAGAGGCTGCAGCACGGCGGTGAAATGCTGACCAGGATGTAAGGTGTGTGTTTATGAGGGAAAGACACGAAGGAGGACCATAGGGATATAATAAGAGAAGCCCCATGAATGGAGGATGTAGTATCCTGATAATAATCTTGAGAAAGTTGAAAATATCGGAAGAGCTGAGTTTTTTCAGATATGGTAAAGCAGCTGGCATACATAAGCAAGGCCACGACTAATAGTAAGAATGAAAATAGATTAAGCTTGAGCTTTGTATAAATGGTGGAACCATGATGATGGTTGATTCATTTGGGTATATGGAACTGAATATAACGGATGATGGTAAGACATGAGAAGGAGTGGGATGCAAATTAGGGGAAATAGGGGAGCAGGAGGGATCTTTGCAAAATATTTGCATAGATAAGTCAAGAGTGTAGGGGAAGGAGTAGGGAGACAGAAACTGAAAAGATGACTATATGGAGATAAAGAGGTATTTAAGGGGAGATACCCAAATATTTAGGAAGCGAGAGATCACTTAAAGGATGGTTCGGAAGACGCAGTTTGTATTGGGAAATCGATGCTCTTGTGAGCTAGTCTTTTGTTGTGGGCATCTGAAGCAGCTAATATTGTCAGTTATCGTGCTCGACTCGAAAGTCAATAAATGAATAATGCTCTGACCTACCAGTTGTTATTTTAGTGGCTGCCCATTTTAAAGGGAAAGGTTTGCGATTGAAATTCATGTATATGTATATATATAGATTATACATATATACATACATACATATGTGTATATATGTGTTATATTGATTGATTATACATATATACATGTGTAAATATGTGTTATATTGATTGATTATATTGATTTGCTTTATGATTCCA
Source organism: Macrobrachium nipponense (assembly GCF_015104395.2). Classification (NCBI taxonomy): domain Eukaryota; kingdom Metazoa; phylum Arthropoda; class Malacostraca; order Decapoda; family Palaemonidae; genus Macrobrachium; species Macrobrachium nipponense. The sequence goes on from NC_061096.1 coordinate 24,047,812, forward strand.
GTTGAGTGAGGTATAGCCTCAGGATTATTTAATTGCGGACAAGAACACATGATAAAATTTAAAAGATTGCAAGCGAATTTCCGAAGTCAATGTTATAATGTACAACGTCAAATTTCAGATGTTAGGATATTTCGTCTGAAAAGTCTTTTAGATTTCTTTCTAAAAATACCTAAATGAAGGAGAGAGAGAGAGAGAGAGAGAGACTGAAATTATTGATGAGAGAAGGGAAGCGTTTAATTTTAAGCTGTTCACAGTATTTATTAAAATAACTGAAGGGGAAGGAGGAGCGTAATTCATTGTGAATTACATAGAAAAGTTAACTTGAAGGACGTATCCAAGATAAAAGCGAAAGACGAATCAGGATGGAAGTAATCTTCTGGTCATAGTAAATCAAACTAGAGAAGAGAAATTTTGACTTGGGGAAAAGGGTGTCTGGGCATTACGTAAAATTTATTGACGTTCTAGATTTCTTGAGTGAAATTTGTCTCCGACTGCGATTGAAGGTTTTCCGTCTCAATTCATTACTTCTGAGTTTTTCCTGTTTACCTGATATATATATATATATATATATATATATATATATATATATATATATATATAATATATTTTTTTTTGCTGTTCTCAATATAAAACAGATATACCTTATATATAGTGTTTAGCAACCTTCCTACTACCATCAACTCTAAAATGGTAAAAGGAGTATGGTGAGATAATGTATAATGTTGCATATAACAATTACTTGCCATGTCATATTCTTATTTGTTTATTGGATGTGACTAAAAACGTTTGATGTTGATTTTCTTTTGTTAAAGTTTGTAGCTTGGCCATATTTAATGGCTGTAGATTGTAGAGTACCCTAACATTCCTGTCTAATATTTTCAAACTTAAATTCCACATCTGTGAAGTATAGAGCCCCTTAAACTTTGAAAACGAGTCAGAATTGCAAGGCTCTATATGAACGTTGAGGTAAGCCTGCGCTTGTCCAGAACTTGGTGGAAGTCCTGATGAGGGCCAATTGATCTTTGCGAGGTCAGCGCTAATTTAGGGGAACCAAGGATATGCCGAGAGGAGATGAAGTTCATTATCACGTGAAGTCCTTATCAGCAGGAACACGATATCTTGATAAGGGGAGATAATTGGAGGGGGGCGGGGGTGACGCTCATTTGCTTGCATCGTGCGTGTTATCTGGTTCTTCCTTTGTTCGTCTGTGATGCGTAGAACCAGTAGACTTCAGGAAAACGTGAAGTTTATTTTTTTTATTTATTTTTTTTAAGATAGGCAGGAACAAAATCGACGAAATACAATTACTGCCCTGAAAAGAAACAGAGTGAATGTTACCTCGGCACGTGTGTGTGTGTGTGTGTGTATATGTGAGTGTGCAACGTTTTCGAATTCTGTATTCTGACGTGTTTGTTATTTGTTTGTTGATATTTATTTCTAATTTTCATGTTTAATACATTTTACTTTTTCTCTCTCCAGATTTTGATTTTTCTAAAATGTGGATCATACTCCGTGAAATGTTGATTTTTTTTCTTTTTTTTCTGTATGAATACTTTCATATTAGCTTGAGAAGTTGCTCTAAGGACCCTTGTCTGGTATAGTATACTTTGTGTATCGTTTTGAAATCACCAATACTGCGTCAAGTAATATTTCTTGTAGGTCGTTGAGGTTATAAGAAATATGGCCCTCATTTGCTGGAATTGTGTGTGTGTTTTTTTCCTGAAGTACAGATATTTGATTTGGTGTAGATCAGAATAAATTTTCAGTTTAGAATTCAGTGACCCATCAAAGTATTTCAGATGTTTAGAGAAAGAAGTTAGATTAATTGAAGAAAAAATGCTATTGATAGAAGCATCCGTAGTTACGGTACTGGATTTGAGACATGAAGTCTCAAAAGATAATAGGAGCCTACTTTTAAAATTACACTGATTCACTTGATTATATCCTGATTTCAGGTACAATATGTGATAGAATCACTCCACCTCTTTTTTTTCAGTCTTTAATCTCAGAACAATTTATCGATATTTTAGTCATAGTTACAAGGCGTTGCAAGGATTAGGATGTCTCAAAGACTTGTTAGTCCATCCTAGGAGACATCGTGTGCTCACTTATTCTGTAGGAGCAGGTTTTACTGTGCATTCACAGTGTCCTAATTATTTTGTCTAGCTTTCTTTTAAACTCTTCCACACTGTTGCTGTTTACAACTTCTGATGGCAGTTTATTCCACGTGTCACATATCGTGTATGTATTAGTAATATCATCAGCAGCAGTAGCGGCGTTTGTTTCCTGCATAGTTCAACAAACCAGTGTTCTTTTCATCTCCTTCATCGAGCTCTAAATCCCTTTTATATCGTCTGATTCCTCATTTACAGTCTCATTCCCCTCATGCGTCTTTCTTCCCCTTCGTCTGTTAATTTTGGTGCCCGGCTCCTCTGGCTTCGCGCTTTAGCGTTCTTTCATCTTTGACTCCTTCCTCCTCCTCCTCCTCCTCCTCCTCCTCCTCCTCCTTTTCTAGGTCTCTCCGCGTCCTCCAGAGCCTTTCTTCTCCCGGTCTTGCATAAAGACGATTAAGTGGTCCCACTTCAACAGTGGTGAAAGTTTCCTCTTTGTCTCTACGTCTCCCTAATGAGTTTAATTCATAGTATATTGCTGCACTCATCCGCGCGCCAGATGTGTGCGGAATATTTGCTCTTTTCTTTTCAGGACTCATAAAAGGGAAAAAACTCACCTCCCCTTATTCCCATCCACCAACACATATACTCGCGTCCTCATAGCCAACCATTCTCTCTCTCTCTCTCTCTCTCTCTCTCTCTCTCTCTCTCTCTCTCTCTCTCTATATCAAGCAAGATTCTTCACATGGCAATTCGGTGATATCAGTACATTTTCTACCCAAGTGTCTTTAGGTACAGGTGATGTGTCAGGGCGAAATAATGGTATTATGTATTGGGAATTTTATTTTAACATATCTCAACCTTAAATATGATTCTGTTCTGTTAAAACCCATCATGTCTGGGGTAGTTGATCGATAGTAGCGGGCTGTAGTCAGGGTAGAAAACGTCACGATGCAACAACCTCACCCTGTAGAGACAAGCATCCATTTGCTTTAGATACTAGTTTGACAGAGACTATGTTTATATTGTTTTATTTTGTTTTAAACAACGTACCCCAACATATTGGCCTGGTTTGGACGTCTACTCACGTCCATGACCATTTTGAGA
>NC_061096.1:24056029-24068529 GCF_015104395.2 Macrobrachium nipponense
ATAGGAAAAAATATATCTAGTAAAATTTTCATTTCAGTCATACAAAAGTAAATGCAGATATCAAAAACAAATATTTCATAAACCCAAAACCACTATCCTTAAACATTACTAATATAAACAACTCTCAAGCTTATATATAAATAATGTGAACCTCAAACTTATACTAAGAAATTGTTCCCAACACCTGACGAAAAAAAAAAAAAAAAAAAAAAAAAAAAAAAAAAAAAAAAAAACAAAAAAAAAAAAAAAAAAAAAAAAAAAAAAAACCAAAAAAAAAAAAAAAAAAAAAAAAAATTGCTCAAATGGGATTGATGCAGAGTCCTTTACCCTTACACAACTACTCTTGGATAGCCACAACATCCTTTTCATTACCGAATGTCCTAGAAAGAACATCAGGGACTACATTGTCTTTTCCAGCCACGTGACAAATAGAAAGGTTATATTCTTGGAGTAAAAGACTCCAGCGCAAAATACGTTGATTTTTATCTTTAAATTTATTAATAAAATTAAGGGATTATGATCTGTAAAGACCTTTATTGGACATACTGAGGAAGATAAATACACTTCAAAATGTATGATGGCTTTCACTAAGCATAAAGCCTCTTTCTCAATTGTTGAGTAACGTCTCTCTGCCGGTAACAACTTCTTGGAAAAGTAGGCGACTGGATGCGAGGTGCCATTTTCACCCTCCTGCAGCAAGACAGCACCTAAACCTGTGTCACTGGCATCTGTAGCCAAACAAAAAGGCAAGGAAAAATCGGGAGAACGTAACAAAGGATAGGTTATTAAAGTACCTTTCAATTTTTCAAATGCATCCTGACCACTCGTTATTCCACAGTTATTCAACCATAAATTTTACATCTTTCTTTAACAAATTTGTTAAGGGATTAGCAAGATCAGAAAAATTCTTAATAAACTTTCTATAATAACCAACTAGCCAAAAATCTACGAATACCTCTCTTGTTTCGAGGAGCTGGGAAGGCTGTAACTGCCTCAACATTCGCTCTCTTAGGAGCGATCTTACCCAAGCCAATTTCATGTCCTAAATAAACACCTTCGCTTGAGCAAAATCACTCTTCTTTAAATTTATCACCACAGACCTCCTCAGCACCTCGAATAGCGCTCTTATCCTCTTAAGATGAGTTTCCCAATCGTCACTGTAAATCACAAGGTCGTCAATAATATACCACAACCCTCCGTTCCAGTTCAGGTAATGAAGTTCATCAGCCTCTGGAAAGTATCGGCGGCATTTTTCATGCCAAAAGGCATCACCTCACATTCATAGAGGCCGCCGTCAACCCGTCACAAAGGCCGATATTTTCCTTGCCCGGGTGCAAGACCGACCTGCCAATATCCTTTTAACAGGTCAAATTTACTATATAACGGCAGATCCCACTCTATCTATACAGTCTTCCACCCTAGGCAAAGGGAACGAGTCCGTTTTTTGTTACAGAGTTGACCTTGCGGTAGTCAAAACACATCCTAGGCTGACCATCCCCTTCCTTCTTAACCAAAAATACAGGGGAGCTCCAAGGACTGCAGCTCGGTTTAATGAGGTTATGGTCTAGCATGTATTTTGACTTCCTTCCTGACTATTTCTCTCTTGAGGGGTTCAGTCTATATGGACATTGCTTAATAGGCTGAGGCCTCCCCTCCCCAACGTCAACGTCGTGTTTTGTAAAATATGGGTCCTACCAGGTGCATCCTGAAAGAGATCTTTATATTCGTTAATTAAACTTAATTAGAGGTGCAGCTTTTTCTGCATCTAAGTGCTGAAATTTAGTATTCAGATATTCAAACATCAGAATTATTTTCCAAACCACTTGGGCTAACAGCAAATTTATCGCCTATAAACTGTTCATTTTCTACACTAACTACAGAAATAGGTACTACAGACTCTTCTACAGACCTGTCAATAAAAAGATTTTATCATATTAACATGGCAAATAACGGGTTTTGGTTTTTCTTCTCCTATCAGGAGTTTCAATCAGGTAATTTACGTTGTTAATTTTCTTCAGAACCTTCCACGGACCTGAGAATTCCGCTTTCAGGGGATTACCAGGGGGGCATAGGAAGTAAAACCAACACCTTGTCACCTACATTAAATAGTCCTATCTCGTGTTTTAACGTCATACTTCATTTCATCGAGGCCTGGGCTTTCGCCAAATGTTCCTGAGCAAAAGACCGTGCTCTAAGCAATTTCTCCTGCAAATCTGAAAATAATCCATACATTAATTTCGGGAGTCTCTCCTTCCCATGTTCCTCTCACTACATCTAATGGGCCCTCGAACACAGTGACCAAAAATAAGCTGGAAAGGAGAGAGACCCACTGACTCATTGGGGATCGATCGTATTGCAAACAATGCGTAAGGTAATTCCTTATCCAATCATTCCCAGTCTCTAAACAAAATTTTTTTTACACAGACTTCAAGGTTTGGTGGAACCTTTCCACCTGGCCTTGGCTTTCCGGGTGATACGGTGCAGACTTCACGTGTTTAATACCAAACTCGTTCATTTTCTTTTCAAATACCTACTCGTGAAATTAGTGCCACAGTCACTCTGAATTACCTTAGGAAAACCAAATCTGGTAAAGAAACCAACCAACACTTCAACCACCTTTTCGGACCGTATACTCCTCAATGGGATTGCCTCAGGGAAGCGAGACATTCTATCAACAATAGACAATATATATTCATTCCCACCGCGCTCCGTCGGCAGGGGACCCACTACGTCCAATTATCACTTCCCGAAAGGGTTCGCCCACGGAGGGTATAGGAATTAAGGGAGCCTTGGGTATTTTCTGGTTAGGCTTCCCCCCACCAACTGGCACACATCACAGGATAATACGTGTCTCTTAATGTCCTGACGCATCCCAGGTCCAAAAGAAATGTTCAGCAACCTTCTGAAAGGTTTTCCTAACACCAAAATGTCCCGACAAATCATTTTCATGTGCTAAATACATCAATTATTCCCGGTACCTTTCCTGGGACACAATTGTCTGCACGACTCTACCTGGTGGCAGGTGCATTAGCCGACCTGCTCAACCTGTAGAGCAAACCTCTCTCTTTGACGAATACTGGTTTTTCGTCAATCCTCGGATCCTCGGATTGCCGAGTTCTAAATTAGAAACTCCTTTAACTCTTGTGCTATTTTTGAAACGCCCTTTTAGCGTCCCCAGTTTACGTCATCCCAATTAATGATTTTATTATTACTACTACCAGTCCTCATGTACAGTCGTCTGTCTACTTTGATATAAATCTAAGTCAACATCCTCGAGATCCATCTCCCGAGCTCTAGATCGGGTTACTACAGAGACAGGCTTATAAAAATTAGTTTCAATATATCGCCTTCACAAGTCACATTCAGGAGAGTCAAAATTGGAGCATATATTCTCAATTGCACCTTCACCTTCAGCCAAATCATTCCCTAAAAGGAGGTGAATACCGGGAACTGGCAAACTGTCTACCACAGCCAGTTTAGCAGTCCCTTTAAAATACTTGTTGGTGTAATATTAAACTTCTCTAAAGGACAAGACGTAATAGAGTTCGGGAAACCACCAACACCACAAATTCATCGTTGGAAAATACAAAATCCTTCGGAACAGCAGTTTTTAATATGAGAGACTGTGCTGCTCCAGAGTCCCGTAATACCTTTAAACAAACCTTTGTTTTTTCATTGTTACCAACAAACACAAATCCGTCAGAAATATACCTCTTAAATTTTAGTCACTTTTCCTGTTCCTACTTTGCTTTAAGTTTTCTGTTTTTTCAGCTACAACAATGTTTACTGGATTAGACCTCCTCTCCTGAAAGTTTTTCCAACCGTAACAATTAGCCTAACGCCCCGCTTCTTGTGGCACCAATAACACTTCACACTACTACTACTACTAGTACCAAAATTTCTACCACTACTACCACCACCATTAACGATCTACGACTGTTTACGAAACTACGCGAGCCGCTTACGCTTCTGTACTTGATTAGATACTTTTTCTGACTCGTCATTATTTGACCTTAATGTTCCTCTAGAAGACTGACGATTATTACTACGTGTATTATATTCATGGGGGGAGAACCTATCCTGATTAATCCTTTTCCTAAGGGGTTCCTCCCGATGGGTAAGTGCATACTCGTCGGAAGCAAACTGCTATTTCCTGATGGAGTCGAGCTTCAACTCCTCCAAATGAATTCGGCAATGTCGACGACATATCACGTTCCTCTTAAATTCCTCTGCCAGAAGGAGCTCTTTCAGTTTAACAAATTGTCTACTTCTTTTTTGATTTCAGCCAGTCATCGAGAAACTGAACTTTCTTTCTAGCAAACTCACATAGGTGACGTCAAGATCCTTCCGCAGATTACGAAACTTCTGCCTGTATGCTTCAGGCACCAAATCATAAGCTTTCAGCACAATACTTTTAACGGTGTCGTAATCCGCGGAGAGATCGTCATTAAGATTATTATAAACCCTTTGAGCTTTGCCCACCAAACACGACTGAACTAATGTTGTCCACATATCCTTTGGCCAAGCAAGCTTCTTAGCAATTTTCTCAAATGACACAAAAAAAAAACTCATTAACCTCCTCCTCGGAAAAGTGTTGTACCAGTTTTAACGCAGCGAACATATTAAACCTTGTTTCATCAACACTTGAATTATTATAACTACCATTCTTTCCCTGATTCAACTTAATCTGTAATTTAAGCACCTCAATTTCATGCTCTCTTTCTTTTGCCCTTTCATCGGCTCTAAGTTGGAGAGCTTTAAACTCCAGTTCCTTCATCTTGGTTTTTTCTCTCAAAATTTCCAAATGGTCATCACCACTATCAATAGGATTTTCTTTACCTCCACCTTCCAGTTCCTCTATCTCCTCAGGCTTACTCTCATCCAGCCTACTACTTTCCAGAACATCCTTCCTATCAAGTCTCTCTCTATATATCCTCGCGGCCTTCAAGACCTCAAATAACAACGGTCCCTTCTTAACCTCAGTGGCCAAACTTAAATCCAAGAACTCTGCAATCAAACCACATTTGATCCCTTTTTAGTTCAAACAGATCCTCTTCCCCAGTTAGGACTAGCCAGAAAGTTTCGCTACCTCAGCTTCTTCACTCTCAAAATAATGCATCTGAATTAATAAATAGAAATAATCATCTAAATACGTTTTTTCAGTGGCTTGACCACCCTCCGAGAGCCGTTTACAGTTGAAATTATGCCGCTAAACTGGATCCTGGCAAGGTCGCCAAATTATGTTATGAACTTAAGATTGATTATATTCATCCAGGTTCTTTTTTCCAGACTGACTCAGTGCCAAAATACCAGGCAAGAACCAGCAGCGACACAAATCCACAAAGCAAAATAACTCTCAAAGAGGATACAAAAAAAACACTGAATCAAACTTAGCAATAAATTTAATTAACAAAAATAGTCTTAAAATTACAAAAAGTAGTCCTCGAAAAGCTTTTCTTAGGAACTGGAAAAACACATACGCTACTTTACAATAATAACACTCGAACCATCACGCGCCTACCTAACTTTTATACCTCAGTCGAATAGAAAGAAGGTGTAGGAGGCAGAAAAAAACACCACTTTCCCTAGCATACGATAGTTGGAGTTGCAGAGTGAAGTAAACCTTAAACCTAATCAATTTTACAATAATTATTAATCGGAATACACCTTTATAATAATATGTCCTAAATTACGATAATATACACTGAAAGAGGTAATGAAGAAATAGCCGAAGAATCCTCAAAGACCACACCGAATTCGTAATCAAAGATTATAACGCATCAACAGCGATTGTCCTACTCCGGATCACTAGGGGTGTTTCTTGCACCGAGGGGATCACCAGGGCAAACGTAAATTGTATATTATGTAAGCAGACGGGGGAAGAACATATACGGTCCGCTTACCGTTCTTCGCCACTAGAAAGGCCTCCTGACGACCCTCCAGAGGTCAAACATACGGCAACAGCCAGCAGCCAGTGGCAAGCAGCAGCACAAAAGCAACAGCAATGCTTATAAGTGAGGCTAAAATTCATTAGCAGGAGCCTCTCAAATTCAATGGTAGCTGCAAGATCAGGAACAAATATCTTCCGATAATTAAGCCGTGAAAAAAAAGGCTGCAAGACCTCCTCTGTTGGGGAGCCGATACTCTCTCTGCCCCGCTGCCCAACCCAAAAACGCACTCCAGGTAAAGGGAGAGAGAGAGCGGAAAGCATAACCACGTAATGGGCAGTTCGACAAGCGAAGCACTGAAGACGGGTAGTTCGCCTCCACAAACATGAAAGGCAAAAAAAAATATGGTAATAAACATTATACAAATGAACACAAAACAAAACCTTGGCGGGGATAAAAGAATGTTTCAAAGAGAACTTTTTCGTACTTAATTAACATGACATAAAAACTCACGAACAACTATTTAAAGTAATTATGGATTTACAATATATATATATATATATATATTATATATATATATATATATATATATATATATATATATATATATATATATATATATATATATATATATATATATATATATATGTATATTTATATATATATACATATATGTATATATATATATATATATATATGTATATATATTTATATATGTGTGTATATATATATATATATATATACTATATATATATATGATATATATATATATATAGCTATTGTATATATACACTATATATATATATATATTATATATATATATATATATATTATATATATATAGCTATTGTACTATATATATATATATATATATATATATATATATACATATATATGTGTGTGTGTGTGTGTTTATTTATTGATTTATACAAATTTTACTACCAAATACTAGGTATATGTTCAATTCATGTAATTTTTTAACCATGAATAAAAAAACATGAAGCGTGTTGTCATAGATTATAATAGAGGCAAACGAATATAAGCATCGGCCAGGGATTATAATGAGATTTTGTATTTAAAAAAAAAAGTTAAGGAATAAAAATGTAGATCGATTCGTAGAAAATTTGTATAACGACGAAAGGAACTGGATCCGGTTTGAAGGGTGAGGGGGGGGGGGGGGGGGGGGCCCGTGAAACGTAGAGTCCATAATCTCCCATAGTTTTTTTTTTTTTTTTTATTGGGTAAGGGAGGGCCTTTGCGTGACAGGACATCTAATGACGCTGTTTATCGCGGACGTCACTTGTCCCTCCAGCAGAAACCACCTTCTTCATCTTCGTCTTTGTCAGCGGACATCGCTGCCTCCCAAACCCTCTGATGTAATCCCCCTCCCTCCTCCTCCTCCTCCTCCTCCTCCTCCTCCTCCTTCTTCCTCCCTTTGGCTTTTTACCCGTTCAGGAATGTTGTGAGCGATGACGTTCTTTTCCATCCAGATTTTTTCCCCTTTTCATTTTAGTCGCGTGCTATTTGGCATTCTTTACGGGAATGACTTTTCTTGAGGCTGTGTGTGAGTGTGTGCGTGCGTGTGCGCGCGTAAGATTGAGAGAGGACGCGCGCACTACTTTAACTCCCTTTTTTTTATATATATATATAAATATTTCTTCCACTCCTGTCGAATTCTTTACGTTGATTTTTGAATCTTTTGATGTTTCTGTTCAGTTTTTGCAAATGGCACTCTATAGTTTATATTCGATACCGACGAAGCTTTTTAAAGTTGAGTTTCCAAATGCGAAATATTTGTCCTTGTTGCCACTTTTTAAAGAGTCATTTACTACCCTCTGACCTCCTTTCTTTTTTGGCAAATATAAATGAAGTTATTACCGTTTGACTTTTTTTTATGAGGAATGGAAATTTAATTATATCATTTTTTTTCTCCTTGTGCAAATTTTGCCGATTTCCATTGAAATACTTATATGCCAGTAAACGTTTAATAGATATATCACTCAATGATCGTGTATCCTATTGAATGTCGCTTTAGAATTATGGTAGTATGATGAATTGAAGATGCTATTTTCTTTTATGAAATATATAATTTCGAGATACGAAATTGTTTATCACGTATGTGTATAGTATATATATATATATATATATATATATATATATATATATATATATATATATATATATATATATATATATATATATATATATATATATATATATATATATATATATATAATATATATATATATATATATATATATATATATATATATATATATATATATATATATATATATATATATATATATATATATATATATATATATATATATATATATATATATATATATATATATATCCGTGTGTTTGTATTAGGTTCATTTTTCTAAGTTAATGCTTATATGCATATCTTGATTGTAAGCCTGTATAAATAACTATTCACGCCTATCTGGTCGTATGTCTGTTTTCACACATACTTTCATACATATGGAGTGAAAGGTTTCCAGATTTTAGTTGCTGTTTGACCTTTTCGTTGTCTGTGGAGTGAAATTCTATCATTAAGTGATCAGCCACTTGAAAAGTCAACATCTGATTGAATTAACTGATAAAATGTTGGAAACGTTTCTGTGGATTTAAAGTTGCAAAAGATATTTGAAATACAACGCGTTCGTCGTTTTGGCTGGCGATTGAGTTAAACGGCACAGAAAGAAGTAGGAAAGCCTTGAAACTAGAAACGAAGAAGAGAGAAAAAGAAATGTCACACATCGCCTAGCAAACTCGATTTGGCATTGGCCATACGAACGCCTCCAAAAGGTTTGCTATTGCTGGACAATATTTCCTGGAAATGCTATTTACGTTTGATGACTGGCAGTCTGTATAGTAGTTGATTCTACGTCTCCGTGACTGTGCCATATTCATTATTAATAGGACCCATATTTGTTTTTATAAAAAAAAATACCCTGAGAGATGCATAGAAATCTTTAAGATAATAATAATAATAATAATAATAATAATAATAATAATAATAATTAATAATAATAATAATAATAATAATAATAATAATAATAATATCAACCGCCACATCTTGTAATTTCCATTGCAATTGAAGTTCAGCGAGTAAATGAAAAGTGGTTGAATGTTACCGTAGGGTTTATTCCTTTGATCATGAGTATAGTCTTGCACTTGCATTTGTATAGTTACTTAGTCCTGCTTTAGTCTTTTCCTGATAGATAATCTAATAGATTTATTCATAAGAAATTTTATGTATATATATATATATATATATATATATATATATATATACATATATATATATATATATCATACTATATATATATATATATATATATATATATATATATATATATTATATATTATATATATATTATATCTGCACCCGTATATACAGATGTGTGTGGGTTTGTATTCTTGCTTAATAAAGTCTGCAACTCTTTTAGGATGCACCTTTTAGAAGCCACATTCAGTATATTAGGGATGAAGATTGAACGCTTCTGCGAAAATCCCGTCCCTGAAGCGGTCCATTTTTATTAAGAGGTGAAGTTTATTGAGTAGTTCATTCGGGAGGACAAGATTATGCACTCCTGTAGCGTAAGTTGGGCAGACTATATCGCTCATAATTCCCGGACATTATCGTATGAAATCATCTCGAGGGCTGCGTAAAAGTTCCAAGTCTTCCTCCTGCGCTTCAAGGTTTAACGGCCACTTCCTCCCTTTGGTGTATCCATCGGAGATCGTAACATTTCCTCCACTTAATTAGCTTTCGTGGCTTCTAGCCTCCTTGATCCTCTCCGAAGTATGTCCAGCTCCCACAAAAACGCATTTCTTAAGGGCACTTATATTCATAAGCTCATTCGCCCACTAAAAGATTTACGAGTTGGGAGGCTTCCGCGCCCACCTTCGTACCGTCACTTGTTTTGTCTCGAGAAAGGTTTGCCTTTCTTTCTTCCCTCTTTTTTTTCGAGGGGGAGAGCATTTCCCAGCGCCATCATTTTATTTCGAAGCAGATTTTTATCGCCCGCCATGAGCAGGGAGAAGAAAATCAGGAGATTTAAATTCAGGGCTCACTTATACGACGCCATCTGCAATCTTCCACACTTGTGACTTAACGTCCCTTCGCAGTCCTTGTTTTATCCCGGGACTGCGGTTGGCGGAGGCGGCGGCTGCGGCGGCCGCCATCTCTTTCAGGGCATCTCAGCGAAACGCTCCTAAATAATAAAGACGAGATGCGACGTCTAGCTCTTCATAGCCGTTGACAGGAGAGAAGACGGATAGATTTCGAGCTAACACAGACTTCCCCGAGGTTTGGAGTTTCCTAATTTCATGCGCTGGAAATGACTGAGAATTTCGTATGCACAGTCATCCAAGAATATCTCGCGTTTTTTGTGTAAATTTGCTGACTATCGAATCCTCGCAGATTTTTATAGATATCGGTATCTCAGAATTTCTGTTAAATTGCGAATTTAGCGACCTTTTCTGTAAAGGCGAGTCTGCAGATTTTCCTAATTGAAATTAATTGAAATCATATGTTTGTGATTCGTTGAGGTTATTATATCATAGGGACAGAAAATTTCCTTATAGATCCGCGACCATCAGAGTGCGTAGAAGTTATTTCAGTTCTCGATCAGCGAACCAAAATTCACTTTGAAGTGTGCAACTTTTATGATGTGATTTATGAGTTAGCCCTGCAGTTATGGGAATGCTTTTAGCATACGTCCCTGTGGCCTTTATTCTGTTACATTTTAACACACACACACACACACACACACTTTTCTAATAGATCGTTCCTAAGAAGAAGATAGCATATTTATTAACGTTTGTCGCGACGAAAATGGTAAAAGTTGTGAGTTTGAATGTTTTTATCAGACAAGAAATTATACACACACACACACACACACACACACACACACAATGCACACACATATATATTATATATATATATATCATATATATATATGTGTGTGTGTGTGTGTGTGTGTGTGTGTGTGTGTGTATGTCTGTGTGTGTGCGTGTTTGTTTGTTTGTTTGTTTTAGTATATACTCCCTCTGGGTGGAATTCATGAATTCCTTTGTCATGTTCAGGAGTTTATACGAGCTTTATTTTTATAGTTCCCCCTTAAATGTGCTACGAGCACTGCATACGTAATGCGAAGGCTGACCAAGAAGCCACGAGAAAAGTTGCAAACTCTAAAAAAGAAGTATCTTTGCGAGACAGAGGAGGATAAGAAAAAGGTATAGTGTTTGGATAAGGAAGTTGGTATTTATATTCTCTTGAGGAAATTCGCCATCATCCGTCTATTCCTAGAACAAATCTTGCTTCAAATAGCAGAGATTTTATCCTTTCCATGGGTCCTGTGTGTGAATAATTTGAATACAATGTCCCGAGGACAGCAGGATAGCCTCCCAATTAAGCAACCCTACTGTCATATCAGTTGAGATAGATTAACCTATATTCCTCTCGTAGCGACGACAACATTATAATGGAGTCACATCTTCCGTTGCTCTATTCTGTCTTCCTGTGACGTCAGGAACTTTTTTCCCCCTCGCTATTTTTAGTTAGGATATTGGGGCGGGGAACAAAACTCGGAAAATCTTCCCGTTTGTGACAATAGAATGAGAGATTCATCTGATGACCGTGACTCATTCTTTTTTTCCATTACCAGACCGTGACATACTTTCCTCTTTTGCAATTTCAGTCGAACACGAAATTAGTGCATTCGTCATCCGTCATTCTTCAAATCTCATTATACTTTTCAATCGTAAGCTTAGTTTAAAATAATATGCTCTATTGTGGCAATGTTAGTATAAAAACGCATAAGTATTACGTAACATTGAAACTGTTTCTTCAAAGTATTGGTTTTCTGCGCGACTTTTCAGCTATATATATATATATATACACATACATGTGTGTTTGTTTGTTTGTTTGTTTGTTTGTTTGTCGTTTAACCTTTACTTATTGGTTGTTCACATTCAATTTCTGTTATCTCTAATCACCACTTTCTGTTGTCTTTCATAATAGTTTCTATTTTATTTTATTGAAGTTTGATTGAATGTTAATGGACTTTTAGGCTTGTATTTAAAGTGTTTGCATAATATGATAATTATAAAAGTATGTCTGTATCGCAATTGCTTGTTACCTTTGGATATACATTGGATGTCATTTAGCCTGCTTTGAATGCTGCCGACAGAATCATAATTGAATTAGTTTTGCTTTCTATTCATATTTAATCGCTCATTTACGTGTTTATGTTTTCGTATAAAACTTTTATTTAAAAGAAAATCTCCCATGCGTTAAGATTTTGCAATATGAGCTGTTTAGCAATGTGTATTTCGTCAAAGGCACGAAAAGTTATCTTCATAGTTGACTATGATGTGATGTTGAAAATTTGATCATTTTATGATGGATCCTAGTAACAGTAATTTTAGCCAGCTACCCTTAAAATGGAATATTTTAAGGTCAAAAGAAGGTAGTTAATATATTGGGGTTTAACAGGGTGAGCGGGCCTGTGTCCATGCGACCAATTCCTTGTCCCTCCTCCACACAACACACACACAAACACACACACACACACTCTAACACACACACACACACAC
>NC_061096.1:24071029-24103529 GCF_015104395.2 Macrobrachium nipponense
GAATTCGGTCTTTTGATATAATCCTTTATCAAGGCCGAGAAAGGGAGTTCTCTTTACATAATTCTCCTATTCGCCCACCTAAAAAGAGGTGCCGGATCTCTCACCCCTGTATCCTGAATTGCCTTTGCCCACCCTACCCTTCTCTCCCAGTGTATTGCTCTTTCCTCCTCCTCATCCTCCTCCTCCTCCTCCTCCTCCTCCCCCTCCTCCTGACATAATTTTTCCAGAAGATTGCCTCTAACTACTGTTATATTTAGTAAATTACTGCTACATATTTTATAGCTGTGATGTATGGTTTGTTACTGAATAATGGTATTACTATCATCCGGTTCCTTTTATAAAAGACGTTTTATTTGTCACTTTTATATAGCTGTAACTATTGGCTTTATTATAATTAATGTAATCGATTTCTTGTTTTTGGAAGTCAAGTAAAATACATTTTGGGCTACATAACTATAGTAAAACTTTATTATAGTATTTACAGTCGACTGTCGTCAGAAGAAAGCGAAAGACATTATAAATATGGATCTCGTGGACCGAAATGTTCTGGCACATGAAAAATGAATTCTCTCAAAGAAGCGTCAGACAGAAAATTTCTTTTTGATAAGGTCTATAGATTTTGGCGCTTTAACTGAAGAGCCTTGTCACGGACCCTTCACGTAAGGAAGCTTTCTTTTATTTTTTTAAAGTGTCAGGATTGGATGGGTTCCTTTAGTTAGTTTCTCTTATGTTCGTTGTTTTTGTCAGTTTCTGTGGTTATTTAATGGTTATTTATTCCTCCGTAATGGGAGATTTGTATGCATTTCCTCTTTTGTGTTATGTCTTGTTTCTTTCGTGTTTAGTCAAATGATTTCTTTCTGGAAACTGGAAAATCAGAGGCATGACGAATACGGGGCCTCAGAACCTATATAGGAGGTATTGAAGGTGCTGGAAGTCTTGTTGTCAAGTCATATCACGGACCTTTCGTTGGATTGATGGTTTTTTCAAAGGAATTCTAGCCTGAGATGTCGCATTGCCATGTTTAGGGTTAAAGAAGTAATAGCCATACTGAGGGAGTAATCCCGGGCGTTTCATCTTCCCCTTAGTCCTTCGTAGGAAGGGCTTTTGCATACCAAAGGGGTCCTCAGGAGGACCCACATCTTAACTCACATAGTCTCGATATCGGGACGACGTTAATTGCCGCTGCTCTGTAAATGCGTTCCGACATAGAAGAACATATCAAATAACAGGGTGATTTTGATGGAGTCTTGCATAGGTTTCTAGATGAGAAAAGAACTGATGGAAACGTTTATACACGAAGGAATTCGTTTGGTGTGACCAGTAGATACTGTAAAACTTCAATAATTCTATCAATATAATATTTCAATGCTGGTGAAGTTTCTTCGTGGCTTCCAGTATCATTAAATTTTTATTAATGTGTTAAATACAAGCTTTTATGGTCAGCAGAATTTCTTTGTTGGAATAAACAGAAGCACTCATAATCACCAGGAGAAACTTTCATTTGATAAGCGTACATTAATCTTTTTTAGGTCGTATGAAACAGAAGTTCTTTGATGTCGTAAGTAAAAATACTGCCATCCAATAAACAGAAATTGAACGACGTAATCGATAGAATCTCTCTGACGAATCAAACAGAAATTGTCCGATGTAATAAATAGAAAGTCTTTGTCGCAATAAATACGAATCCTTTGACGGATTACGCATTCGTGATAAAAATGCAGCAGATTCCACAGAGCGCGAGTTGCAGCGTGGTCATCATTTCAGAGGCCATTAGAGTATTACACGCAGTGTAATAAACGTTATGTGAATTAAATGACTCACATCAAGTGCCATGAATATTAATGGCCTTGCGTAATTTCTTGCTGCTCGAAGACTGTCGTAAGTCATCCACGAGATAAGGACTTGCTGAATGCAGTTGTTCGCACTCGAGTGCTGTTGTGCTGTTTGGACAGTTTCATCTGAGAAAGTACAGACATTTGAAGTATTAATCTATAATTATTTTGTACTTAATTTCTTTTTTAACTGATATGTATTTCGTCTTGGACTGAAGGAGAGCGTTGACCCACTGTGAGATCCTAAGCTTAAGTGATTTTTTTTTTTTCTTCTTCTGAGGGATACAGGGAGACTCCTTCCTATCTACAGCTATACCTCTATTTATGGGGATGGCAAAAAATTAAAGTGGTATCAAAGGATTAACATATAAATTATGTTTGATATATATATATATATATATATATATATATATATATATATATATATATATATATATATATATATATATATATAAGGTCTGTGTGCGTATATGTAAAGTATGAATATGGCTATCCAACTCCTTCCTGTATGGACATTTCCTATATTGTAATGGGGACCGTATGAGGTTAGTGCTGTCAGTGCACCTCACGCGGTGCCCTGTAGGCACAACTTGAGTTTGTTTTTGCGGCGTCCCGTCGACCCCTAGCTGTAGCCCCTTATATTCCATTTACTGGACCTCCGTTCTTATTCTCTTCCATCTTACTTTCCACTCTCTGTTAACAATTTTACTCTTTTATTTTCCTTTTCGGAGCTGAATGTCCTCATAGTCCTAGCTCTTGCCCTTTGACCTAAGTCTTATATTCCATTGCATTCCTATACTGTAATGGGAAAAGGCATAATGTGGAAAATGTGTTGCAACAATACTTTAAAACGTATGGCGTTGTCCGCGAAACATACCTGTTCTTATCATCTTATAACTGAATTATTTTACCTTTAAATTGCAGGTAAAATAATGGACATACCGTCCACGAATTTGAACTTATAAAGAAGTAAACTATTTTCTTCACAGGCATTTCCGAAAACTTCTTTGTGACTCTCCCCCCCCCGCCACCCTCGGCCTCCTCACCCCACCACAGTGTAAATGTGTAAGATATGCAGACAGCCATCAGCCACCTCAATATCGTATAACAAATTACCAATAATGTATGCAAGGCGGAGTTCCTCTCTGGTGCCTCCCAGTGGCATTCCTCCGCACTGGTCGTCGCTCCCCGGCGGTTTCTTGCAACCTTGCAATTGAAAATGGAGAATGCGGACGTAACTCTAGAGTTCCTCTCAATATTCAATGAGTGTTTTGTTCTCTCTCTCTCTCTCTCTCTCTCTCTCTCTCTCTCTCTCTCTCTCTCTCTCTCTCTCTCATGACAGTCTCAGTCTCTTAGATACACCTTGCTTTGGTTGTAGCTTTAAGGTTTCAACAGTAAATATGATTGTATTATTGGCCGTTTTTTTCTTGGAATGATCTCGTATTTGGTTGCAAATGAGAAAAACATTAATTTCAATATAAGGTCATTGCGAAGATTCTGGACGTGGTAGAGGAGACACCCCTGTTTTAAGGTTATAAATGTGCCCAAATTCGTAACAGCTGACTGTTTTATAAGATGACGTGATCGGTTATATTGTTATAGATGGTCCCAGTTATTTTTGCAAGCATTCACGGATTGACAGAAATTTGTCCCTGACTTATATCCGTATCCTTTATGAAGTAAATAATGGTTTTATTTGTAAGTGTTTATATGTTATAACATATATGTATAATATATATATATATATATATATATATATATATGTATATATATATATATCTATATGTATTTTGGGTATGTTATGTTGTTTATGTAATGTATGTATATATATATATATATATGTATATGTGTGTATAATTATATGATATATGGGTTAGTTTGTAAGTGTAATATATGTTTACATAATATGTAAATATAAATAGTATAATATATATATAATATATATATATTATATAATATATATTAATATATTATATGTAGTATGTATGTATGTATATATATATATATATGTATATGTGTGTATAATATATATATATATATATATATATATATATATATATATATATATAATATATATATATATATATAATGAGTCTTCGTGGCCAAGTGGTCTTGGACCCAGCTACTCAGACGAGGTGAAGAGGTTTAGATATGTTCTTTTGAATAACACTTAAACTTCAGTTCAATAAAAGTATGAATTAAATTAGGTATCATGTAGGTAGTAGGCTGTGGTTGGTTTCAGCCCAAGAGGAAAGGCATGTAGCAGCATCGTCATCTTCAAAAACTTTACTGAAATTGATTTTACCTATATTCTATGGACACACACACACAAACATAAATGCACCCAAGAAAAATAGAGCGCCTTGTCTACCGAGGCTGCGAAAAAAGAAAAAAAAAAGACTAATTTTGTAGCAATATTGAATGCTGAAATATCAGAATAACTTTTTTTTTCTGTTCCTCCTATTACGACGAATGGAGACGGAATGAATCCATCCAGACGTGTGAATTGAATTCTTTTCCTCAAGGTCCTAAAATCATTCCTGCGTGAACTCATAGCACAAATAAGAATCGGACGGCTGCATTCTCCTTCCAAGTTTGAAGCAGACAATTAAAACTTTAGTCTGACAAGTAAAATATCCTTTGTGTCTTAAGGGCTGGCGAATTAATTAGGCAATGTTCTTGCTGTTTTTTGTTTTCTTTTTTTTTACCCTTTTAACTTTTTTTTTGGCAGTAACTTTTTACCTCACGTGAGTCTCATAAAAACATGGTCGACAAAAGGAGATTCTGGCAATTTTTAGGGATGGTTTTGCGTGCCTTTTGAATTAGCTGGGAAGCGCTCTCTCTCTCTCTCTCCTCTCTCTCTCTCTCTCTCTCTCTCTCTCTCTCTCTCTCTCTCTCTCTCTCTCTCTTTTCTGTGTTTAGGTAGGAGGAATGTTGTAATATTAAGTGATTTTTTTCTCTTCAATCTCCCTCTAAAGTCAGACAATCTCTAATTTGAATACGTTTGTATTATTTTGAAACTCTCTCTCTGTCTGTAAATCTACGTACATACTTATAATTTTTGTACTGATATTTTTTAAAGAAAATTTGTAAGATAATTACTCAGCTTGGATGTTTGGCTTTCTTTTAAAAGTTCTGCTCTCTCTCTCTCTCTCTCTCTCTCTCTCTCTCTCTCTATCTCTCTTCTCCTCTCTCTCTCGTCTCTCTCTCTCTCTCTCCTCTCTCTCTCTATCTCTCTCTCTCTCTCTATATATATATATATATATATATATATATATATATTATATATATATATATATATATATATATATATATATATATATTATCTATATTGTATATATATATATATATATATATATATATATATAGATATATATATAATATTATATACATATATATATATAATATATATATATATATAGTTAATTTATTTATTTATTCATTTATATATTTATTTAATGTATGTAGGTATGTTTGTATGTATGTATGTATGTATGTATGTGTGTGCATCATCACCACCAACATCATGCTACAACAAAGGTCCTCTTTTTGTCTGTTAGTGCAACTAAGAACGTATATAGAACATACAACATGAATGTCTTGATTGGTGTGTTTGTGGCTGGCTAGAACATCACCTTTTTTACCTATGGCGATACCCTCAAACCTGTGCATATAAAACACGAGATACATATCTTCAGTAAAGTTTCCTTTCACTAATTTTGCTACGAAATTCCCCATTAATTTGGAGGAGATAATAATGCCTCTATAGCTAAATTATTTTCGTGCCTGCGTTATTTAGGGCGGCGGATTAGGCTAAAAGTTTTAAATTAATTAGGAGCAATTTTGTTTGCAAATATAAACGAAGCCTTTAAGCTTCCTTCTGCGATATATCACAGTGAAACATCGGCCCTTTTTGTCTTTCGATTTATTCTAAGGGATTAGAAGAATCACATTCGTTGGAGCTGTACCAATTAAAACCCTCGGCCAGGTTACTTATTCGCGGATATTATCTGGATAATTTTCCGCTCTTTTTGAGGAATTTATGCTCTCTCTCTCTCTCTCTCTCTCTCTCTCTCTCTCTCTCTCCCTCCGGTAATTTATGTGTCTATCATACTTATCTTTATTGATCTCGTGCATGAAGCCGTGCATTTTCTTCCTCTCATTTATATTGCGTTCGTACCTTAATTTCCTTTAGTCTTTTCTCCTACCAGAATTAGGCCGTAATGAGGTCATGTTATTGCATCTATGAATATTCAGCCCTTATGCAACTCTGGACCACACTATGACCTACGGTAAAGGTGATGTCCGCATAATGGGGTGAGGGTACAAGATTTGGGAGTATTCTCTTGATAAATGCGAAAAAGAATGAAGGAAATGGGTCCAGTTTTACACACACACACATACATACATATGTGATTATCTATATATATATATATATATATATATATATATATATATATATATAATATATATATATATATATATATATATATATTATATATATATATATATATTAGATATGTATATATATATATATTATATATATATATCATATATTTATATTAATGTATATATATATTATGATATTATATATATATTTATATTTATGTTATTATTGATATAATAATAATATATATAATATATATGTGTGTGTGTGTGTGTGTGTGTGTGTGTGGGTATGTTTGTATAAATATAAAAACTTTTATTGTCTTGGGAAATGGTTTTAAAATCATGCAATTTTCGAAACATTTAAATTTTAACCATTAACTTCCGTTAGTAGCTTAATCTTAATTATTTAGAGATTTGAAGTAACACTTCAAGATGTTCTCCAGCAGGTTGAAAGTACCGTTTAAATGCTACATTATTTCGGGTTCCTGAATAGCTCTGTTGCCATTTATTGGGAAGGCGCGTTCTGATCGAAAATTTCTACTGAATGTCAAACCTTAGTTTGATGTTACTCTATTAAAAGCCCTTTTTTTTCGTTCTGTTTTTGCAGTGAGGTTATTCCATTAAAAGCCTTTTGTTTCGTTTTGTTTTTGCATTGAGGTTATTCTATTAAAAGACTTTTTTCGCTCTGCTTTTGCAGTTACTTCTTAAGCTCTTGCTACTTAAAAATCTGCTAGTTTATGTGACTTACCTATTTCTTCATCGGTCGTGTGGAACGTCTTACGATGCAAATGGTCTCAACTTGGCAATCCTTTTTAATGTTCGCCCCCCCGTATCCGCTGCCACCCGAATCACATTACCCGAGATTGAGTGAGTTTTTCGAGTTCATGCTTGTCTTTCGTCTCAAAGACCCCAGTTTCTTGTCATAAGCGAAATTTAAAATAAGTATGGGTTGCTTCTATTCTTATTTTGGTATTTTATTGGGAGGGAAAGAGAGAAATCTTTGTTTAGGTTAACATATAGACAGACCTTGACTTAACTTGTACTTTAACTGCTGAAGAAAAGGGTTTCCGACTGAATTGATCTGGTAATAACGTGGACTCTTCTCTGTTGGTCGAACTTGAGCTCCGATCATCTTACGTGTAGTGAACTTGAAAGAGTACCATTAGAGAGACTCATTAAGTCTCCTCAGTGGCGAAATGGAATGACTAATTACAGAGGAGGAGTTGAGAGATCAGAAGGCAGCCCTATGGGTTGGGGTGGGTGGGCGGGGCTGGGAGGGGGTCGGGAGGTTGTCACTCAAAGCCTCTTTCGGAATCGAACCTCGGATATCCTCCCTTTCTCGCTCATTCCCTGGAAAATTGGCGGCTCCGAAATGCACTCGCTCTAAATCTGCATTATCGAACACCAGAGTCATTTAAGGCGTCGTCACCCCCTTTTTTTGTAAGTGTTTCCTCTAATAAAAAATAATAATAATAATAATAATATAAATCTTATCACCTTTCATGTAAAAATGACAATTGTACGTTACGTCTTGTGTGTGAACAACACACACACACAC
Organism: Macrobrachium nipponense; assembly: GCF_015104395.2. Classification (NCBI taxonomy): domain Eukaryota; kingdom Metazoa; phylum Arthropoda; class Malacostraca; order Decapoda; family Palaemonidae; genus Macrobrachium; species Macrobrachium nipponense. Next base: position 24,078,809 of record NC_061096.1, read on the forward strand.
ACACACACACACACACATATATATATATATATATATATGATATATTATATATATATATATATGTGTGTGTGTGTGTATATACACATACTATATATAGATATATATATATATATATTATATATATATATATATATATATGTATGTGTATATATATATATATATATATATATATATATATATATATATATATATTTGTGTGTGTGTGTGTGTGCGTGCCTGCATGTGTGTGTTTGTGTGCGTGCCTGCATGTGTGTGTGCGTGTGCGTGCGTGTAGTCTACGTTCCACTCGTCCTGCAAGTACATGCATAGTAATTAGGATCATTTTCCAGGGTTCAGGGCACTTGCATAAAAATTAGAAGTAACTTTGGTGACTTCAGTAAGTCTATCGAAATGGAAATTGTCCTCTAATTTCTCTGAGTTAATTGAGGGAGCAAGTGTAGTTCTGGCATTTCGTGAAGGAATGTGTGTGTTGTATATTGGTGCAAGTAGAAATGCGGGAAAAAATAGAATACACTTTTAATTTGAAATGGCAATTATTTTATGTAGCTTTTACGCATGAGGAAATTTTAGCTGAGTTGTATTTTCCCAATAATTTCTTTATTCTCATCTACCTAAAAATGACGAGTCAGTGCTATATAATTTATCTCTCTGTGGGCGACAAGTTAGGAACCATCACGTAAATTATGACACCCGAAAATGCAAAGAGTGTTTCTGAAGTAACTTTCAGGTTAATAAAGACAACATGACTTCGTATCTATTATTGTTGATGCAAGTTATTGTTTCGAGACAGTATTACCAGGTGGAGTTCTGAAAACTAGATCTATGAGAGAGAGAGAGAGAGTGCTGGATTTGGAGTAATGTATGAATGAAGTAGGAGAAAAAAGGATGAGGAATAAGGCGAAGATGAAGGAATGAAGTAAATTGGAGAAGACAGAAGCTTGGGGAAGGAAGAAAAGGGAAAGAGAAGATTGATTGAACGGTCAAATAATAAATGACAGAAGGGATAGGATAGACTAAAAATTAATAAATTAGAATGGAAAGGGATGAGGATAAAAAGAAAGGCGAAGGGAGAAGGGCGTAAAAGAAAAGGTGGTGGGGAAAAAAGATGGGGCGAAAAAAACGAGTGTGAAATGAGATTAGAAAGGAGCGAAGGACGAAGAAGAAGAAGAAGAAGAAGAAGAAGAAGAATGGAAATGAATGACGGAAGAGGGAGAATAGAAAGGAATGAGGGGGGGGGGGAGTTGTTGTGGGCGGTGGTATGAATGAGGAACTCAGGGTCCATGGAGAGGAGTGAGCGATATTTCCCCCGAGAAGGAGCCACTTTTATTACACAAGTCTTCATAAGCCTTCATGTTTGCTTTGCCCTCCAGCTCTCTCTCTCTCTCTCTCTCTCTCTCTCTCTCTCTCTCTCTCTCTCTCTCATTTCTGTCTTTTTCCCTCCCAGTCAACTCCTCTCAGTGTAAAGATTTGACGTTCTTCCTGTCTTCCTGGAACCAAGGATTAGTAGCTTGCTGACTTCCTTTCCTCCTCCTCTTCTTTCAGTTCATCCTTTATCCTACTTCCAGGGTATTTCAGCACGGCTTCGTTTCGGTAAATGTAATTGAAATAGACGTTCAGAACGAACGAAAGAATGCGCGCGAACGAACGAAAGAATGCGCGCCTTCATGAGATGTATTTCTTTCTACCTTCGGGGGTGCGCTTCCTTGCTCAGATTGAATTTTTTTTTTTTATATAGTAAACGGACCTACATGGAGGAATAATTCACAGGATAAAATCAAACGTACAGAATACAAACAAGATTAATTTTGCTTGTATTATCTACCGGAAAGAATATTAAAAACGTGTAACCGTATAGTATGTAATAAATTCATTTTTATTTTATTAATAATTTTTTTTCGTCGCATAGATTTTTATTATTCGTTCGTAAAAAACAATCCACCTCGTACTACTTCATTCAATTACTGTCTCTTGGTGATACGACTGTCTTGACCCCCCAAAATTAGGTCATTCTTATCTATCTATCTATCTATCTATCTATCTATCTATCTATCTATCTATATATATATATATATATATATATATATATATATATATATATATATATATACTATATATATATTTATATATATATGTGTGTGTGTGTGTGTGTGTGTATGATAGAGGTTTAGTATGATCAGTAACCTATCGCAACGTTTTATATGTATATATATATATATATATATATATATATATATATATATATATATATATATGTATGTGATCAAATTCTCTCTCACTCTCTGCCGGGCTCTTACTGTAAAATACAGACGATAATTACGCAGTAACTTGTCGCATTTATTTGTGTCGATATCTAGTATATCGTTTCCATTAATCGCAAACATATCATAAGTCGAAAGCTATCCAGAAACCGAAAATACTTCCCATTCATTTTCATAAAATAAAGGGAAACTAATTATCGCACACTTTGTTTATCGTTCGCCCAAACTTTTCTCCTAATTTAGAGCCTAATTAAAGTTTGAATCTGGGGAAATTTGTTCATTTATCCCAGGTGAAGTAACTTTATTAAAAAAAAATGCTATTCACTTACAACTGAGATATGGGACGGTTGGCATGACAATGCTCCTGAATTATTTCTCTCTCTCTCTCTCTCTCTCTCTCTCTCTCTCTCTTCTCTATATATATACTATATATATATATATATATATATATATATATATATATATATATATATATATATATATATATATATATATATATATATATTATTCTGATTTCACCTCGTTCACTCCTAGGAAAGGTAATTAACACTGAAAAATTTGGCCTTGAATGGAGGACGAGGGATCAGAACAAAAGAAAAAAAAACTACTCGGGCATAAGGCCGATATTACTGAGGAAGGAGGAATTTACATAAAAGCTGGACTCTAGTTTTAAATGCACTGTATCTACATGAATTTACAGAGGTTCAGGAGACTAAAAAAGGGGGCTCGCTTTGTTGATCCACCTGAACATGTGGCTGGAGCAATCCAGTCACAGCGTTCAGAAATTTTGCGCAAACGGATTGAAAATGCAAGCTTGCTCCAAGGGTTTCCAACTCCTGCCACAATCAGGCACGGTGTTTGTCTGCAAGTAGAGGACACGGGATTAAGGCGGGGGGCACACGAGGGCGAACATTACACACTACTTTCTTTCAATCAAAAAGGCCACTCATGGGGGAGAATGAAATGACTGAAATTTACTCAAAGAGAACTATTTCGTTGCTTGAATTTACTAGGGGGATGTTACTAGTATCACAGGGGAGTAATCACAGAATTTAGCCCAGATGGGGGAATGAGAAACTACACAAGTCGCCTTGGAAAAAGGAAATGAAATACAGACAAAGGTAAAAACAATTCCCTGACTGAACTGGAACTCCTCTCACAGTACCTGGATCCAGAGGCTTGTAGTCTTCTCCTTGATGTCTCCATGCACTATGGACTTTAAAAATATACTTGGGACTTCCCAGAGAGCATGGGAAAGCAGACAAAGGTGGGGGGTAGGGGGGGGGGGGGGGCAGAGAATGCATGCGTCTGGCGGTGCAGGAGGAGATCTGACCGGTCTTAGGTCCAGTGTTCTGAGAGCAAGCTGCTGGCTCCCAATCCTTTTGAATCTTCGTCCCTGTAGGGGGTAATTCCAACAACCAATGGGAGAAGAGATAGGTTTTTCGAGGGGCAACTTGCATATAGACACAGATGCATGAAACTTGGTAAAAGACTTTATTTTCCTTGGTTCTGGCTTAAAATCTTGAAATATATATATATATATAATATTATATATATATATATATATATATATATATATATATAATCTATATATATATGTATATATATATATATATATATATATATATATATATATATATATATATATACACGTATAATTCATTGATGTTCATTCATACATATATGCATATAGATATTATAGATATGATTATAAATCCATAATGTCTTATATACGCAAGTTTGTGCATAAATACGAATACAAACGTTTATATATTACTTAATACAAACACTATTAAACGTTTGTGTATGAATTTATGGTCGTATGCTTGGTCATGTCCTCTGCATATATATATATTAATGTGTATTTGATACACATTTCTTTTATTCATTTGTTTATGTATGTGTTTATGAATAGTTGTAGACATAAACACACATTGTACACACAACATATGTGGTCACCATAGGAAGTCTGAAGAAACAAGCTGAAGCTATAACAAGATGTAAAGAGAAGCAGAGGAAACGGTGGGCGGTACGCCAAGATGGATTGACTACTATTGAGAAGAATGAATTGCATTAGCCAGTCTTGTTAATGGCCAGTAATTTAGCAGCTGAGGAGATACGGTTTATCGACAGATGCTTAATGTATTCCCCTCCACGATTACTCTCGCCCCTTTTCTCCCCTGACTGAGCCTATAATTCTCTCTCTCTCTCTCTCTCTCTCTCTCTCTCTCTCTCTCTCTCTCTCTCTCTCTGAGAGAAAGTGAAACGTAATGAAAATTCAGTGAAATTTATTCATTTCTTCCGTCCATTGTCTCTCTCAGAAACTCAGGAGTGAGAGTGGGCTCTACGGAAATAAAAGGGAATACATTATTTTCCCTCTCTCTCTCTCTCTCTCTCTCTCTCTCTCTCTCTCTCTCTCTCTCTGTATCGTGAGGAGGAGGAGGAGGAGCAGAGCGAAACTATCGGAAGAAGACGTTATCTGCGCCCCGAATTCAGTTGTTGCATCGATAATGAGGTCAAAGCAATCCGACCAACACTGGGAGCAATCCATTGCCAGCTACTCACAGAAGGTGGAATACATTGGCGGATTACCACATCGGCATTTGGGGATGGGATGCTTCGGGAACGCTCCCAAATGCTTGGGATTGTTCTTGGATGAGCACGGCCACTCTCACGAACAACAGGGTTCTCCTCCTCCTCCTCCTCTTATTCCTTAGTATTGGGTCGTGGTTGTTGCTATGCCATTGGGAACCTTTTAATGGCGTCGAAGTCTCGATGCAATATCCCCCAAAACCAGGACAAACACGAGGAGAGAGAGAGAGAGAGAGAGAGAGAGAGAGAGAGAGAGAGAGAGAGAGAGAGAGAGAGAGAGAGAGTACAAGTACGTGGTGGTGGTTTTATCGGCATTAATTTGCGCCGTTTTTAATCTCTGCTCCTTGGTTAATAACATTTCTCTGAATTTTGATCGTGGAAAGAGTTCGTGAATTGGCTGTGAATTATTTTTTGTAATTCGGTTTTTAGTTATTTTTATATTATATTTGCTGGTTCGGGTTATCGAAAATGTAACTTACATTTTATAACAATGAATATGTGATCATTTAAATTTTCGGATTAAAAAAAAATCATTTTTTGTATTTCTGTATTTAATTCGCAAAATGTATTCACCTATAATATACAGAATCAGCGGAGCATGTCATAGCGCAGGGAAATACTCCATATATGAAAGGTAGGGGAGTATTTTAGGAAAAATACTATTTTGTTTTTTTTTGGTACATTACTCAAGAGAACGCGATTAATCGTTTTATCCATGAGCAGAGTTCACTTGGTAAGGTCTTGAGCCTCAGTTAGTGTCTGCAAGATCTAAATTTCATTGGTCACTTATCTTAACTTATGCTTTGTAGTTTTTTTGTGTTTTTTTTTAATTAGTCGGTTATTCTATTACGCATACAAGTATGTTGCTAACGTACTAGATTATTAGTTGCTACTCAATTGTACAGATCATACATATCTTCTTAGTTCTTGCAACATGAACTGCTGCTAACATGCTCATAAACTGTAGAGAAATTGAACCCAAGCTCCCCCATGACTTGGGGCTTTTTCTGCGCCCTCGTACCTTCCTTACATGGCCTGTCGAGCACGTATACAGGCACTCGTGGTGTGGTGGTCAGTCTCATGAATTATTCATTTTGGTTTTCCATCCATCATGTGTTTTTTTTATTCGTACTAAACGATGTCTAAAGACCGCCTCGTCTGCCATGGGAAGAATCCCTTCGGGTATTAGTGATTTTTAAGTCTTGGATGGGAACCTTATACTTGTCTGCCTGTGTATAGCAGTCTAGAACTTATGTACTTGATTGCCTGACAGATATATTGGTTATATACATGTATGTGTGTCTATGCATACATATATATATATATATATATATATATATATATATATATATATATATATGTATGTATATATATATTAGTTCCTTATCTTTTTATTCATTATTTTATTTTTGTCTGCATGTTTGTAGATGTACACGTGGAAGATAAAACAGTGGGTACAGAAACTGACCAGTTCCGTCTTTTATTTTTATCATAATTTTTCGTCTTACAAACAACCAGTCCCATGAAAGTAAATATGTATCACTCTTTCTCGTTAAACTACTCTATGGTCATTTTAGTTATAGCCATTCATTATCCTAATCCAGTTACGACATTAATGTTATTTCTTTTTATTACAGGTAAGTTGGTGGAAACGATCGGTGAGCGGTCGGCCGGGCATGTATCACTTTACTTTGTAGTTTAGGACATCTCAGTTATATATTATAAGATAATAACAGGCTACTGACGATGTCGATCGAGATTGTCGTCCCTTCTGTCGAAAGGGATAATCTGTAGGTTTTATATTTCCCTTGTATATTTTTAGCCTCTAGCTCAGGTGGGTAGAACATGCCATACATAAGACGTGATGAAACATCGTGTGCGAAATTATTTACGTTTCCTCGTATTTTGAAACAATTTAAGAATGAATGAGTCATTATAAAACTATATGATCATAGCAGAAATTTTAATTATTTTAGTTCCTTCAATGAGGAGCGTTCCTTGGTCATTAGTTCCCCCACTATTTCAGTTTACAAAGAGGAAAGCGAATGGGGATTTTACTTCCTTCGAAATAGTTTCACAATGCTTACATTATCTGGCAGAAAATAAAGAAAAAACATTTAGTGTATCAACACTTACTATATATATATATATATATATATATATATATATATATATATATATATATATATATGTGTGTGTGTGTGTGTGTGTGTGTGTGTGTATATATATATATATATATATATATATAAATAATTATATTATATATATATATATATATATATATATATATATAAGGACAAATAAACCAGTCTCCATTGGATTTAGAAGAGGATCAGTGTCTGTGTGTATTACTGTGTATTACTGTGTATCACTGTGATATCTCCGTTTCCATATACATCAGCATATAAATGGGCTGCATCTACGCGTCGTAGAGTGGCCAGAATGGTTTCTCATAGTGACAAGCAATTACGCGAACCTTCCTTTTTCATATTTATTTGCAATATTTAATTTTAGGATGATAATATACAGAGTTTTCTGTTGTGGAAGATATACGATGAAGAATTACATATATATATATATATATATATCTATATATGATATATATATATATATATATATTATATATGTGTGTGTGTTGTATATATATATATATAATATATATTATATATATATATATTGTACATGGTACATATTATTTATATATTAACAAATAAGAAAGAGGGTTCAAAGCGGATGAAATCTCCCGTCAGAGAGATGCTACGGAGAAGGCTTGAAAAAAAGTCAGCATTTCCGAATCTGTGGTAAAAATTTCTCTCTCTCTCTCTCTCTCTCTCTCTCTCTCTCTCTCTCTCTCTCTCTCTCTCTCCTCAGAATTGCGGTGGAAGTGAAAGGGAAGAATAGTGGACGTTACCGAGGTCTGAGTAAAATGGAAACTTGTGGGTTACAAAGGTAGCAGAAGGCCTCTTCAAAGGTCTTTATCCTCTCAGAAGTTTAGAAGACAACTTTTCACAGAGAGAGAGAGAGAGAGAGAGAGAGAGAGAGAGAGAGAGAGAATCGCGTGGTCTTTTCGATTTGAGTACTTGTTCCCCTGCGCAAGTGCTGTCGCTGTTTTAATGTTTTCATTGGCGTCACTGACAGTCGTCATGTGTATAGACATTTTCGCCCAAAAATAATTGTGTTATTATGATTACGTGTGTATGTGTTTGTTTTGAGTAACCCGATAGCAAGGTACGTCTCTCATGTTGACCTCGCTATTTTCCAGGGTTTGTTTTAATGTGTAGAGCCACACATACACACACACACACACACACACCTCAGAGCAAAATATATATATTTACTGAAGAAAGATAATTGTTTACGAGGGTGATTTGGAACAGAAAGGAATGGCTGGGTGAACGAGGAACACATACTATAGACGGCCTAATGTGAAATGCGGACATAGAGTGAAGTCACGGAGAAGCGTGCTAATGCATTTTTGTGGTTTGGAGAGGCCAATGGTACGGAAACCCCGCTCAGATCCTTAAAAGGTACATCGGAAGGAAAAGGAACAAGGCTTAATCTCCAAGGAAGAGAGGAAGAGACCTACCACCTCCGCTGCCTAGTATAACCCCACCGTTAAAAATGAGGGTAATATTCTATGGTAGGTTCCTACAAAGGAACGTTGCATGATATCCCTAAGGTCGGACCAAAGGTACGTTCATTCTATATATTTGTTATATATAGGGGGCGGTGATGATAAAGGCTGGGCGCGAGTTGAACACGGTAAATTGAAACGTGGAGTTCATTATCCACAGGCCATCGCTAAATATATGGATTCACATTGCATTTTATTATATAATAATCTTTCTTTTACAAAAGCAAATCTGAACTGGAATTATACCCCATATTTGAAGAGTTTTAACCATTATTGTTCAACTATCTTAAATCTTTGACGTGTTTTTGTAATGTTCGTGGATATGTATGCAGCATAAATTATAGAAGAAACAAGTCCTCTGTTAATAAGTATTTAATGAAAGAAATTACAAAAGTCACAGACATATTAACATTTTACATTTACAGCAACTCTTTTTCTCTGCCTTTCTGTTTCTACCCAATCCCTTTTTAATCTGAGCTTTTGTCTCGCTTCATTTCATCCAGGATTCCCTCTCTCTCTCTCTCTCTCTCTTCTCTCTCTCTCTCTCTCTCGCCTTTGCCTCGGATAATCTTCTTTTGATAATCCGAGAGTGGTTGATTTGGAATGAGGCTGGAATCCAAAAGAAGAATGAAATTAGGAATTAATTTTTGCCTAGTTAGCTACGAAGACCTGAAGAATTTTTCTCCTCCTGAGAAGAAGAAGAAGTAAAAAGAGTGGAGTTTCTTTTCTCCTCAGAAATGTGTTTAATTTGTGTATCTAGTAATGTTTATAGCTGTTCGGCGTTCGTTTGCTGAGATGAATAGTTACATAATTTTAGTATGGTCTTTTTCTTGTAATAAAAAAAAATGGCGAAAACTTAAATATTGTAATTGTGTGTGTGTGTGTGTGTGTGTGTGTGTGTGTGTATATATATATATATATATATATATATATATATATATATATATATATATATATATATACATACACACACAATTGCAATATTTACGTTTTCGCCATTTTTTTATTACATGAATATATATATATATATTATATATATATGTATATATATATATATTGTGTGTGTGTGTGTGTGTGTGTGTGCGTGCGTGCGTGCGTGCGTGTATATATAAATGGGTTTGTGTGCATGTATGTATGTTTATACAGACATATAAATATATGTATGTATATGCTATATGTATATATATGTGTGTGTATGTATATATATATATATATATATATATATATATATATATATATATATATATATATATATTGACATACACGAGTATATAACTTAGATAGGTAGATGATCTTGCTGAGAAGTGATTCATGAATGTGAATTCCTGCCTACATCTTGATTCCAAATAATTTTACCCTAAGATTAAGCATTCCAGCCCGGCCCTAATAATCAGAACATTACCGAGAAAATTGTAAGTCATGTCTCAACAATTAAGATGAACTTGGTAAGGCTAGAAGTTGACGTTCCTGCTTTTGTAAACTAGAGGAAATGATGGTGATGATGGCAATAATTGGGATATTCAGTTGAAGTGAAGGAATGAAGTAGCATAATTAAATTTTCAGCAAGAACATGAAGGTATGATATAAAGAAATGCCCTGTAATACCTTAATTTATTGGAGAACAATTAAGTGAATTTATAGAATAAATAGTGGCATATATAAATGTACAATAAGGAGACGAAATGGTGGTGACACGTGTCATACCCAATTTTCCTGCAAGGGAAGGAAGGGGCAGTGTTTTCGTTCTTGTAGGGTTGCAAGAATTCTAAAACCATTCCCAGCTATTATATATATATATATATATATATATATATATATATATATATATATATATATATATTATTATATCATATATAATATATATATATATATATATATATATATATATATATCTATATATATATATACATAATATTATATCGTATATATAGAATATATGTATATATAGTATATATATATATATATATATATATATATATATATATATAGCATACATATATTATATATATATAATATATATATATATATATATATATATATAATAATATATATGTGTGTGTGTGTGTGTGCCTTTTATTTTTCATGCTTCCCTTGGACATGAGCATGATAGGGTTGTCGTGTTTCTGCGTCACATCTCCTCTACATAGATAAACAAAAGAAAATCAAAAGATCGCCACTTCAGCCATCCATTTGTCTGGCCAAATTCCCTTTCCCTGCTCCTCCCTCCCTCCTTTTTCCTCCATCCAAGGAAGGCTAGCTCCCACCTAGTACGTCCATGCCACTACCTTCTCTCTCTCTCTCCCCCATCCCTATTCCACACCAAACGTCCACCCAGTTGACTCCCTACCGTCCTCACCACCACCATTTCGCTTTGTATGAAAGCATAAAAATTCGGAGATGAGGAAGGTTGTGGGAAGGGGGTGGAAGCGGGAGGAGGTAGTGTCGGGAGTCGAGCACCCCGAGAAAGGGGCAGAGGATGCAAAAGGGGGGTAGTCGCCTTGGAGAGTTTTGGGGGAGCCCGGGTAAAGGGGGTGGGGGGGAAGAAAAGGTTTTGGGCCAAGCCAAGAAGTTGTTTTCCTCTGGAAGATAAATGGCTTAGTCATCCAAGTTATGCGGCCAAGAACGATGAATGATTCCTGATGCACTTCGCAAATTCAATAAGCGGAACTGTCAGTAATTCTTCAAGATTTTTGGGAAGATAATGCTGCTCGGTGATACAAATGGAAGCTGATATTTATATATATTTGCTATAAGAATGAGATGTCTGTTTAATTTTTATGTTTATTATGTTTAGTATGTATGTATGCATGAAAGGAGGGTTCCAGTGAATACATATATATATATATATATATATATATATATATATATATATATATATATATATATATATATATATATACTATATATATACACATATATATGTTCTTTAATGAAATTGTACTGTCGTGTATGTGGTTGTAATTCGTGTGAAATATACATATATATATATATTATTATGTATGTATATATATATATATATATATATATATATATATATATATATATATATATATGTATATATATATTTCCAGACATTTGTATCTCCACAAACATGTGATATTTCTTTATTCTTTCATACATGAGAAAATGGCATTCCTTCCCCTCCTCTCGATATGTTTTTCAGTACTTGGATATTGCATATACACACATTTCGGCCTGGATGCCTAAGTGGTCGGGCGAGTTTTGCCGGTGGCTGTTGCGTGATCCTTGACCGTATGTGCTACGAGGAAAATCCTTTAGTGCGTTCACTTGGGTACGGACTTTGATGCTATGGCCTCAGAGCCTGGTCGTTGTTAATACTGGCTCTTACCGTTAGTGTCACTCCTAAGTGAGACTCATTTCCACATTCTTCCTCCCTTTTAAAACAAAACGATGCTAATCTTCCCCACCTCTCTCTCTCTCTCTCTCTCTCTCTCTCTCTCTCTCTCTCTCGGTATTTGAAAAATCCATTTGGACTTACACATTTAGCAGTTTACTGTCATTCTTTTGTTGAGTAAATATTTATATATCTCATGTTTGAATTTTGGTTTAATTTGACTCCCAAGTTTTTGCCACTATGATTTTCTTTCTTTCACGCCAGGTTAACTGCGAGAGGATCTGTGTAATTATTTTAGTTTTGATAACAAAACTTGCAAAACTCTTTGAAGGTTTTTGAACACAGTCTAAGAATCTCAATTACTGGCATATTTGATGCTAAGTTTTGGTTAGAGTTGCTTGTGAGCCAGGTGGATTACATTTGAAACTTATTTGTACAGACAGTGCGGATAATACTACGCAAGATTTCACTATATTTTTCACTCATATGTATGTATATTTTCCTTGGATTTGGTAGACTCAGGTACAACAAAGGTCTGAGGGAATGTGCTTTTATGGTCTCAAAATAACGAGGTACCTTTGTAATGGCTGTAATTCAGACAACGTCTTATTTGTCTCCCATTTGAAATCATTACTAAATTTTGCGTGATACGCCTCTGGTGATTATTTCTAAAACAAATGTCCGTGGAAATGAATGAAAATTCCAGATGATTACTGTGTTGATAAAAAGTGTGTCTAATGTAGTCTGGTATTTTCGTATATAACGATCAGCTGAGATTATCAGAGAGAGAGAGAGAGAGAGAGAGAGAGAGAGCGAGAGAGAGAGAGAGAGAAGAAACTTTTGTGTGGGGAAAATGCTAACGAGGCCTCGTTTTATGTCCTTGTTACTCGGGAGCGCCTTAAAACATACCGTCTTCCATTTCGTTAAGCGTGATAAGGACTTTCTCATAGGGAATTTGAAGAACATAAAAATACAGACAATGAGCGTAGTTGGTCCTTTTGCCCGAAAAGTTTTGGAGCGAGTCGTTAATCTCGCGGAATGCCGGTAATGAATTCGTATACACCAAAAAGAGCAGCTCTCTCTCCGTTTTGCTTCGTTCGGCCTGTGCGTCAGTTTTCGCTCAGCCCTCAGCACTTTTTCTTCATTTACTCCCTTTATCTAACAACAAAAAGGGGCTTTTCTTAAAGGGGCGATTTTGGGCATAAAGGCAGTGGTTCAAGTCTTATTTAGGGAAAAATGGCGAGTTTTTTTTTTCCATAAGGTTCTTTCGAATTCGAATTCCAAAGGAAGAGATTATAGCGCCTTTTCGCGTGTACACAAGCTTGCCTGCTCTCTCCTTCCCAGCGTCTGTTTTCCGCTTATCTTCGAGCTGTATTCAACAAACCTTCAATTTCTTTGCGTTGTAGTTATCATCTTCATAGTTATCATTTTCTTAATAACCACAGTCATCAGGTTATATAACCTGATTCGCCATGTTATTATCAAAGGCATTTTCTCGGTCCTCATTATTTTAAGGTCGCCGCTGTGAATCGACGTCATTTCCAGTCATTTCCAGACTCATTATTATCATCATTGACACCATCACCACGAGTCATCGTCGTCATCATCTTCATCATCGGCGTCGCCCATCTTCATCGTCTTCATCAGCGTCGTGATCTTTATGATGGTTTTATTGTCGCTTTGTGGCCGAAAGTTTTCTTGGCATTGGTCTCTCGACAGAAACTATTTCTTTGAGATCTATAACGATTTTCTCCCTTTTTTTTTATTTTTTTTTTATCTGTGTCATAGACACTGCTTTGTTCCTGTCTTCGCTTGTGCATTATCGTCATTGTCTTAGCCATAAGCCGCCGTCATCTGCTTTGTGATGGTTGCGTCGTGGGTTTTGTGGATGTAAGTTTTCTTGGCATTCGTCTCGGCTGAGATTCTCTCTTTTTTTTCGTTTTTGTCCAGAAATATATACTACTATACTTTTGATATCCAGAGTGTGAGGTAAATGAACTTGTCACTTGTTTTACGCTCGATTGTTTTGGCTGATTAGGCTGTTTCTTGCAATCAGGGACATATAGATACCGTTGCTTGGTGTGTTTTAGTGTAGCATAAGTGCCTTAGATTTGGATACTTCCATACCAGTATGTTTATGTATTCCATCGTCATTATTAAGTCAATTTAGTAAGTTCTTTAGTATATTTTCACCTCACCAGATTCTTTGCTGACAACTTGAAGTAACATGTAATTTACCTCGACTGCTTTTTAGAGTGTGCATAGCTTCTTCAATTATGGAAGTAATTACTTTCGAAAAATCAATATGATATTTGCATTGTCTGTTTTATTGTTGTTTGAACTAAGTGCTGCTTTAATGTTAGAAATTCAAATCATAAAAAAGAGACTGATTGATTAAGCCGTAATATTCTGACTTGAGTGTTTCTTCGCATTATGAGTAGTTTTGCTATTAAGCGGAGATATAGGATAAATGTGTTGTGATTAGCTAGGAAATGTACCGTTTTGGCTTATATACCTCTGTTTTAATTTTATTTCTATATAATTGTCCGTGAGCATTATCTTATTCATATTTATGTAACCGCTCTCATGGATTATACACTCTCGTTTCCCCCAAAAAATAGGTTGATTCATGAGGAAGCCATGAGGAATATATATTTCAGTTTTCTCCTTCGTTCTTGTCAGATCTCTCCAGTAACCATAGAAGGTTATGAAAGTTTACGACTTGTAGAATAAATTAGCCCGGGCTTTATTAGTCATCCTTACACAAGGAAAGCATATTTCGTCCTGCCGTTGCCAGTAGTCTAATGCAAATTCATTTTTCTCTGGCCTTTGGTTGGCTGTATTTATGACGGTTATTTCTCATACAATATACTGTCGTTATTTCCGAGGAGACTATACGAATGGTTTCATATTTTCTTTTGCATATTGCAAGAGTAAGTCGACACCACAGAATGTGTCGAGTTCCCATGTATCATTTCTGGTCTGCGACACGTCTATTAGATTTGCCTTTGCGATTCCATTCTTGCTCTCTGTTCGTATTTTGCACGCTTTATTAAACCTCTCTTGGCTGTATCTTTCACTGTAAGTGCGTTATTATTTTACGCGATAGCTTCGGAGATGAATTCATTTTTTTTTAAATGTATAAAAATTGTTTTGTGTATTTCTGAAAGGACGATACACATAATGTTTAAAAAATTTTGGCTTTTGTAATTTCCTCTCTAAACTAGCTGACAGATACAATTTTACGGATTTCTTAAACTCTTGTGTTTTCTTCAAGAAGATTGCATTGATATTACTGCTTTAGCCATAAAGATCAGCTGTTAAAAGCACTTCCTGAATTCTGTACGCCGCCCGCATGTACATAAACACAACTGATCATGAAATCATTGGTAAAAGTTTCAAAATACTTTTTTTGTCAAATATAAAAGATTTTATTGCCCGTTGTAAAAGGTTACAAGAACATTTTTTTAATTAGCATGAACGAGCAGCGAAGGAAATTCAAGATTTTTAACCCTTTTCAGTCTTGACTCAACAGCTTAGGCAAAGAATCAAGTTTAATTAATATTATCTAAACATTGTCCTTCCTACTTGTTTGTGTTCTTAGCCTCGGGTACAGATCCGAGGCTTGCTTTTGTAACAAAGAAAATGGCAGTCAGGCACAGCCTTTGGATGATTTCATTATTTGGGTTGTCCTGTCATGCGACGCCATGTTAAGAGACGCCTAAATGCAGAATAACATTGTAAAAAAAATGTGGCGTTGTCATGGTAATAAAGGTTAGAATGATGATGAAAATATAGAAAAATAAAAGAAAAATGGTAAACTGGTCCATCAGGCAGTTATATATATATATATATATATATATATATATATATATATATATATATATATATATATATATATATATATATATATATATATAAGGGAATCTTTGGTCTTACCCCAAGAAAGATGATGGGGACGTTTCCTTGACGGCTGGCAGGTGAAAGGGAAAAAGAGAATGCGATCGGAAGAGAAAAATGAACGCCCGTCCTCTCGTATTGCAATCTCCGGCTATTTTCAATTACATTTGAATTGAAAGTTATTTTTCTACTTTGACAGCCAAATCTATTCCAGCTGACAGCATCCCTCGATGTTTTAGGATACATTTGGGCTATTTATATTCGCCCTTTTTTTCTCTCCCCCTCTTTCTCCTATTCTATTTTCACTGGGGGCTGGGGGTGAGTACCAGTATACCATTTTCTATGTATTGATTATTATTGTATCAACCATACGTTTTCATTTCTCAGTGTTTTAGCATTGATGTTTCCTTATGTTTTTCACTTTGTAATGTTAGCATTGTTGTTCTACAGCTGGCTATGCTTATACTCTAACCCCTGCCATGAGCTTAGACCCCGTTGACCATAGCCGTTGCGACGCCAGATTACAGAAAGGAAATATATTTTTTCGTTTCAGAAGTGACATATGACATAAAAGTAATGTTTCGTGCATCTCAAGACGAGGTTTTACCTACGTTTGCTAAATTCATGATTCAGTAGGGAATAAACAAAACGCAGCACCCGTGTGGCATGATGGTGTACACAAAAGCGGCATGATGGTATGAAGACCTCTGTTAGTTGTAGTGTTTTAGTGTTCCTGGTGTAGATCCATATTTAAAGAACACTTGAAATACCCGAGGACAGATGAAGAAACGTAATACCTAAAATATTGATAGTTACAAGTTGTAGGGATGTTCTGTCTGCACGCGTGCGCGCTCGTGTTTGGGAATGAAATATCTCCAGAACTTTGTTGAATTATTTCAATTTTTTTTATTTGTTAGAGGCATGTACATTGGGTCATATTAGGTGAATAAGAATGTGGATCGGAGATTTGTATTTTATTTTATATTTTACTATTTTATATTTTATACAGTGGGAGGGTATTTTTATTCATTACAATTTTGAGTACAGGATTTCATGAATTGTGGAATATTCCATGATGGGGGAGGGGTGGGAATAATGGATGATTTTTAAGGCTAGCACGTTATCTAATCAGTCTCCCTCTCACACTTTTTGAAAGAATGAAACATACGATCGTGATGGTATTACATTTAGAAGGGGCTTCCTCTAGTCTCTGTTTTTATTTCGTATCCATCAATCATTCCAACGCTCAGTCTTATCCTTTATTGGCATCTCATGCTTCCAGTTTTCATTTGATTGTCATCCTTAATTCCTTTTGTTATCGTGCAATTCTTACAATTTTGCCGTCCATCCCCAAGTGCGCTCTTCATTTTTACTGTTTCCCCCTTCCTTCAACCCATCTATCTCAGTCCGTATCAGTTCCGACCAGGCAATAATTGATATTCTTGTGAGTTTTCATTCGAATGGTTTCACTGACCCCTTTGGTCCAATTTATTCCTTTGCATCAGCGCCGCACACATGCTGCGAAAATGTCATCAAGTTTTCGAAAGTTGCTTATTGATGATTCGACTTTTCTTGATTTTTCACGTAAACCGTAGGTGCTGTGACAATGTTTAAAGATGCTGTTATGTAGCTGGTACCGAATTCGTGCGATTTTCATTAAAATACTGCTTGTGTCTTAAGTTATTGCTACGTCACGCATGATGGAATGCTTATTGAGTTTCTATATAAATAGTAATTCGGATGTTGATCATTGTCGGATTATGTCATGTTATTCAATTTGTCCAAATGTTTCTTTGTGCCAACATTGGTGCCTGAACTCTTGAACTAGTGCGCCTTATTCTTCTTGTAAAGTGCCATTATCAGTTATCAGTGCCACAGAAATGTTCCTTTTGGAATGAAATTCTGATTCCTTTCAATTAATTGTGTCCTAGTTTTCAGTGCAGTGAAGTACTTCTTTAAAATAAGGAGCTTCTATGCCATGAATTTTTTCTGCTTTCTGTTTGTTTTTGTATTTGTTGTTGCTTCGGTCTATTCTTAGTTTTCATTTTAAAATTCTTTCACATTTGTAGATACATTACCGTTCAAGTTGATAACCATTTCAGTGCCATAATTCCAAGTATGAATTATGGGTAATGTTAATGAGAAGAGACAAAGAAGTGCAGTAAAACGTTTTGCGTCCGTTAAACTCTTTGTCTTCGATTACTAACAGGAGATGCTTTGTTCCTTTGTTTTAAATCTCTCTCTCTCTCTCTCTCTCTCTCTCTCTCTCTCTCTCTCAGGTTGCATCATTTCATTAACTTCCAAGTAAATCTCATATTTCACTTGTTTATATTCAGCATTCTCTATTTACGCCCTCTTATCAGGAATGGCGTTTGCAGAATGTTTTGGGTAGCGAAAAGGGGTGAGATTTTTGAAGACTATTGAAATATTCTTCAAATGACTTCCAATAATGGAGTTGCCAACTATTTCCTTGCCAACTGCACGTTATTGCATTCCGATCACACGTGCGTGGGATTTCTCCCCCACCGAAAATTTCCGGCGTGACACCACAAGCACCAAGAACGGGAATCCCAACGAGAGAGAAGTTGTCCTTTTTCCTTTTTTTCTTATGAGCAGAGGAGACTGATGACGCCGTTCTAGATCTGCGCCGGAGACGTAATTCATGGACGACGGGTTGCGTTCCTGCCTTCTCTGTCGAAGGAAACCAGAAAGCGCTTCCTCATGCTCAGGGGTAAAAGTTTTGTGCGTCGCGACGCGTCTCGTAATAGGTCACTCTCTCTCTCTCTCTTTTTATTTTTTATTTATTTATTTATTTATTTTTGGCGAGGAAGGTTAAATCGGGAAGAATTTTTGCTTTATTGACTTTTCTGGTGATTCGTGTATCGGTAACAGAGTTCCAGGTCATCGTTTTTAAAAGTATAGATTAAATAAAATTTTATTTGTTATTTTGGAAGTCAAATAAAATTTTATTTGTTATTTTCATGTGGGTCGTCTCGTCTCCTTTCGTAATTCCGGCCGAGGAAAGAAATATCTATTATTTGCAAGTTCCAATCCATCCCTTTTTTCCACCCATTATTTTGAGGTTTCATCATCTAAACATCAGTCTCATATTCCAAATGAAACAAAATCTCCTCATGCTGCGCATGAAAGGGGGGAAAATGGGAAATGACTGGGAGGCCCTTTTATTTTTTCGAGTCCAATGTGCATTTACGTTGAGAAAGAATGTAGTTGTGGCAGTAGATACGTTGCCAACATTTTCAAGTTGGGATATTGTGTATACATGGATGCCTGGAGTTTATGAGTTGAGGCATCTCATTCATGTTTATGCATTATCTTTACTCTTTTGCCTTCTCTTGGCGTCGTTTTCATTCAAACGTTCTGATGCAGGTATGTGACAATGTTGTGGATATATAGTTTAAAATAAGCAAGAAAAATCACCCATGCCTGGAAATAAAGGCACAAGGTTCGCTGTATCTGAAAGGCCGTCGTCCTTCAGCGGCCAAGGTCACATCTCTTTCACTTCCTATTATCTTTCGCCCTTTACCTTCTTTTAGGCCTATCGATGATAACAGGTAACGCCTGGAGACTACCTAACGAGCGCCCAGTCACATGGCCAAATTCAATTTATTTTTGCTGTCCCAGGGTTAATCACTTCGTTATCATTCACCCAGTGGAACCCAACGTCAAAATTAGTTCCCGTCACTTACAATCTACCATATGTGATACCGCTCGTTTTATTTATTTATTTGTTGTTGTTTATCTTTATTTCTTTATTAAGCGAACTCCTTTTCATTTTTATTGTAAATGACGTATGCCAGGGGCTCCTTGAAAATTATTATATCTTAGGGTGAGGTTGCCAGCCCCATGACTTGGCTTAGCCCCAACTGACGTTGGTACCAATTCACTGACTTTGGTTGAACAAAGGACCATTTGAAACAATACAATTTCCCCTGGGAGTTGGTCGGCCTCACCCCCTTTTCACCTCAGATGCAACCCACCACAGTTGACTGGCGACCAGATGCATAATAAAGGAAGCTAGCCAAAAGTATTTTTCGGTTCGGAGGATTATATATATATATATATATATATATATATATATATATATATATATATATATATATATATACATTAAGCTACAAATGTCCTTTAATATCCAATTCGCTATACTTCTTAATATATTTTTCATATATGTTAACCGAAGGGGAATTTTTATTTGATGATATTTGCGTCCTCTCGTGGATTCGAACCAGTGGACAGAGGAGAGAAACAGGTCTTCAGTGACCGGTTATCAACTAAAAAATTCCCCTTCGGTCAACATGTATGAAAATGTATTAATTCCGAGGTTGAGCGAGTTGGGTATTAAAGGACATTTGTAGCTTAATGCATGCATATGAATCACGGTGATGTGATAAACTATATATATATATATATATATATATATATATATATATATATATATGTATGTATGTAGTAGTGTATGTATGTATAATAGATATATATATATATATATATGTATATATATATATATACATATATATATATATATATATATATATATATATAATATGTGTGTGTGTGTGTGTGTGTGTGTAGACAGTAGTTAAATATCCTTTTTGTTTACCTTTCCTCACCATCTACATTTTTCGTCCTCTTTGTCTTATCCGCGTATCGTGCGTCGCTAATCTTTATGGCCCTTATGAAGAAAATAATTAAAGTGCTAATTACCTAATCAGTAGGACACTTTCCATAATAATCAAATGTGTAATTGTGTTTACCCAGTTGCTCATTACGGGTAAATGAAACCTTATTCATCGTTGATGAATTAAAACTCGAAATGGCGTCGTCGAAACTCGCGAAAATAAGCAAGAGTTTTAATGAACCTTTCGAGCTTCGAATGCGCGTTACTTCCCTTGAATTGGCGCAGCAGTGTTCAGTTTTAATCTCTTTATAAGTTGTCGGGCGTCAGGTTTACGTAGGGCTTAATGCGGCCTTTGGTCTCGTAATGAAAATTTACATGATTAGGGCTTTCCTTTCGATGGCACCTGCTCAAGGTTTTTTTATTTATTTATTTTTTTTTATGTTAGTTGCAGTAGTAGTAGTAGTAGTAGAAAGATCTTGGTTTCTTTTGTGGTTTCGTTGAAGCCTTTCACTAGTTTAACGTGATTTCTATAGCTATGATTTTGAACTTTTCCTCATTTCAAAGGGCATGAAGTTTCAAACACACACACGCGCACGTTTATATGTATGTGTGTGTATATGTATACACACACACACACACATATAATATGTGTGTGTGTGTGTGTGTGTGTGTGTATGTGTATGTGTGTGTATGTGTATGTGTGTGTGTGATAAAGTATAATTATGCGCGAGTGTGGCTATTTCATCTTTCGTACCGTGTGGCCAGATTCCCTTAAACGAGTGGTCATTACCCAAAGCTCTACGATCTCTCTCGGTTAAAAATTATTGCCTGCATCTTGACACGCTAATTACGCTAAATGATGATAAGTTGCACACGGTGGCCTTGATTGGCTCGGGTATTTCCTAATTTCTTAAAGCCTAGGTGCCTTGCACCTCAGATTTTTGCTTTTAGTTTGATTGTTGATTTTTGTTTTCGTCATGGCGAGGAGACCCAGACGGTCAGGTCCGCCTAAGGCAATGTAATCGACTGCTATTAAAAATCCCAAGGTAGATATGTAGAGAAATGATGGTACTTTGAATGTGTCCTTATCTATGCCATACACGTTGTGAACGAGAAATGAGCAAGGTAGAAATCTGAAGGCAAAAATGTTTCCTTTTTGAGTGTGTGTGTGTGTGATATCTCAGAGGTTGACGAGAGACTTACCAGGAATTCTTACGAAATGGAGCAAACACAAATGTAAATAGGTATTCTTTCAGTTTTGTTTATTCGGATACTGACGATCACTAATTTTTGCATTCATCTACTTTTTTTATTCGAATAACTTTAGTTTTGGCATACAAGGAAAAAAGTAATTAAGAACTTCACCTGTTATTAAAAGTTGAAACCATTTTCTATACTCCCTCTTTTTTTTATCGCACATTGGGTATTTTAAATTTTTGTCCCGTTCCTCTTATTCGCATCTATATTACGCAGTCCTGGTAGAAATGTCTTATTTTGCATCACTAAATGGCAAAGACCCAGGAGAGTTAAAATACGGATGTCTTTCCTCAGGCCTTCCGTCGACAGGGCTTGCAGTACAAAGGTGGCTTTAGAACTTTAGGAGAAATATCGAGATTATGGAGATGGTTCCCTGGAAGCCTTACCCATTCTGAAATTAAATGCTGTATTTGTTATGGATACCTCGATTTTCAATCATAAAAAAAAAAAAAAAAAAAAAAAAAGCTAGAGCTCTTATTGTCTTCGTGAACAAGCGCCAGTCTTCATGCATCTCTACGTCTTGTTTTTTTTTTTTTTTCTGCCATGATAAGTTCATCAGTTTTCCCTTTCCTGTGACCGGTTAAGGCCCCCAAAAGTACAGGTAATATTATACCTAACCGTTAATAATGTTGTATTATCACTTTCAGGCGATTAGGAATAAGGTGACCCCAAGCCGTCACCAAAAGGGAAGGAAATGGGAAAGTTGTCATAATCTAAGGGGAAAAGCTTTATTTACACATTTTTTGGGAGGGGTTGGACCGAGGTTGCTAGAGGCTGTTTTTATTTATATTTGAAACAAATATATGATTACTGAGTGGCAGTCGTTTTAGACGATTTCCAGCATAGCAGATTTGCTGTCTTTTGGGCGAGGTACCAAGATTATTGTTAAAACAAATTGCTTTTGGAAAATTTCAAATTGCTCATCATATATCATAAAAATGTATGGTCTTATTGAGGATTTTACCTTTCATTACTCCAAAACGAATAGTATCTTCCAAGATGAATTCATGATATGTTCGCTCACGATGGTATAATAATAAGAATTATATCATTGTAATAATAAGTAATAAGACGATGATACGGATGAAGCTATTAATAGTGATGAATGTAGTGAATATATTAGCAAGTTGAATCGCTGTGATATTAATTAAAGGAGTAAATTATCTATGTAAGAGTTTATTGTACCAATATACACAATGGTAATGATGACAACAATAATTATTTTGTGTTTACCATTATAAGGGTTAAATATTACAATATATATATATATATATATATATATATATATATATATATATATATATATATGTGTGTGTGTGTGTGTGTGTGTAAATTATATAAATATATAAATATATAATATATATATATATATATATATATATATATATAAAGAGATAGAGAGAGAGAGGAGAGAGAGAGAGAGGAGAGAGAGAGCGAGAGAGAGAGAGAGAGAGAGAGAGAGAGAGAGATATGGTTGTGTCAGTTTGTCCTTGTGCCAAATCTTTACAGGAATTATCATCATCTTTATTATTCTTAATAGCTTCACTAAGTTTTTCATACGTTCGTTAATTTATCTTTCCTCCGTAAACAAAATGAGAAAAACTATTAACATATATAAAACTGATAATTGGTTCCTGGTTTTTCTTCTGTTTTCTAACATAAATCACTATTTGACAGATGTCGTGTAATTCATGTACCTAATTGAATTTTCGTTTTGAATATAAGGGATGTTCTGTGCGATGGTCTATCGTATTATTGACGTAATTGGATGAAATTGCATCTAAATTAATCCCGTTCCTGGCTGAGCAAGATCATGTTGTTATTGGCTGAGGAAGATCGTGCTGTTATTCATATTTTGTTGAAAGTCTATGCACTCTTGTTACCCTTGACTTTAAAAAGAGTGTTTTGCATTCATTTGGCCTTAAATGTCCTACAAGGCTTCTATTTTTTCAGATAATATGATTAGGATTTGATCAGCTGTCAAATGTTCCGTTTAACTTGTGTATACACTTATATCGTTAGCGACTTTCAACTACTGCAGCTTTAGGCTCAAATCTTTTTACTTCCTTGTCTGGGCATTCCATCTGTTGTTAGGCTTTCAAACTACTGACCTGCCCTAATAAACGTGGCAGTCATTAGGGGACCTTATGCGCAACGCTTTGATCTTTCTTTGAAGTTATCTTTAAACGTTGCAACGCCAGTTGGTTAAACCAGACCTAAAGAAAGACTGAGAAATAGCAGATATGTCTGTCCATTCTTTTCGTTAAAACTTTCTATTGTTAATTTCATATAATATCTTGCATTTAATACGCCTTGGAACGTAAACGTTAGATGTATTTATCTTATAGTTTTTTATTTCTATTTTTTGTTGTTGTGTGGTTGTGGTTGTTTCCATTTTCTCACTAATGCAAACACTTGAAATTGTATTGAAAAACTGCGACACAATGCAGTCGTTTGTTATCATTCTTTTCAGAGTCGTCGATTCTTATTGACGACTATCTTACTTTTATCAAAATATAATGCCCCGTTCCTCTCTCTCTCTCTCTCTCTCTCTCTCTCTCTCTCTCTCTCTCTCTCTCTCTCTCAACATTACACCTCTTTGTTCTTTTGCGTTAATTGTACTATTATCACCAGCCGTTAACTGCATAATCACATTATTTGACCATCCTCCCTGTTAAAGAAGCTCCCCTGCTGCATAATGAGTCCCATTTGTGTAAACTGCTGCTTTTTTTTTCATCATTGCAATATTTTGTGTTCTGTTTTCCTTCTCATTCACTTCACACCCGAGGTATTCCTGGAACATCTTTCATTGCTTTTTTTTTCTATTTAGATTCGTTTCACTGGATTGTAGAAATTTATCTTCCCCACTTTTTTTTTCTTTGGTGTTGACTACTCTATGATTGTGCCATTCCTTCTCTCTCTCTCTCTCTCTCTCTCTCTCTCTCTCTCTCTCTCTCTCTCTCTCGTATATATATATATATATATATATATATATATATATATATATATATATATATGTATGTGTGTGTGTTGGAGTGTATATATATGAGTGTATATACGTATATAGATATATAAAATTTCATAAA
>NC_061096.1:24106029-24108529 GCF_015104395.2 Macrobrachium nipponense
AAAGCACAATACAAACAAACAAACAAACTATATTTTCGATTGTGTGCGGTTTTTTGCTTTTTTTATATTTTCGTTATCTTCATGTTAGCATTATTTTTTTATTCGTAATCATTATTATTGTGGTCGTGTTTGTTACACACTCATCGTTGTCTTCATATTGTTATTATAATGTATTTTTTGCAACATCCATTTTCTTTTAATTTACGCTAAACTGGTAGCTTTTACGAACCTCGGAACTATGTTTATTTTTTTTAGTTTGTGTCACTACATTGTTTTTTCAAAATTCCCTCTGCCATTTTTATTCCATTTCATGTGACTTACCTTCTACCTAACCGATTTTTTTCAAGGGCTTATATTGATAAAGCTCCTTCGTTTCAAATGCTCTGAAGATGAAGATTGATTTGTCTTAATTATTTATCAATAGATATTCTGTGTTGAGAAATTCAAAGAAGCCGAAATTCTTTTCATTTTGCGTCGATCTGATTAAAATCCGGATTGGCTGTAGTGTTTTTAAAATTTTAAATGATATGGACACATCCAATTGAGATATATATATATCTATCTATCTGTATATATATATATATATATATATATATATATATCTATATATATATCTATATATCTATATATATATATTAGATATAGATAATTATAATATCATATATTATATCTATATTATATATAGCTATATAATATATAAGATATAGAGAGAGCGAGAGAGAAGAGATGCGAGAGAGAGAGAGAGAAAGCCACCCACCATGCTTGCTCAGCAAGTTCATAATAGATCCAAAGTTTTATTTCTGTGTTAATGTTTTATAAGCGCTGTACATCTAGCTTCTGCCATTATAGAGACTGGACGTATTACACATTTGATGTCTTAGATGCCAGAGATGGCAAGAGAGTGTCTCTGTGCTGGATGGCCAGACCTTGGCAGTAACTCAAAATCTGCTCATGATTTTTTGTTATCCATTGGCAAGCATCGGTGTGGTTTGTTGAACGTGTGGGGGGCGGGGGGAGGGCTATGGGGAGGGGATGGTCAGGCTAGGTTTTAGGTGGGCAGGGGAAGCAAAGTCTGAAGAGGAAAGATGACAGGGAGAGGAGGCCGTAAACATGTCGCAAACACGTTCATTCTTTACTTCTAGAGGCAGTTTTACTGGGGAGAAATAAATGGCCCTACAAAGAGGTCTTTTCAAGGACCAAACATGAATTTATGACTCTTGGTGGTGGAGACCCGTTTTTCACGGAAATTCAAGGTTGTCAGAGTGTAACTCTACACTTATTTTTCGAAGTCTCGAGGACATTTCCCCCTTCCTCCAAATATAAGAAAAACTATTTTTCAAACTCGAGATAAGTTTGAGAAAGTTTGGATAGATTCTGGGCCTCCTCCTCCTCCTCCTCTTGTTACAATGTAATCGATAGGGGCGTTTCCTCGTACATAGGATGGAAATAGATGAATGGCAAGAAAATTTGATTATGTGTCAATATCTCATATGAGGACGTAGGAGGACTAGAGGCAGGAATTTGTCTCTTGTGACCAGTTGCAGCTTGTAACAGTCATAAATGACATGTCATGTCAATATGCGTAAAGTGTCATTCTATCTCATATGAGGACGTAGGAGGACTAGAGGCAGGAATTTGTCTCTTGTGACCAGTTGCAGCTTGTAACAGTCATAAATGACATGTCATGTCAATATGCGTAAAGTGTCATTCTATCTTCAGTTCCCTTCCTTCGCCTCCTCCCCCTCCTCCTCCTCGTCATCATCTTACTGCCATTCATATGTAGCTAATTTAACTCAGTCATATTCTCATCCAATGCTTGTCATTGCCATGGACTATAATAAGATGTTGTAATAAAAGGCCTTGGCAACTCAGTCAGGAATCCTCTTGTATTATTATTATTATTATTGTTATTACTGGAGAGCATTGTATTGGTGATAATTATGTTGGTGGTGATGGGTATGAACCAGAATGATTTGGAAAGCTCATGTCTCCTCAGAAAGGACAATGATAATAATACTGGATCTGTAGCCATGTCTTGATCCATCAGTTCTTATAAACTCCCTGTCCCGTGATTCATTCTTTCACGACATGTTGATAAACATATTTTGAGAGATCCCCTGTATAGACAGACGGCACCAGGAAAATACACATAAAGTCAAGATATAAAAAAAAATATTTCTTCTAAATTGTTCCTCTGTGATAATAAGTAAATCGATTAGAGAAATAGTTATTACGATTATGACAAAATTGATTATGCACTTAAGTAGATCACTACATAGTTCAAGTTATGGGTATATTTTCTATACTATATTTTAGTATATTGAACCACTATAACATGTACTGGTTTTAATCAAGAAATGGTACTGTTTGTGAGTTCTTGAATTTTACTTTTAAATGTTTGTAAACATTTTCAGATATTCTTTTATGAGTTTTCGATGGTAAAAAGATATCACTAGATGAGGTATATTTCGGGTGTTACTATAATAATAGTTTTTGTCAT
>NC_061096.1:24116029-24171029 GCF_015104395.2 Macrobrachium nipponense
GTCACGAAGACGAATCAGAAGTTGGCGACAACAGTTTACACCAAGGCTACGAACCTTGGACTTTGTCTGAATGGTGATAGCGAGTGTCCTGCGCGGTTCAAGACCACCACCGTCAGGGCCTTCGTCAGGAGGGCCCTCTCGCACTGTTCGACGTGGCAGGACACACACCTCGAACTCGACCGAGCATCCCAGATGCTAATTAACAATGGGTACTCGAATAAACTCGTAAACCGAGAAACTCGAGCCGCCCTTGACAATTGGTACATGACGGAGGAAGAGAGAAGGAACATTCCGCCCCCGGAGGATATCAAACTCTTCTATAAAGCCTTTATGCACCACCAATACAAGGAGGAAGAAACAGCTATGAAGAAAATAATAGAGGAACACGTCCGCCCCATGGAGGAAGGAAAGAGTGTGTCCCTCATTATTTACTACAAGAATCGACGTACGAAGGACCTCCTGATGAAGAACAACCCCTCCCCGCCGGTAGGAGACCCCCTGAAGCAGTCCAACGTCGTCTACCGATACGTATGCCCCGCCCAATGATGCCCTGGGATTTACATCGGCATGACGACGATGCGCCTGTCAAAAAAGATTTCCTGTCACGCCCAGGAGGGCGCCATTAGGCAGCACGCCCTTGTAGTACACCACAGAAACATCACGAGAGACGACATCGTCAGGAATATTAAGATCATCGGGAGAGCACTTGACCCACGACGTCTGCGTCTCCTAGAAGCGCTGCTCATCCTCGAAGAAAAGCCTCCCCTTAATACCACCCAAGAAGCGTTCTTGATACCGACGTGTGTGAGGAGGACCACACCCCTCCCCCCCAACGAAAGTACCAGCGCGCATGAAACGAACACCGGACATGAGAATAATACCAGGGGTGACGTCACTCAGGTAGAAGCCAATCAAGAGGCTCTCGGAGATACCCCCCACCTGAGAAGGTCTGCAAGACTCGTCAACGCCCGCCGTATGAGTCACCTTCCCGGGAACCAATGAAAACACGACCTGCCGGAGAGGTGCTCTGACCGTACTCAAGAGCTCGCAACACCACGATAAAAGGAGATGGACTCGCCACTGCTCTGTGAGCAAGAGCCCGTGCTGACACAAGGTCAGCTAAATCAAAAACAACAACAACAACCACTTGAATTATTACGGGCTGCTCTGTGAGCAAGAGTCCATGCTGACACAAGGTCAGCTTAATCAAAAACAACAACAACACTGGAATTCAGTCCCTCAGCAGTTATCGCTTGATAATGTCCTGTCGATCAGGAGGAAACGTCGTGTTAGAGAGAGAGAGAGAGAGAGAGGAGGAAGAGAGAGAGAGAGAGAGAGAGAGAGAGAGAGAGAGAATTGTATAAGTAATAATAAATCAAATGACTCAACCGAATTTTACCATGCCCTTTGGTGCGTTGCTCGATAGTCTAAGCAACAACGAGAAAGCCGTCATCAGAAAGATAGAGAAGACTCTTTACAAGATTAATAGTGCTGAAGCAGCTGTCATGATAATAATAATAATAGTAATAATTTGAAGGTGATGAACAGCGAGGCCATAGCTAAATGCAGTTGAAAAAGAGCTTTGAAGAAATTAATAGTATGGTTAGGTCAGGAAAAACACTGATTCTGCCTTGGAGCCTTTGGTCAATGGGAGTGGATACCAAGTGTGAGTATTACCGATTTAGCGATGCTACTGTATATAGTTGCGAGTTATCCACAGCTGAAATGCTATTCTCCTCAGTGGAGACGTGAAATTCACTTGAATCATCAAATTAAAGCGAAAAAGAAGGATTTTATTGAATTGCGAATTGTTATTTTTCTTAGATGAATGACTATAGAGTTATTGATTGCTATTACTATTTGTGCTCAATTCCCATCCTTCCACTGCACTCCAGGTTTCTAACGTAAATCCTTTTGGACGTAGCCCGTTATTCTCTGGGGTCAGTATGCCAAAATAAACAGACGCACATTATATTTCACCTTACCCCTAAAGCCTACTTACGTGGCACTCCTCTTTGTTAAAGTTTTATTTATTCTTCTCATAAATAAAGTCCCTGAGACTTGAAGAATTTCTTCTTCTGACGCCTCCTCCTCCTCCTCCTCCTCCTCCCTAACCCCTCGCGCCAGTAGAGCTCAAAAAACGACTTACGAAAGAAGTAGAGGGCACGAAACTTTCGCCGTAGGTCTAAGACTATACCAGCCCCCCCCCCCCCCCCTGATACTTTCCCCTGGGTAATCACTCATCCTTCCCAGGGGGGGAGGAGGGGGTTTGTTCTCTCGGGGTCGCAGTCGTAAACCAAAAGAGAAGCGTTATCCAAGGAGTAGTTGGTGCCGCTGAAGGGCTCTCTTATACCGGAGACTCCAGCACTCAGGTGGGCCAACGCGCTCCTCCGGGAGGCGAGTAATGGAGGCGGACCCCCGCCCCCGCCGTTATGGCACTATCAAAACAAACAAACTTTTTTTATTTGCTTGGCTGATGTGTGTACTTAGCGGTACATTGTCGTAGGTGGTCCACACGTCTACTCGTCAGTGGTCCTTTTACGATCACTTGGATTAGCCATGCTTGAAGGTAAGAGTGGTCCGGGGTTGTGGAGGGGGATGGGGGGAGGCTGCAACTGCAGGAGGGAAATTGGCAGAGGCGAAGGGTACTGGCCATCCTAATTTCGTTCTACCGCGTTTAAAGGGGCTTTGTGGGTCTTCTCTACCTAACGTACCTTTATCGGTGGCGGATTGAGAGGAAACGTTGAGTAGCGGCATCTGCTCGTCCTGGCGGAGTTCATAAGTTCGAAATTATTTGTGAGAAGCTCAGAGATGACTGTATTCATTTCATATTTTTGAAACGGAAGCAAGGGCACGCACGGTCGATAATAACGAGCTTCACTTTTTGAGGATGTAGTCCATGTCCTGTCTGTCTTCAGTATTATTACGATAGATATTATTACGTTCTTTAAAATGTATGAGCAGAAAGCTTGCTAAATCAAACATCCCATACTGACATGACGTTCTCTTAATTTGAAACTTACACTTGCCTTTCCCAAAGTTAACACCGAACTGTTACCCGCCGGTTCTGCGCTCCCTTGAAAACAAACGGCTGGTGTTCATATTCGCAACAATGCTTTGAGACTGCTGTAAAAAGCAAAAAGGGCTTGAGCCCGACAGAAATGGTTTCTTTGTACCAATAAACAATACATTATATATTGGGGTGGGTCTGCATGGAAATGAAGCCCAGTCCCTCTTTAACAGCTGCATTAATTTCTCAGGGACCCATTATACTTGCAACAAATGTTTGGAATCACTAAAGTTTGAATTAACTCCTCTCTCTCTCTCTCTCTCTCTCTCTCTCTCTCTCTCTCTCTCTCTCTCTCTCTCTCTCTCTCTCTCTCTCTCTCTCTCTGTCTGTTTCATGTATATGTCTACATATGTTTGTGTGCGTGTGTTTGTGTATATATATGTGTATGTTGTGTGTTTATATATTCATGTATATATATATGTGTGTGTGTCTATCTAATAAGAAATTACTCTTATACTGAAGTATACTCTTTCCGCAAAGGAGATTTTTTCAATAATGTTGTAAAACCGGTTACAATAGTATAAAGTAGAACAATAGTAATGGATGGACTCGTGAAATTGTTCAAGGCATGAATAGAATCGCTCTGCCAGTATATTTGGAAAATTGTTGAATTACTTGAATTACTGATATTTTTAATTAATGTGAAACTAACAGATTTCGTGATAAATTATATGTTTTTGGGAGATAAAAAAAAATGTTGCTCAGCCTTTCAGGTGGATTCGCTTTCAGGTGACGCTTCTCTGTGGTTGTTTCGAGCTATTTCAGTCAGTGTCATAGGGACATTCAATCTTCATGTACGAATTAGCTAAGTAAGCTCGAGTTATTTTGAACGATCGGATAATAGCAAAGTGATCCCTTTTATCATCACATTTTTTAAAAGTATGCACTTTGTGAATAAATGAATTATCAGAATGATACCCAGTAATATGGGATCCGAAGTATAGCGTTATTTTACTACTTTATATTTTTCACTGTTTCGTTAGGCTGACTGACAAAGTATTGTGAAAAAGATCTAGCTTAATTGCATGAATACGCCTTTCCGTAGGATGCATTTTGGTGATGATAATGTTTTGGGTGTTCAAGTGTGAAAGCGGTCAAATTAGCCTCAGTTTGGCACGACCTTTGAGATGAAGGAGACAGGGAATTCCATAGTATGTGATTGTTGAGATCATTTTAGAATATTCTTTCTGTAGTCTTAGTGAGATGCTGACGGGGCAGTTCGTTAGAAATTTTTGCTGACCTCCGACCTTTTGTGACTTTCGAGAAGTAATAACCATGGATATTGTAAATTAAATATATCACAGGTTATTGAGGCAAGCTGATATGTTTTTATTCAAATGAAAAACACGATTTAAATCGAATAAAAAATAGTTGAAGGTTTAATTGACGTTCATGGTTGGAGGGCGTGTATTCTACCTGTCTGTTTGTTATCTATTTGTACGATATCGTTGATTTTGTTGAGGGATTTATTTGAATTGGTTTGCGCGATTAGTTAGTACTAAGGGAAAGAGCGTTAGGCTTTTATTTGGATCCGAACTCGTATACAGATACTGGATATTAACGT
Source organism: Macrobrachium nipponense (assembly GCF_015104395.2). Classification (NCBI taxonomy): domain Eukaryota; kingdom Metazoa; phylum Arthropoda; class Malacostraca; order Decapoda; family Palaemonidae; genus Macrobrachium; species Macrobrachium nipponense. Next base: position 24,120,664 of record NC_061096.1, read on the forward strand.
CCACTGACGGATGTATTCTGATCCCTCGCATTGTTTCGTAGTTGATATTGCAACCCTCTAATAGGATTAGTTCAGTGAAAGCATGTTCTACTTCTCGTTTATTATTCGATATAAAATTTCCACCTTATAATCGGTTGTTTCTCATTGTTGCATTACCTCCGGAAGGGTGATGAGGATACCCACCTGTCATTGCTATGAGTGGGACCACGAATCCCAGCGGTTATGTGACCTTTTAGGCCTAACTCCTGAGTAGTAAGAAATAAGCCTACCTACGTCCATTCCTTATAAGCATAATAAAAGGAAGTTCATTAGTTAAACGGGTCTTATCCGTAAGGTTTTCAAATTTTTTTCCTACGTTATGACCTTAAGTTCCTGCGTGCCCTATACGGGTTTACTTCTTGAAAAAATATAGTAACAAATGTTTCAGTAAATGGTGTCTGTACACACACACACACACACACACATGCACACACACACCATTTACTGACTGAAGTTTATTTATTTTTTCCTAATGGTAAACTTGTATGGGGATACGTAGGAAAAAAACTGAAAATCTTACGGATAAGACCAGTTTAACTAATGAGCTTCCTTTGAGAGAGAGAGAGAGAGAGAGAGAGAGAGAGAGAGAGAGAGAGAGAGAGAGAGAGAGAGAGAGAGAGAGAGAGAGATTTAGCTGTTAGCTTTAAAGTGTATTTTAACAGTTCTTTTATACTAGAATAAATAATTAATTAATTTATATATGACGTTATGCCCTAGTAAGAATTGCTTTGTAAAACATAATTTATACCATGTATTCAATTTTATGTCGTGTTGTTGTTATTGAATGAAATTTACTAGAATTTGTCTCTTGCAAGAGGAGTATACTCAACAGTTTTGGATTGAAATTCTTAAAAGTAATTTTTTTTTCAATTTACTCTCTTCTCACTTGGTCTTTCATTATAGAATTGCATATTGTTCTATAGTGTCCTCAGTATGTGTTTGATGCATCAGACGTCAAACTTTTTCGTAGTAATATTTTCCACGTTAAACCCCGGTATTAATGTACTGACCGCATATAAGTCTCTTAGGAGTTCTGGTAAAATATTGGTCTGCATTAGTTACGATCTCCTGTAGCGAAATTGTTAGCGTAGGGGAGCCCCGATTAATTAATAATAGAGGAATCTATTTTAGTATCCTCCGGACCAGCGTTGACGAGAAAACATGTCAGAAGAGTGTTTATATGTTTATTGATGATGACAGCGGTTCAGACTTATCATATGACAGTTATGTTATTATTTTTTTGTTCCTTTGTCGAAACAAATAATATAAATCCGCTTCTTTACGTAGTGATTTTCCTTTTATACATGTGAGTTACAGTTGGAAATTTTCTACTCTTCGAGTGATGGAAATTAAGTATTGAATATTTTGATATACAGTAAAGTTTATTTACGCTAAGTTTTGACATTTGTGAGTGTGAACAGATTCAAGTTAGTTAGATGAATGTATTTCCTCAGTAATACTTCAGCATTAGTTGAGTCGATTCCCAACATTTTGCACGAAACGAGATTGGAAAAATATGCATTACATCAGCGATGATGAGTAGGACATGGCGTTGGGCGAGAGGCCTTTAAAATAAATCCTTTCAGAATGAACTTGGGAGAGAAAGATTCCTCCAGGAAAGAAGCTCACCTTAGATTAATGGACGGCTGTGAATCCAAGAATGAGGAAAGAGACAGGGAGATGAGCTGGAGGAGCTCTTGAGTCCTGTGACTCAACCTGTGACTGACTTGTGTGTGTATGTGTGTGTGTGTGCGTATACATGTGCGTGTAAGCCCGCTCTGTGTGCTCCATATAGCCCTAGACATTACTTTTTTCCCCCCTGCCGTGGCAGGATGTTGACGCGGGGCCGACCATTTCCATATTCAGCTTGGTGTGTCCTCGCTCATCAAGTATGTAGATGACTGAGCGGCGCTGGGGGGCAGACACTCGACAATTTTTATCTGGGGGGAAATTGTTGCAAGCTGACTTTGTCATTCCCTTGGTTTAAGCTGGGCAATGGACGGAAGTTATTATGAAGGGAGAGAACGCTGACGATCCCTCCCTGTACCGCTGGGATATTAAGTTAGACGCCGGTCATCTCCCTTCTTTTTATTTTTTTTATTTTTTTATGGCGAGAAAGAAACATGTCTCCTTATTTTAGTTAAGAGAGTTTCGTGAGGGAGGTGCTTCGTTGTATGTGATGCGGGCGTAGGGTAGGCCTATGCGGTCAGACACATTAGATGCATGCCTTTGTTATTTTTCCTTTAAAATATTTTGTGCCACTCTTGAAAATTAATTACTATTCAAGTGTATTGCAAGGTAGCTTTTGTAATTTAGTTATTGTTGTCCATATAATCGTGGAATAATGACATGAAATTAGTCAAGTGTCAGTCTTAAGCGTTTTGCTGTTGTTTTTTCTTCCCTGGAAAAACTTATAATACAACTGCCAATACGACCTGCTTTTAGCTCCTTTACTGTAGCCGGAATTGTGTTTTTGTTATGATCAAGTACCTTAACTCACACACACACCCCCCGCCCCCCCGCCCCCTCCCCTTTCATTTTTTTAGAGCGTGTCTTCACGTGTGAGGGCTCTAGTTTTTTCTTCTTCTTTTCAGTTAAGCCTAAGAAAGTCCAATAATAGGATGTGTATTCTAGCAAACTCGGACTAAAAAGGTTGAGTTGAGAATGAGGGAGAATCAGCTAAACCGAGTGGTGTATATATATTTTAGCAGCAACAACGACAGTGATAATAATAATAATAATAATAATAATAATAATAATAATAATAATAATAATAATAAAACACGACTAGTACCAATATTTTTTATGTGCGTCAATGAAGGTACCCACTCCTGAGCTTTGGGACGGTAAGTAACTGAGGTGTGAATTAGCCAACTTGGCCCTCTCTTCTATTGCCATAATTCATTGTATATACTCTAGTGAAAATAACGTTAAAGCTGTACGCGGATTTAAAATGTTAATGTTGAAATTGCTTTTTTTTTATAATAGTAATATTAAAATGGCTCGCGGATTTGGTGTTATTGCTCAGATTACTTTTTATTTCTCGTTCTTCTCCGATTTTTGTCGTAGAGTAACTTCAATAAATAATAATGATGATGATGTTACGAAGACATGTATCATGTTGTCAAGATCTGAATTAAAAAAAAAATATGAAAATAGAAGACAGGTTAAGAGTCAGCGTTAAGATCGTGTAAAAAAAATATAAACGATGAAAAAAGGTTATGGAAGAAGAGGAGCGTGATGGATACCATGAGAAATGTATAAGATAACAGATGGCGTGCTGTCAAAAGTTACAGATATATAGTGCTCCGATAAAAATCTAGGAATGAATTTTTACAGAGAGAGAGAGAGAGAGAGAGATAGAGAGAGAGAGAGAGAGAGAGAGAGAGAGAGAGAACATAATTCAAAGCTAAACTGCCGACAGTCGTAGACAAAAAATATACTTCATTTCAGTATAGAAATTTTTAGTGCTGAAGACGTGCCTTGTTATTTTGTCTTTAAATAACTGCAAGGCAGATCTCCAGTTATTTTTTCATATAATAACAACAAATTTTAATTTACTTATTTTTTCTTTTTTCCAGGTAAGTCTCAGACAAAATTCGCCAGGGAGACTGGTCAGATCTGTAAGTACACACATTATTTGTTATATATATATATATATATATATATATATCTATATATATAGATATATATATATTAATATTATGAGATAATTATCACATCAACGTGATTCACATAAATCATTCGACCTACAAATGTCCTTTAATATCTAATTCGCTCTACCTCGGAATTGATATATTTTCATATATGTACCGAAGGGAAGGGGAATTTTTTAGTTGATAATAATTTCGTCCCCTCATAGGATCGAACCACCGTCCAACGGAGAGGAACGAAATCAGGACGACAGACGTTAGGGATTTGTATATATATATGTATATATATATGTGTGTATTATATATTATATATATATATACATATATATATGACACATATATATATAAAGGTTTTCCACGGAGGAAAAATGAAAGGCGAGAGAGCCAAGAACTTTCGATCTAAAGGGTCGTGTTAGACCGAAAGTTCTTGGCTCTCTCGGCTTTCATTTTTCCACCGTGGCATCTGCTGAGGTTTTTTTAGAATATATAATTGTATGTATGAATATATTATATTATTATTATTATATATATATAATATATATATATTATCTATATATATATATATATATATATAGTATATATATATATATATATATATATATATATATATATATAGTGTGTGTGTGTGTGTGTGTAGAATTGCTAGGAAAAATATTAGTAGAAATAAAAAAGGTTTTTGCTTTATGAAGTCAACTCTAATTTTCAAATGCCAGAAATGAAAATTGAAGCGGATTTGCCGCGTCTCGTGTTTCGGCGAGAATTTGATAGTTTGAGTGTGAATTAAGTGAGACAAATCCATTATCAGTCGGCCTTTTTGGGACACCGACGAGCAAATGCCCCAACCGCACCATGTGCCATCAAGTTCTCTCTCTCTCATCAAAGTGACTTGTTTGGTATTCGAACTTTACTTAAAGTTGTAACTCGATAGGCTGGTCATTATTTTGCCTGTGGTTTTTTTTTTTTTTTTCTTATTTTTTACCTCCTCTTTTTTTTTTTTTTTTTTTTTTTTACCTATCCTTGTAATTTATGTACCCGAATGACGATGTAATCATACAATGAAAGGGTTGTTTCAATATATTCATTATTTTTGGAAATTTCCTCAGTTTATGTCGACCTTAACTTTTAATCTCATACGATAATTTTCGCATTTTTTTTATTGTTACATATGCCTAAGAAATAGTTTTTAATCTCACATACGATAACATTCGCAGGTGGGTGTTTTTTTCCATTTTTTTCTTGCCTTGTTACATATTCCTAAGAAATAGCTTGTAATCTCTTACAACATTACAAAAATAATTCGTTTTACGTTAATTATTTCTCTGCGATTTTATTTTTAAATTTTGCAGAGAACTACATTTGTCACCCACTGTGAGGAAAAAATGACAAGGATTCCTGTTATTGCCAATGCGAAAATAAATGAAATCGCCGAGGCCCCAAAGCTTATTAAGTAATGTTCTAATGTAAATACAACTCCCATGGCGACGTTAAAGACTATTCCGCTTCTGACACGCCCCATGATATGAACCTTGCGGGTGGTTATGGTACGGGAAGTTTCAACAAGAATCACCTTCACCAAGTGTGCCTCCGAGAAATTCGTGAAATGCGTCGTGTCTATCCACTCTCTCTCTCTCTCCTCTCTCTCTCTGTCTGTCTGTCTGTCTGTCTCTCTCTCTCTCTCTGTCTTTTTTTTTTCAAGGACTAGATTTTCCCGTGCATTCCCTGGTGTCGCTTCTCTCTCTCTCTCTCTCTCTCTCTCTCTCTCTCTCTCTCTCTCTCTCTCTCAGAAATACGAGGTGTTACTTCAAGGGGAGAAATTATAAGCTGAGAGATTTCTTTGCAAGTTTTATTTTTCCCGCGTAATCCGGATTTGTTCTTATTTTCTTGACGTGTTGCGATGCCGAGCATAAATTTCTTTTTCCCAGGTTTTAAACTTATTTTCCCAGACTGTCTGTGGTTGTTGTAAGAATTGCTGACCTAATTGTTATCATTGAAATTCCGTTAATTTTAATCTGTTGATCCAACTTTAAATGCTGAATAACTCAGCTTTCCGTAACCCTTGTTAATTTTGGGTAATTCGACCTTCCAAAACCGCCCTTTCATTCTCAATATTTTTGTCCCTCCCTTTAATGTTTTTAATTTAGTCTTCCACGCCCATTTTAGTATTGATTAATTCAGCCTTTTTTGATTGTAGGTAATTAAATCTTCCACGGACCTTTTAATATTGATTAATTCATCTATGATGAGTCCTTGTAATTTTGAGTAGTTATAAATCTATGTCTCTTTAATATTGAGTAATTACCTCCTTTATTGTTCCATCACCCACTCGTATATTAAATATTTGAAGAATTCAACCCTGCCATTTAAATATCTGCGCACTTCCTTCGCCCGATGAATGTTAAATAATTCCCTTTTCAGACTTCCTTCGTAATAAAATTTTTATATTTTTTCGTTCTTCCTTCTCACTGTCAGTACCTTCCCTCCTCCTTAATCTTCTTTACAATTTTTTATCTCATTCTCTCCCTCTATCCGTTTCTTACCCTTTCCACTTTTTCACGTAAAGGATAAAAGACAAGGGTAAACACAACCCTCATTATTTAAAGGAAAAATAGTTCACTTTATCCTTAGAATCTCTCTCTCTCTCTCTCTCTCTCTCTCTCTCTCTCTCTCTCTCTCTCTCTGTCTAATGAGAATTACCATTTTTAAGGGCAACTCCTGAAAAAAAATGCTCAACCTTTAATGGCATACCTTCTATGTCTATATGAATAATTGTCTTCCGCTTATGTAAGCGTGACTCCTTTAAGGAGACTAAAGATTTTTAAGGATATATTGTATTTAATATAACCCTGGGCAACAACAGCGCTTTTTGATAAACTTTTAAATTACCGCAATAAACTGTGTTCGATCCTCACCTCCACTTCTGTAAATGTTTATACATCTGCGGCCAAGCTTGGTGTAAACAGTCGTGACATTCCCGTTTTCATTATAAAACACACACACACACACACACACACACACACACACACACACACTGGCCTGTATGCTAGGTTTCATGAAGAAGCTTCTAGATGTTGCTATAAACGTGAGCAAGATTCGAATTTCGATAATTAGTGTAGATGAAGTTACATCATCATATTTTCACAGTACGAAAGGGCCACTCTTAAAGGATGGTGATATGGTGACATACCACTGAACTGTGACCGGATTTAACGCATCAGTTGATTCCTTCGTAAATATGTTGTTAGTTTTATAGATGGCTTTTAGCACGAATTTTGTTGTGCTTCGACGTTTATCTCGTTTTCCTCACGAAATTTAAGTATGAAATGATGTGGAAGTGTGTGTGTGTGTGTGTGTGTGTGTGTGTGAACTTTGAACTTTATACTTTATATTAAAATAAACACTTTGGAATATTCATCTGACTTTTTTCAAATCTCAAATCCACGATTTCCAAGAGAATACTTTATATTTTGATTGTTTATGCGCAATTCCTCCTCCTAGACTTTATTTTTATACCCAGAGTAAATTCTGATATCTATGTTTTGTGCAGAATCCTCGTAATTCAGACTTTCAAAGGAAATGATATATATATCGAGCATATTCAGATATTTATTTCACGCAGACATTCTGGTTTTCTTCCGAAACATTACGCCGCGATAAATTGCACCCCCATCTACTTTTCTCAATCCCTTTGTCAACGGCCAGACGCATACTGAAACCATGTCGTTAACTACGCAGTGAGTTATGTCGGTGATCATCATTACCGTCATTTTACAACAAGAAATGAAGAGGGAGAAAAATAAGCTGGGGAAGAAAAGTGGGAAAGAGAGAGAGAGAGAGAGAGAGAGAGAGAGAGAGAGGTCCTCGACTTACTCCAAGTCGTCGTGCAAGTAACGATCTGAAGTTAATCCCTGCGGGGTGCCCTACCTACAATGAAATCTCTCCCCTGGGACAGAGTAGCAGTCAGGCATGAATAATTAACGGCTGTATTGCATGAATTTGTCGTCTGGAGTTTGCCTGACGTACGTCATGAGCTCATGATGTAGGTAGCATGTGCTTATTTATGATCCTTGAGAAAGCCTTCACCCCCCTCGATAGACTCCCCCCTACCCCCTTCAGAGACCCTTCCTCCTCCCCAGTCCTTCCGTTCAAGTCTAACCACCACCCCAGTCCCGATCTCTAATCTTCCTTCGTTCCCAAATATATACTTCTTGGAGCCCCAGTGTAAATTGAGGAAGGGACTCGCCGTGCTCAGTATTAGTTCGTGTGTATATTTTTGTTCGTTGCCCTTCACACCTTGTTTTGAATCGGTTAATGCAATCAATATGAACCGCAAGATGAAATTGAAGAAAATGAAGTCATATTTTGCTCACTAAAGCGATATGTAGTCCCCTCCTCCTCATATATTTTATCATGCATTAAATGATATTGTTTAATTGGAAGTGGCCCTGGGGCCTAAAATAGAATGGTAAAGGTAAATAAGGAAATGTTTCATTGATTATTTTTATTTCCATTTCTTTGATGAGATAAATGTGCACATAAACAAATTGTTGATTGCAGAAGTGCCTGCAAATTTTATTTTCTTTTCTTGCATTCTTCGACTCACTGAGAATACACATGAATGTTAAAGTTTGAGACAAGCTTAGCCTGCGTCCATTATAAGTTTGAGAGAACTTTTTATTAATAAGTCACAAAAGCTAGTTTAAGTAATAAACCCAGTATTTGTTGAATATTTTGTAAATAAAAACGATAAGCACTTATCAGATTTATGTCGTAAATGATTGTCAGATGTTTTACATATATATAAAGTCTAATGTTTGATTTTTGTTTTGTTTGGCTTACTGTTCTTGAACTCGGCATATTTTCAAGTGAAAATATAAAGATAAAACTAAAGTAGATTTATAGTGTTATCTTACATTTTCATTGCAGCTTTAACGCTGTGAAGTCTGTTCATTTCATCCGGATTGAATTTCTCTGTCTTCTTCACAATATTATTTCTTTCCAGACCCGGGCAGTGGCATCACGTGGTGTTTAAATTAATCTTTTTGTGAGAGGCAAAATGCTAAAATTATTGTTTGGGTTTTTTTTTAATACTGTAAATGTAGATAGAGTTATACGGAGAATATGCTGAACTTAGACGATTTCTAAAGAAAGAAGAAGAAAAAGAAGAAAAAAAGATTGCTCTCCTGCTCGGAGGCTTTACTTGCAATCACAATTTATGGATTCAATCTGAAACTCGATCGATGTCAGTGTTTTAGAAGCGGTTTTAGCACGGCAAATTCTGCCGCCCCTGAGCGATGGCCGTAATTATACAACGGATGGTTATTGGGCTCCGTTAACTGGGGATAACGCGTCTCTTATGTTTACATCTTCAAGAAACGGAATTAATTTTAAATGCAGCTTACTTCATATTTTAGCTTTGGATGAGAAAAGGGAGGACCGAGCGTAATACTAGTAGTATTAGGAGGAGGAAGAGGGAGAGGAGGAGGAGGAGGAAAGCCTGGAGTGCTGATAAGGCAAGATACACGTCGGCAGCCAAATTGGGTGTCAGAACCAATTAAATTATCCATGTATTTACACCGTTTACAAGGGCTGCACAGGCGCTATATTAGACGATTTGCACCTAGTACGTATCCGTAATGGAGAGCGGTTCCCGTCTTATTCAGTTTCGTATTACGTGTTGCAGGAATTGGACGTAGAGGTGGGAGAGATGTAGGGCGGGAATTAGTATCAATGTATGAGGATGGGGCGGCAGTTTCCGTGTCTCCCAAGGCTGTTTGCCCTAGTTTAATAGAAGCAAGTTATGTTCCGGGCCCCTCGTTTCCCCCCCACCCTCTTATAAACACCCCCCACCCCCCACCCCCACCCTCACCCCCAAGGGGAATATCTTAGAGCACAGTGCATGCGGCTTATTTTGAGACGTCTCCAGCCATCTATATGGTAATTTTAATTTCCCTGCAGCATCGCATTTCGTTTTATAACAGTTTCTGGTTTCTCAAATATCTAAGCACATATATATTACTTCCTTGTCTTAGGTATTTAGAGATTACTTCCTTTTTTTTAGGTATTTAGAGGTTACTTCCTTGTCTTAGGTATTTAGAGATTACTTCCTTGTCTTAGGTATTTAGAGATTACTTCCTTGTCTTAGGTATTTAGAGATTACTTCCTTGTCTTAGGTATTTAGAGGTTTCTTCCTTGTCTTAGGTATTTAGAGATTACTTACTTGTCTTGGGTATTTAGTGGGACAAGAGCTAATTTTCCTTATTTAGTTTTCTGGCTAATTTAGGTACTTTGGTTTCAGTTAAACTTTTCATATATGTGACAATTTTCCCAGAGATAGGAAACTTGGTTAAGTTTCCAGTGGCCTGTGCCGTAGTGCATATTGAGAAGTCTTTGCTTAGAGACTTTGAATTTGTAGTTGTTATAATGAGTTATGTGGCACATTGGTGATTTTTCCTAGAATTTCCTGGGCAATTTTATTTGCCGAGTGTTTGCCCTTTCTTAGCAGTTATGCTAAACAGAGAGTTTATAGTTTTTGACTATAACATTGAGTTATTTTGGAGACATAATATTTTTGGCCATTTGATATTTTTTTATTGTGTTGGAGATATTCCACAGTTTAGGCCTATGGTGGTGAGAGCTATGTTTAGTTCAATTATTTTTGCAGCCATTTTTTGTTGCAACTGGAGACACCTTTTTGAGGAGACCTTGGGCAATATTTTTTGTGTCAGGAAATAGAGGTAGTATTTTTTATTTGCCGAAACAGGGGTGAATATTTTTTGTTACTGGGGTGGTGGTTTTTAATATTAACACGTGGTTATTGGTGAAATAAAGAGCGAATATAGTGTGGTGTGGTTATTAATTAAATTGAGGAAATATTTTCATCACTGGGGTGGTGTTATTATAATATGGTGATTTTATATATATATATATATCTATATATATTATATATAATATATATATATATATATATATATATAGATATATATGGAGATGGCATTAATCTTTGGTGGTGACTTTCTTTTTTTTTGTGGTTATGATTTATTAGTTGAATTTCTGGGAGTTTTACGAGCCAAGAGAAGAGTTCTGTGGTTCTTTTTGGTTTCGTGACTAATTGGAGGCGAGTGGCATTATTGCATTGTGGTCCTATGGAGATGTTGTGAGTTTTTATGTTCACCAGTGAGTTATTTTTGGTGGCATATAATTGCTGAATTGTGAGTTTACCGTAGTTTTTTATCCCGGTTAGGTGATAATTTTTTACATAATTGAGTAATATCATGTGAGAGTTATGTCTTTGAGACAATTTTTGAGCACCTTAGTCATATCCTGGAGATAATTTTGTGAAATGTGCTGATATAATGTCAGTATAGAACATTTTTTTGAGAAGCATGAGTTTCCAAAGTTGGAAGTCTGACTAGACATTTTTATGCTGCAGTTCGAGCACCTGACGTGTTCGCGGGTGAAAATGCTGTGATGAGTCCGGTGTGATGACTCTTTTTCCTTCAGTGGTGATTGTTCAGAGTTTTTGCAATATCTGGAAATGTTGACCATAACATTTCCTGAAAATGCACGTGTATGGGGTTGCTTTCTGGCAGTGCCCGATAGATGAAAAGTTGCGATGGCAAAATTCCGTAGCTATACACATGGCATTTATGGGGGAAACAGGGGGTTATGTATATCATGCACGTATTATGTGCTTTGTGTGATGGGGAGAATTCACGCATTATTATTGCTGTTATTATTTTTTTTAATTTTTTCCTTTTCCTAAGAGAGATGTAATCGGGGTTGAGCTTTAAATAGCATTTCTTTTTGGACGGGAGATGTAATTTGTTTGGTTTTGTGAATTGCATGAAATTGGGCGTTTGACATTAAGTCTCCTTGGAATTAATTATGTGAGCAGTGAGGGGTTCTTGCTGCTAGACATTGGAGAGTTTTTACTGATTTTGTGGGTTGTTGAAATATCAGAGCTTAAGAGAACATTTTCAGTGATAATTTTGGGTCTGGGCTTGTTACATGATTTTTTTTCTTGGACTCATTACTTTTTTCTTTTTTTTTTACTTGTGACAATTTGTGAGTTTGAAATGCAATGACAGAAGTCCGTGGAGATTCTGTGAGTCTGAGTTCTGGATTGTGTGTATTGGTGTGTGAATTTGATGAAATTTTTTTTTTTATTATTGGAGAATTGAGTTAGAGAAAATATTTTCTTTGCTGGGTTGTGATAATGACTTATGATTTAGCGATCCTTGGAGTTCCTTCACGAGTTGAAGTTAGAAATTAGTTCAGTGGTCATATTGAACGGAGTTAATTGGGGGACGTTCAGTTAGTATTTTTGGGAATTTTTGAGGTCATTATTTGATAGAAGTGTGTCTGGGTTTAATTCTTTTTTGATTGACTGATGACTTGACTGACATACTTAAACACACCATAATCGTCGTTCCCCGACGCTAGAAAGACGCCCACCAGCCGTTGCAGAGATGTTTCTACAAGTCTACAGAGTTCTACAGCGCTTTTGGGTCTACAGAAGCCGTAGGATGTTTTCCACTGGGAGACATTTCGCCTTCCTACAACGTGTTACGAGTCTGTGCAAGCAGTTGCAGACAAAGAGGGATATTCAAGAATTCAAGATGGAGAAAAAAGTTTATACACCCAATTGTTTTTGGTGATGAGGTGTGATAGTTATTACTATATTTTGTGGTTTGAGCCGGCCAATGTTTTTTTTTTATATATTGAGCTGTTTTATGTGGCCTGTGGCTAGGATGGGGCTAGCCAGGATGGTAGCCAAGCTAATCTGTAAAAGAAGGAATGTACAGATTCAGCATTTTTAACTTTCCTGGAGACTGAGAGTTCGGGCGACAGCTTAAGAATGCTGATGACTCTTTTTTGGGTGGTGCGATGTTAAAGTTCCTTACCTAAGCATATCAGTGCCATGAGAGATTGTCCAAGGTGACTTTGAAACCAGTTGAAAAGTAGTTTCAGGGCGTTGACGAAGAGTGTGAATTCATGTGTACGTGTATGAGCTATGTCCGTTCTTAATGGCATGTATTAGCCAGAACGAGGGAGACGGCTGCTTTGGGGAGAAAAGGCAGAATGCCAAGATGGCTCTGCAATGTTTTTTGTTTTGTGAAAAGTGTGTGATATTCCAAGCTGCAATGGGCGGATCTAGTGGAGGGGACTAAGTGTCCTAGTGAGGGGGACTGTGTTTTGGAGAAGAGATAATTGGTGTTTGACTATTACTGATTAAGACTATTATTTCACGGGGGGTTATCTGAGTTAATTGAACTATGAGTTATCATTCTATTAATTATCCTGTAAGAATCTGAGTTATTCAGTTAGTACTTTGCTTGGATAAACGTATATTTTTGTAGCTCCGACTCTGATTTGATGACCTGATGGAATGGAGAGAGAGAGAGAGAGAGAGAGAGAGAGAGAGAGAGAGAGAGAGAGAGAGAGAGAGGCTATTGTCAGGGCCTGAGAGAAAGAGAGAGAGAGAGAGAGAGAGAGAGAGAGAGGAGAATGTGTTACCAGACAAGGTATTACCAGTGAGCCTTCCGCTATTGGCTAACGTTACCTATGTGAACAACGGGGCGGTGCTCCCGTTGTTTAGATATATATTGGCCTTGGTATGAATGGAACTAGATATATATCGAAATTAGTTAATCAGACTACCTAAATAATATTAAATTGTTTTTTTTTTTTAGAAGAAAAAGACTTTGAAATTTCTATATATCTACAACAAATTAAGCACTAAATTTGGATCAAAAGGGTAATATATTTCACTAATAAATATACCTTACATTTTTCCATGTTAATTATTGGTTGAATTAGTGCGAAGACTTGAAAAGATTTTCTTAAACTTTGCAATTGAAGAACTGGTGCATTCACTTTTGGAGATCAAGATTTATTTAGTTTTAGGAAAATTTAATTACAAATTTTAATTTTATCCACACAAGTTGTTTTGACATGATGGATTTACCCTACGTGAAAAAGATAAACAATAAAATAAAAATATTACTTATGTTTTACAGAACAGCCGGAAAGTTTTATGCAAATTTGATCTCTGTTTTTCATATTATAGAACCTGCCATTAAAGAATGTTTGCCCTGGCGGAACTTGAATAGAGTTAAGAATAAATGAAATAATAATAGACCACTTGTATCTGAGACTGCAACAATCATACGCAATTCTGCCGAAGTTACTGTTATAACTTCAACAAAGAAAATGTATCGAATGTCCGTTTTCTTTAAGGTTTCCTTCTCCTTTAATCACAAACTATTGGAGGAGGGAAATTGTGGAATGCGTGGGGCTGAATGTACATAGATAGTTTGTTTGATATAAGTGTAATATTCCACATGTTTTGTATGAAGTAAGCTACTGCAGTCATTTCTGAGGGTGCAGATCTGGTCATGATTAGTACTGTTCATTCTTTTATTAGTCAGTATAATTTCTTGATTTGTCATAAAACAGCATCGGTTACTCAAACGGATAGAATGAGAAAACTATGTCTGCATTTAGTGATTAACTGCCATATTTTTAAGATAGCTTTTAATGACATTGAATCTTGATGATTCTGCGGAGGTATCTTACTGTAAAGCTATCCTATTACTAAATTAACATAGCTCTCGTGTGAAAGTACCAATTCGAATACATACAGAATATTATTAGATTCAAACTCTCACAGTGACAGGGTGCATTGACAATGTCACTACATAAAATTTACTCATTTCCAGGTCGTATTCGAATAGGAGTCGTATAGTCGAGTTTTTCTTTAAAGTTATATATAGGTAACTTCGTAAGCTACAAAATTCAACGTTTGCACGGGTGAAACTAAGTATGTATTGGGAATCCAAATGCCCCCTCCTTTTTTTTTTTATAGTTAATTCGCCCTACTGAAGAGTTTTGTGGTAGCCCAGAGGGACGAGCTAGTGAAATTATCTGTGTGTTTTCTTGCCACAACTCCAACATCCCCGAAACCATCGTAAGAATTGCGCTGACTTTTCTCTGTGCGAACGTATGTGATTGGAGTGTTTGCCATTGGAAACCTTTTTCGATGTCTGATATTAATTGAATTTAGTATTGGTCTCTGAGAAAGTGTGTTTTACCCACGGAGGAATGTCTTTTTATGTGTCTCCTTATTGGTGGTGGATTAATCTCTCTGCGGGGAAAAATTTTTGTTATTATTATCATTTTATTAAAAATAATGGCAGAACTCACAGAATTGATTTTATACAAAATTCTTTCAATTCTCCTTATGTATACAATCAATTATGACTTCTGGCATTATTTTTGATAAAATGTGTTTGAAAGAAGATCTGTTTCCAGCATACACAGATATTATTATTATTATTATTATTAATTATATTATTATATTATTAATTTAATTTATTATTTATTATTATTATTATTATTATTATTATTATTATTATTATTATTATAGTTGCAGAAGTAGTAGGGCTACTTGTAGTTGCAGTATTTTGCTACTATTAATTCTCTTATTAGCCAGCTCAAGCTGACAATTGTACAGAATTCATTATCAAATGGAAAATAACATTATATATATTAACATCGATGGAGACTTTAAATTTGTCATATGAAAAAGGATCAACATGTGTCTTGCAAATGAGCAACATTAGATCTCATATTAAAGTGTATTGGATCATAATTTCAGGTATGATTAGTGAACGATTATTTATGTGATTGCTGATAACAGAATGCAATTCCAATAAAAACTGAGATTATACTGGAGGATTTAGCCTCGAAATACCTTGCTTTGCTTAAATGTAGTGTATTTTCATAGATTGTCGTGTCGTATGAATAATAACGGTTTAGAAAAAAAAAATTATTTAGTAATTCTTAATTGCCGATTGTTTAACATAATGAATTTTGTCAAACTCTTCATAAGTACCATGTAAGTTTTATTAGGGGTAAATTAAAGTATTCTTGTCTGTTGCAGAGTGTAACCGAATTATCTCCAGAAACTAATTACATTACTTTGAAACAAAAAGTTTAAATAGTTAAAATCGAAAACTAACTTAACGTACGAGAACGTGACCAAATTTCATACATTGTTGCATTACGAACAGTATTAAAGAAATGTTGATAAATTCCGTCATCACTTGAGACACTTAAGATGAAAAAGTAAATTATCTTCTATATCCAAGATATTTCTTTTTCGTCAGAACGTAGTCATGCAATTCCTTACCTTGTGCGATGAGAGAGAGAGAGAGAGAGAGAGAGAGAGAGAGAGAGAGAGAGAGAGAGAGAGAGAGAGAGAGAGAGAGAGTGAACTCGGTGCGACGATTATAGACTTTAAATTGCAATTTTATTTAGAGTTTTGCAGACATTTTACGGAATATAATTCTTAATATGCGATCAGTTCGTGCTACCATTGTAATAATTATTTATTTCTAAATGAATTAGTTTATGAAAACATTGTGCTAATTGTTTCGACTGTGAAGCCTTCTATAGAATATTATATATAACGTATATTTCATAGGGGAGTTCACAGACATTTAGATAAATTCGATACGGTTTGCGAAATAGTTTTGGATGCTTCATACTTCATACTGTTAGCCACCTATACTCGTGACATATCCAATAATTCTGGATAAATTATTCATAAGAAATTCCCTTTCATTTACGATAGATCCAGTATTGACAATGATGAAAAATACAAATTTTTAGTATGCTTCTATACGGACAAAACAAACCGTTTTATCAAAGCTAGAATGCACTGCAGTCTTTTAATTTTATTTCTGATTTCAAGAACTCTGATTCTTGGAACCACTAATATTTGACATTGGCTGTTATGGAAAAATAGCATTTATATGTTTATCTTTCTGTTATATTTCTGTGACTCTCATTATTACTACCAATAAGATGACGATGAGAACTTGGATATTGAAGAGAACTTGGATATTGAAATATAGCGATAAGAAATTTATTTACATCAATAATCTTACAGAGAGAGAGAGAGAGAGAGAGAGAGAGAGAGAGAGAGAGAGAGAGAGAGAGGAGCGTTTGTTTAACCTTAAGTGAAAGTCTGCGGTCGGAAAGTGATATATTTCATTAAGTCTAACGTGCTAACACGTCCAGTAATTCTGTCTAATATGGAAGCTATACAACCTATATTTAGTAGCATATACAACTGCCCAGTTTTGATCTAATTTAACTTTTAGTAGCAAAGTTATATCCATGGCCTGAATGATTATTAGTGTAAAAATTAAAATTTGCTTTTCGATTGCTGAGAAATCGGATTTATCACGAGAAATGGAAAGGGAACGAAATAAGCAGAAAATCTGCGCATAAAGTATAGTTAGGGAGGTTCGGTTTCCACTTGTCGCGTTCTCTGTGAAAACTGCTTCTGGTACGTTTTCTATGATTTGGTGGTTGGCAGGAAAGGTCTCGTGTGTTATTTTCTCTTTGTTTTCCACTCTTTGAGACGTTCGTAGTGGTGGAATAATTATTTGATTTTCTTATTCGAAGAATATATTACCCTTTATCTGCTTGTTGTTATTGTCGGTCGTTCCATTTTTCAAGTTAGTAAAAGCATACCTTTAATCATGCAAAATAGGACACACTTTTTGGCTTTAAATAGATTATTAAGACGATTTGCCAAAGCATTTCAGAGCTCCAGATCATTTTTATGTTTTTGCTGGTTATGTACACACACACACACACACACACCACACACTCTCTCTCTCTCTCTCTCTCTCTCTCTCTCTCTCTCTCTCTCTCTCTCTCCTGTAAGTTATTGCCCTATCGGTGAATGTTTTCTCTATTGCCAGCATTCGTTTAATTTCTCTCTCTCTCTCTCTCTCTCTCTCTCTCTCTCTCTCTCTCTCTCTCGTTTCAAGAAAGATACGATCGCCGCCGTTTAATCACATTCACTTTTCTCCATCTACGAATGAGTTATCCAGTGGGGTAGTAGAATAGGTCCCGTTTTAGGATTCTGAGAGATTTGGGTCTCATTTATAATATGTTTTTCTTTTTTCCTGAGAAAGAGAAATTACAACTTTTGTCTTTAGTCTTCTGTTGCTCAACTGTCCATTTGTCATGTCTTTTATGTGTGTGTGTGTGTGTGTGTGTGTGTGTGTGTGTGTGTGTGCGTTTGTGTGTATGATTCCAGTATTCACTCCTGAAAAAGTCAATCATTCTTTCTTAGTTGGTGTGCGTTTCTCTATCACCTTCTGAAGGGATTTGAATTACTGATATTTTCTTTTGTATAACATTTTGTTTTCTTTTGCATAAGATTATATATGACCTCTCGTATTTGGTAGGATGGTGGTGTGTGTAAAGAAAATTCTGTAACCTCATAGAATTGTTCTCTCTCTCTCTCTCTCTCTCTCTCTCTCTCTCTCTCTCTCTCTCTCTCTCTCTCTTCTAATTGTTCGGAACTGTTAAAATATTGTTTTCGGTAGGGTCTTGAACAACAATCAGTGGAATAATACTTACTAATAAGGAAAAGAGGCATTATGTTTTGCAATTTAGTACTTAGAAAGTTATTTTGTATATGCATTAGTAATTCATACATTGCTTATATTTGTACTTCACAGAAGTTTATTAAAATTTTGTGTTTATATTATTTTTATAAAGCTCCTAAAGAAGGAGTTCTGCTTCCACCCACTAAAGGCTGGTTTTTTATGCCTTTACTTCACACGAATTAAAATGACAATTTCCTGAAAATCGTTATGTAGTATATGCTTATGACTGCGCAACCTTCTCGAGCTTTCAAGTTAGCATTCCGTTAAAGAACAATATTTCCCACCCGAGCTGAGATTTCTTTTCCAAACCATAGAGCGAATTAAATTCGTCAGAGCCTTTTCTGCCCCCTTCTTCTTCTTCTTCTTCTTCTTCTTCTTCTTCTTCTTCTTCTTCTTCTTCTTCTTCACATCCCTTGGCCATTGTATATCTGTTCTGCTCCCCCCCTTACCTCGTCAGGGATATATTGGGTTGTTTCTCGAGGACTGTGATGTAGGACTCGAACCAAGTTCTCCGGGAGCTCCCGGATTTATAAGCTCCTTTGGGCTTTTAATTTATTATGTTTCCTTATGGTGGATGAGGGAAGCTGACTTCGTTATTCAAGATTCCTTTTCGATACGGAACGAAATGGGGTCGGAGGATTGAGGAGGGACCGAGGGAGGCGGAATTATTTTTGGGGGTGGTAGTTTGTAAAATCAGATTTGGTCGTCTTTGCATATAAAATGGTTTTATTTGTTAGGTCTCTTTGTTTGCGATGTTTCTGTCGGACGTGAATTGGGTATATGAGACGTTTGCCGTTTTTAAGACTAGGCAAATAAGACCTTTGAAAATTCATTGGGCTTGGTGTAATACTTGGCTTAAAAACAAAAGGGTTTTTACCCTCTCGTTCCCACTTTCTCTAAGGGGAAAACGCCATCTATATATGTAGATGTTCCACAGCGAAAAATGAACACACTGGTTTCCCCTTACATGGAGTGGCGCCAGTGGGTATAAGCTTTCTGTTTCTGAACGAGTATTACGTGGTGAGATCGTTCTCTTCATGCCATGCCCCAAAGGATTTTCAAGAGTGTTATTTGTCTACGGCGTGTGTGAAACTATCTCCTTACTTCCTACAATAACGGGCGACTCATCTACCAAATTTGAGTCAAGTAATTGTTCGAGCATTTGTGTAAGGATGCGCCCTGTTATTTGACCAAGCCTTGAAGTGCTCATGTTGTCTTTCCATTTCTTCCTTCCTTCCTTCCTTCCTTCCTTCCTTCCTTCAGAAGCCCCTCGATTGATCAAGCCAAGATTATAATAACAAATTCAATCACCCCCATCCTCGACTTTCCGTTTTCACCATTAGACATTCATGATATTCGTGTGATCGACCCAACGTTCTCATCCTGTGGTCTTTGTTTTCGAGTTGTGCCACAATTGGCGAACGCTGAGTAATTTCCCAGGGGTCTTTTTTCCGAGGAGAGAGAAAGAGATAGAGAGAGAGGGAGAGAGTTGGGAGCGTATTGGGCCATACTAGTCTTAATGCAAAGGAGCCAAGAGGCTCACGCATGTAGGACTCGCTGCTGGCATTGCCTTTGCCTCATTTAAAAGGATAATTGCAATGTAGAACCTGCTAGCAACAACTTAGGTATAGTATTATGGCCTTGATACCTGATACTGGTTTCTGGAAAGAGAGAGAGAGAGAGAGAGACGAGAGAGAGAGAGAGAGAGAGAGAGAGAGAGAGAGAGAGAGGGGCACTGCAGGAATTGCTTTAAACTGCACGTAGAATTTTTACAGGCATAGTTGAAGAAATTCTCTTTTTCATTTTGCTGAACCATATATATATATATATATATATATATATATATATATATATATATATATAGATATAATATATATATATGTGTGTGTGTGTGTGTGTGTGTGTGTGTGTGTGTGTGTGTGTGTGTGTGTAATATATATATACTTCAAGATGTCCTTTTAAAAGGGAATAATTAGGTTGACTTTATACATCCGTGAAAGTTAATATGCTTTGGCTTTATTACTTTAGTTGTTGCTATTAATACAGAAGACTCCCCAGTTTATTTGTGCTGTATATTTAGGGAAGGAAACTGTTAGATTGAACCATATTACGAATAATAAGTCCTTTTTTTATCCTAGGTATTTCTACCTAGCAGTAAGAATGTTTGACTGTACGTAGAGGGTTATTTTTCCTATGAGCACAATTCGTCATATGGAGGAAACAGCTTTCTGATTGTCAACCACATAGAACTCTCCCTCGCAGGTCTTAAAAGGGCGTGTGACTGGATCAGGTCTGCACAGAGGGGCTGCCATATTTCATCTGAATGGGATTCTTAATGAGGAGGGCAAAGACAGCCATATGTACATAAGAGAGGATACTAGAGAAGGATACTCGTTAAGATCTGACGTGCAAGGGGTTGGGCGGTTCCGTTCCTGCTTTCTCTCTCTCTCTCTCTCTCTCTCTCTCTCGGAATCAAGATTTGTTGAAGATCAGCGCAATATGAATTTAGATTGCCCTCGTCCTTTTACTAGAGAGGTGTTGTTAAGACCCCCGGATGTATAGGATTTAAGTGATGAATGCGCTGGCGGATGGTTACCGTTTCGGTTTAAGAATGATTACTTATGTATGTTCCTGTTTTTGGGTCGGTTGCCGAGTCTGTATAGTCTGTATCAAGCCTTTTGTTTTCTTATAGCACTTTTGACTTTTCTGTCTGTGTACATTACGATTTCTCACCTGATCAGTCTCGAGATATTGTTTGTACTGAATATGATTGGCAATTGAATGTTTATAATTAAATGTTGTTTGTATTGTATGTGATATATATATATATATATATATATATATATATCTATATATATATAATATATATATATATATACACACAAATTCATACACAAGTATATAACAGCAAATACTGTTCGTCCTCGCTTGTGTCCATGTATTCAGGAGAACCATATTTCTTAGTGTATTCCGTCTATTATTCTCCTGTACCACTTAATATCCTCTTCTTCCAGTTTAATCCATTCTCCCTTTCTGTAATCCTTCCTTTCTGCTCAGCCACCCTTTCTTGTTTAATACCTCTTCTTAACCCAGTCCTTTATCCCTCACATTTATATCCTCTCTGACCCTGGTCGCATTATATCTTGCTTTGGGATTTTTATTCTCGCGATCATATTACATTTCTCCTGCTAAATGTGTAAACAATATTGCTGAACGCTTATTGCTGTGCGCATGCGCAAATTACTCGCTTTGCGAATCAAGCATGTGAGGGAGGGCGTTAACGTCATCAGTGGATGGTTGGTGGTCTTTGAGTGCATCCGCGCACTCTCATCGCCTAATCCCTGGAAGTGAAATAATGAGGTCTTAATAAGATTCATTCTTTCCTTTCCTACAAATTGGTATTTAATCCGCGCCTTTAGAATCCGTCCGTTTTTATCCACTCGCATTTTATTGGCATGCATGTAACACCTTTCGCCCTCCCTCCCTCCCCACTCCTCTTTGCACTTGAGAGTGGGCTTTTAAAACTCATAACCTATTTGTGACATTGCCAAAGGCTTTCAAATTGGGGGCTCCGGGGAAAAATGGATGGAAAAAGTAAAAGAAGAAAAAAAATGGCTGATTTCGTTTTCTTTAAGAGCGCCTTTGCAAAGCGAGAGCACTTATTGGAAATCAGTCTGGCCATAGAGCCAGCTGCTTTTATATTATATTACAGGTTCTTTTGTTAGGGCTAATGAATTTATGACTGCGCGCCGTTTGCCCAATTATATCCGGCACTTGCGCTTTGGAAGAATTTCGCTAGAAATGTACCAAAAAGGTCCATTATCATTGAACTTATGTCACTTATTAAATTGTCTCGTAGCTTTGGCGGATCGCTCTGATCTCGTCGGAACGTAAAAAGCTCTCCTAAATTTCATTAGGTTAATTTTACTGGGAGGCACACAACTTACGATGGAACTTAATCAGATTCATTTCCTTTCGATAGAAGGTCAGCTTTTTTTCCCCACCCTCGCATTTATGTATTAGGACATTTAGTCCTCCGGGCATTAAAAATTAAAAGTGCATTTTGTCGTACGTAAAAATTGTCATGATCCTAATGCAGCGTATTTATTTTTTATCTCGTTTTACGTCTATTTTAATGACGCTACTATAATATATTGCTTATGCATTGGTATACACCATGTAAGATAAGTTAGCTTTCATTATAAATATGATGTAAAAGTTTTTTCTTTTTGGTTTCTCTCTCTCTCTCTCTCTCTCTCTCTCTCTCTCTCTCTCTCTCTCTCTCTCTCTCTCACCTGATTGATTGTCAGCCATTAATTTTGTAAGTTTCTCGCACGGCAGTTTAAAGATCTCGTGTTGTTCAGATCATGTGATATATGGTTGCATACATTCGTATGAATTTTTCAGTCAGCTTTCGATGTTATCTAGGAGAAATGCAGAACTAGTGCCTTGTCCTCTTGCATTTTCTGTTACTGTGCAAGATCTATACTACTCTATATTGAAACTGAAGAGATTGTTATAAACAATGATAATTAAAAAGTCAGTAAACTTAGATTTACATAGTCCCTTAAAGTTGTTTCTATTATCCATTTTGTAACATTATTATTATTATTATTATTATTATTATTATTATTATTATTATTATTATTATTATTATTATTATTATTATTATTATTATTATTATGCGGTCTTGACAGTTATTTTCACCAAAGAACAGCAATTACAGTTGTTATTATTATTATTATTATTATTATTATTATTATTATTATTATTATTATTATTATTATTATTATTATTAATATATCTTTTTTTTTTATCACAGTCCTCCAATTCGACTGGGTGGTATTTATAGTGTGGGGTTCCGGGTTGCATCCTGCCTGCTTAGAAGTCCAACACTTTTCTTACTATGTGCGCCGTTTCTAGGATCACACTCTTCTGCATAAGTCTTGGAGCTACTTCAGCCTCTTCTTTTTCCAGATTCCTTTTCAGGGATCTTGGGATCGTGCCTAGTGTTCCTATGATTATGGGTACAATTTCCACTGGCATATCCCATATCCTTCTTATTTCTATTTTCAGGTCTTGACACATCCATTTTATCCCTTTCTTTCTCTTCAACTCTGATGTCCCATGGTATTGCGACATCAATGAGTGATACTTTCTTCTTGATTTTGTCAATCAACGTTACTTCTGGTCTATTTGCACGTATCACCCTATCTGTTCTGATACCATAGTCCCAGAGGATCTTTGCCTGATCGTTTTCTCTCACTCCTTCAGGTTGGTGCTCGTACCACTTATTACTGCAAGGTAGCTGGTGTTTCTTGCACAGTCTCTAGTGGAGGGCTTTTGCCGTTGAATTGTGCCTCTTTTTTTTGTACTGGTTCTGTGCAAGTGCAGGACATTCGCTTGCTATGTGGTTTATGGTTTCATTTTTCGTATTGCACTTCCTACATATGGGAGAGATGTTTCCATCTATCGTTCTTTGGATATATCTGGTTCTTAGGGCCTGATCTTGTGCCGCTGTTATCATTCCTTCAGTTTCCTTCTTGAGCTCTCCCCTCTGTAACCATTGCCATGTGTCATCGCTGGCCAGTTCTTTAGTTTGTCTCATGTATTGTCCGTGCATTGGTTTGTTGTGCCATTTCTCTGTTCTGTTTGTCATTCTCCTGTCTCTATATATTTCTAGGTATTCGTCTACTTTTATCAGTCCTTCTTCCCATGCATTCTTGAACCACTCGTCTTCACTGGTTTTCAGATATTGCCCCAGTGCTCTGTTCTGGATGTTGACGCAGTCCTCTATTATTATTATTATTTTTTTTTTTTTTCACCAAAGAACAGCAAACACAGAATACCAGATTTTGTAGCATTGCTGGGAATCTCGTTGGAGAATAAGCCTCTTTATCGAGTGAGACGATCTTTGTACCTCTGCGATATTGGGATCGCTCCTGGGTTTTGGGGGTGGCGTTTTCGACTACCTTCCGCGAGCCCCATCATCTGATATGTCATCCTTGTCATTTCAAGAAAGAGAGCGAGAGAGAGGAGTAGGAGGAGGAGGGGAGAGACGACGGATGAATGGATATTTTTGCATAAATTTTAACCGTCATTCCTCTTTCGAAGTATTTGCAAGTAATGTGCCAGAATGGTTTTTATATTCTAACGGGGCTTTTTTTTTTTAATTTATTTAGATTTTGTTGTGAAGTATTTTCCTTTTCCTTGGTAATGTGCTATTATTGGTGTAATTAATATTGCTTTTGTGTGTTTGCCGTGAATTTAAATGCTATACTGCATATTCGTATTAAGGTGAAAGCAAGGGTATTTCATTCGTTTGTATAGTTTGACCTATATGTGTGTTTGTATATACTTTATGTATGCATATAGTATACGTATGGGCCTGTATATATATTTATCATATATATGTATATATAAATATACATAAGTACATACATACATAGACATGAATTGAGATGTAGAGACTAGTAATGTATGTTCTTTGGTGTCCTTGGAGATAGTAATATAGGATACTTACCTTTAGCAGACATAAATATATTGTTGTAATGTATAATGTGCGGAAATTTATATATATATATATATAATGTGATTTTATGTTTATATGTACCAAGTTGCATGGGGGTGATTTATAGTACGCCGCGTATTGGTTGTATGTCAGCCGAATCTTTTAATAATAACACTTCCATGCTACGTCTACTTCCTCTACCATCCCAGGCCACTGACTCCCTCCCAAGATAAAGCGTCCAGTTCGTTTTTTCCTCCGGGTATCAGCTTGGCGATTAAAGATTCAATTCTGGACGGACAGATACCCAAAGAAAAAAGGATGTTCTTCTTTACTGAAGTTCGGAATGTTAGAGAGAGAGAGAGAGAGAGAGAGAGAGAGAGAGAGAGAGAGAGAGACGATTATCATCATCATCATCATCCGGCATTTCAAGACTGGACGACTACTGCTGCTATACCTTTGGGTCCTCTTTTCCTTGCCTTCTGATTGATGGTCTCGTCGAAGGGTGCCCTCCATTTAGGCATCGTCGGATGAAAAGAAGGACAGTCTCTCTCTCTCTCTCTCTCTCTCTCTCTCTCTCTCTCTCTCTCATACAATTCTGTGCGTAGGTACATGTGTCGGAAACATATTATCCTGGTGTCAGTAGCCATATGTTTCTGCTTGGGTTATAAGTCCCCTTTCCTTTTTATTAACTCCATTTAGGAATTTAGCAACGCCCTCAGCCACAAAAAAACACATCCAATACATTCACAGCCAAATTGTGGTGAACTTATTTCATGGTTATGGATGTCATCATAAAGACAGGCTTGTTCACCATACGGACAATCATCACGGCACCTGAGGTGATGTGTGCGGTTGGTATACAAACTAGGTCGTTGTCTCAGCCTCCTTAATATTCAAAACTTATTTAAATGTAAATTGTCATTGGGTACCAACGGGAGATAAAGCCATTTATAACAGTCCACAAAATAGACAATCTACGCAGCACAGCATAGGATGGGCGTATTACCCCCTGTAAATAACAATCATTTCGATTTTTTCCCTTTAGTTTTTACTTCTCTCGATCCATTTAGGCTTAACGAAGAGTTACTCAAATGCCTAGCAAAAAAAGTATATTATTACTTGATGGAACTGTTTGTTTTCGACGCTTGCGAATGAGAGAATAATACATTTGAATTTTCATCACTGGACTCTGGCGTCAAAGGGTCAAGACAGCTAACGAGAGAGTAGAAAACACGAGTTAGAATTCCTCCTTAAACGAAGATCTTGGGATGTGGCATCCATGGTGGGGGAGGTGATGTATCCCGTAGGTTGAAAGGGCCAGAGAGAGAGAGAGAGAGAGAGAGAGAGAGAGAGAGAGAGAGAGAGAGGTTATGGATATGCTTGTTGGCAAGGCTCTGATGGCCTCATACACCCTTCATGAATATACACCGTACATTTGCACGTCTAGGGAGTAGGAGGAGGCATTTCATTAGTATGCTTGCTCTGCTGTTTAAGCACGCCTCTCGCTGTGCGTTTGTATGTAGAAGGGAATCTCTTGCTTTGTTTCTGTGGACTATTACGTGTACACGGTGAGCACATATTTTTGCTTGTACGTATTCGAATAGGAGGTATGCTCCATCATCTGTTTTTTTTTTCTTGACATGTTTAGTATTTGCATGTTCACGACTACCTAAGCAAATTCTGAAAAGAAAAAAAAGGAAAATTAATATATATTACTTTCATAAATAAATATAATCAAGTTTTTGTTTAAATATATTTCTTTCATAAATAAATAAAATTAAGCTTTTGTCTTTTATCTTTAACTGAAATTATTATTTGCCTGTCATGAATTAGATGTACACAGTTCTAATGTGAATATATCTTCCCATCAATTAGATTAATTAGATTATGAGTATTACTTTGAAAAGGAAGCGTATAAGACACTGCGGTATGCATTAAGAATTGTTTTATTGAATGTCTTTGTCGTGGTCCAAAGTCACTTAACAAAACCCATCGGTTTGGGGCTCCTCCTAAAAGATCCTCACCTTCTCTATGTCTTTCTGTATAATTTTCCAAGTGATACTCGGGCCGAATGGCCTTACAGAGTAAATGGAACAAATAAAAATACCGCTGCGAAACACTTTAGCCTCGTAGAACCAAGAGGAAGATAGAGTAAGTTCGAGCAAGTTGTTTTATGGCAAAAGGACCCCATGATGTAGGGATGGGGGTTTGGGTTTTGGGAAGGGGCGGGGTGGGGGGGGGGGGGGTGTGTTCTTCCGTGGTCTGGGCTTACCCGTTCCGGTCCGGAGAGGGCAAGAGAGGAGGAGGAGAGTTTGGTGGTGAAGCCTGTTGCCTGTGTCTGTCCGAACACACTAATAGAATTAGTTACTTGTTACGCTCGCAGCTCTTACACCACAACCCCTCCTTTCAATTGTTGCCTCTGTGGGGACCAGATGCACTTTCTTTTCCCGAGGAGACGATCCTTTTTTTAGCGCGCTATTTTTTTTTTTTTTTCTGGCCAGCTTTTACCGCGCAGAATGAGAGGCTGCAAACTGCTAGGCGCATTTGGTCCCTTGTTGCGGTTTGTACATGGACTAACTCTCTCTCTCTCTCTCTCTCTCTCTACATGCTTCAATGTGCGCTAACTTGCTTAAGCCTTTATTTGTATATATTGAATGTCACGGAAATAAATGTTGCAGGGCGCAAATTGAAAAGTTTTCCTTCAGTATATTACGTACAATTCAAAATGTTTTTTGTTATACATACGTGCTTAAATGCATACATACACAAGCACACACTATGCATGTATTATATGTATATGTGTATGTATGCATATATTTATATATACATGTATATGTGTTTAATAGCCGCGATGACCTCTGAACTTCTCGTTACAAATAAATTCATACAACCCACAAGAGGATATTCTGCCGCTCATGAATATCCTGCAATTTCACTTTCACAAATCTCCATTCATCTCCCGTGCATCTTTTTATGATTCCCATCCAGCCTGACTGTTGTTTGATTTCCGGATCTCTCTCTCTCTCTCTCTCTCTCTCTCTCTCTCTCTCTCTCTCTCTCTCTCTCTCTCTCTCTCTCTCTTAGAGATTATGGTGTGGCATGTAGGAAAATCAAATCATCCAAGAGTGCCAGATTAAGCCATATAAATATTCTAGGAATAATAACACCCAAGAGGAACATTTCTATCGCTTCAACCGGATTTTTTGGAGCACCAGGCAGTCTTCGTCAGACAAAAATCAAGATTCATTCGATAATTTGTCTACGGTGGGTCTGCAGTTTTTAATGTTTTGAAGATCTTATTCAGACCACTTCTTATTAAGATATTTTATTTGAAATCAGAAGTATGTGTTAAATGTGCTTTTCATGTATATTGGTATGATGAACCAATTTTTGCATTTCCCTGGCAGTCAGAGATGCCTAAAATGTGTCTTTTTAAGTCTTCATTACTTATCTTGTCTAGACTTATTATCCAACATATTCAACGCATAGATCTCATTTCTGTAGCTTCCATGTATCACTTTCTACGTTATTTGGAATAAAAGAGCGCTTCTATTTTTCGTTTTAATACTAGTGTATCACATTACTGTTCTCTTCAGAATTACATTCAATTTCACATCCACCTTTTTCGTCAAACCCACAAAATTGAAATGGATGATACAGAAGCAAACATATCCTAATGTGATAGGAAGGGGATATGTAGAACCGGTCCGTATAAATGTAGATTTATGTAGCCATCGCCTACGCACGTGGAGACCCAAAATATCACCAATAAATGTTGTAATTAGAAGTTGTACTTGGCTTAGTCATTTCAAGGTGATTTGTATTTTCAAGGCAGTGATTATCTATCCTTTGTCATATTACCACAGCCTTCAAGATGACATGTTTCATTTGCATTGAATTTTTTAGGCTGTTGCACAATAGGTCGTAATGACCAGGTTCTGGTAGTCGATGTGATGGTATCTTTAATACTCTAGACAACCGTTACGCAATCTCTCTCTCTCTCTCTCTCTCTCTCTCTCTCTCTCTCTCTCTCTCTCTCTCTCTCTCTCTCATGTAGGGCGTCCAGGAATGGGAAACAATTAAAAAGGTTCAATTTGTTAAAATAATGTCTTGCAAATGTTAAGGGAAAATTCTGTTGGGAAAATGATGTTCTTTTATTCCTAGTTGAATGTATTATTTTAATTGTGCTGAGTATCGTAATGTAATTGGACTAATGATAGTTCATTTTCAGTGTTTATAATCAAAGGAGGTAAATCTTGATATTTAAAGTATGCGTGTGAGCAAAGCAAAATAAGAATTTAAGTGAAATGGAAATAAGTGATGGAGGTATTTTTACAACTCTGAGGGAGTATTTTAATTGCAGGGATCCGAAGAATAAGAGGATATCTCTGATTTGTAAATAATGGAACGAGGCAGAAATAAATAAAAAGTGGTGAAAATGAAACGAGAGAAAAGTTCTTTGGTTGGGGGAGGGGGGGGGGGTAAATGCTTTTTCCCAGCTAATCTCATTATCCTTACTACTGGGAAGTAACTTATTTTGCTGTGTCTGCCAAGTGGCCAGCGGCTTAGTTGAAGTCGATGTTTAAGTTGGCAAGTTAGATGGCGTGTGTTTCCATTATTATGAGAGAGAGAGAGAGAGAGAGAGAGAGAGAGAGAGAGAGAGAGAGAGAGAGAGAGAGAGAGAGAGAGAGAGAGAGAGAGAGATAGCCTTGCTAGGTTCTTCATTTCACCTATAGCTATTTTGAAGAATCTTTGGAGATTCTTCCGGAGGAAATTCAATAAACCAGCTTGGTGTCTTTATTCCTTCTCTCTCTCTCTCTCTTCTCTCTCTCTCTCGTCTCTCTCTTCTCTCTCTCTCTCTCTCTCTCTCTCTCTCTCTCTCTCTCTCTCTCATACACGCCTGTCCGTTTCCCCATTAATTGCATTTTAATCGTCATTAACGAGAACAGTTTCATTTCAGTTTCTGTCGCATAGAAAATATATATGTTATGCAGCCAGTATTGATAGCATTTGCTTCTTGCTATAATCATGAGATACGATGATGGAAAACCGGGTGCCGAGCAGCAATTTTTCTCGAGAGAAATAAAAATGTGACAGGTTGCAGGGCATGTGTATCTTTTCTAATGCTATGTTATTAAGACAATGGCGGCTCTCGTTGTTTATGTTATTAATGGTGTTCTCTCGGGTAACAAATGGACTTCTTTTGCCTTAAGCATTACTCTTTTATTATCATTATATTTAAGATGAGCTCGTACGAAGCAAGCTAAAAGGCTATTAACGTTTATTTCGAGGATCATGGAACGTTTATTTATTTGCTCTTATCAAATTTATTTAGCTTGCTTTCGTGTGCGATGCAAGGGCTTCTCCCTCACAGTAGTAGTTCTTTAATAGAATGCATTTCAGTATTCAGAACTTTAAGGCAATAAATTTCCTTCGGTGGGATGTTTACATTCAAGTCCCCACATGCTTTTGTTACTGCTGCTGCTGCTGCAGGTGCGTCAGTGATGATGAAGAGGCAGATGGCAGAAGACGAATACGAAGGATTTAGAAGTTTTCAAAGGGTGTGGAAGATAGGTATTAGTTTAAGACCCTGGGTGTGTATAAGTAGAAAAAACAAGGAGAGAGAGAGAGAGAGAGAGAGAGAGAGGGGTTGGAGTTGGTGGGGCTGGGTGAATGGTGGTGGTGTCCACGAGTAAGCTGAAAGGAAACATTGGTATGGGGAGGATGCTGGTGGGCCCAGTGGTGTATTGGTAGGGGATGGGGGGGTGGATGTGCTCTCCACTTAATATTCCATGCTCATACGTGGGTGCCAAACTCAATCTTAGAACCCTGGCTTGGATTTCCATTCCGCGTTGCTTATGGATCGCCAGGTCAGAGCGGGACCTTTTAAAGGAGAGTTGTATCCTGTTCCGCGACTCTACATTCTCTTTCTGGGCTGGGGGTTTCCGCTCCCCCCCTCCCCCTCCCCCTCCCCCTATCCTGTCACACCCCCCACACCTCGCCCTACAACGAGACGCACTCGATACCCCTAGTTTCGGCACGACCTGGAAACGTGTGAGGCATGACAACTTGTTTTTCCACATACACTCTTGAAAAAAGAAAAAAAAAAAAAAAGAGAGAGAGAAAAAAAAACTGCCCCTTGCTAAACTTCATGCCGCATTTACTGCTCGTCCTTGCTGTTTTGTTTATGTTTTATGAGGATGAATAACTTTAAAACACGGCCAGGGCTGTGTAATATTTTTGTTTTACTGGGTTTTGGTAGCGGGTATGGTTATCTTTTACCGGTAATTCTCAGTCTCTAGAGGGATTTTTTCCATTATATATATGTGTGTTTGCCTGCATGCATATATATATATATAGATATATATATATATATATATATATATATATATATATATATATATATATATACATACATACATGCATACATACATACATACATACATACTCATACATACATACATACAAACATACATACGCTTCTGTCCATCTTCATATCAGTATATACCGGTATAAACAGTTGTGTTTATAATTTGATTACACCTTTATCCAGCCTTAGAAATTCTGTCATTTGAAAGTATAGATGAACGACAATTTCGTTGCTAATTGGCTAATAAATCCTTAATCTACAATACTTCCTTTGTAAGGATCCAAGTTAATTCAGTGACGTATGATTTAACCAACTGGACTCGACTACGTCAGGGAAAGTTAGTAGTGATACAACAGCTTTCGTGGATCAGTTTAATTTTTGTCTTAACTAAAGAATTTTTTAAAAGATGTAACATGAATAGTTTTTTTTATGTAATCCGAAATCATCTTCATTTCCTTTATTTTGTATTTTTTATAAAGATAAAAATGCTACAAATTCCCTTTCGTACTTAACTGCATCATGAAATTGGCCTGATTTAATAAATTGATAAATGGCTTATTCGAAGTGAGATCTATCTCGTTCATCTTGGTTATTGTATTCATGGATATACTTGTATTAGAATTTACCAGTCATTATAATATACATTTGCTCTCTCGATCAGTTGACTGTATCTTGTTACTAATTGTAACTTCATGCTGGCAAGTATATTTTAACAGTCAGCTCTGTTTTGGAATATTGTTTTGTAGTTATCTCGTAAGCAAAACAGTTATATCCAGGGCTACTAATTTTTGACATTAAAATCTACATTCCAAAGTAGCTCTACAGAAGTTGGTGCTATGTGAACATTCAGCGAGTTCATATAAAGTATTCGTTATTACTGTCGGTGGAAGATGCATTCTGCTATGTTCATTTCATTTGTAAGTAGTTTATTTGGAAATATTGAGTTGAGTATATCACTGAACTCTGAGAATGGCAAAGGTGAGTTTCGGTGGGTTGTAAGAAATGGGATGTACAGTCACCCAATTGTTAGTGAGACACACACACAGACACATACACACACACACACACACACATATATATATATATATATTATATATATATATATTATCTATATATATATATATATATATATGTGTGTGTGTGTGTGTGTGTGTGTGTGTGTATGTGTGTGTGTGTGTAGTATTAAGCATTTTCCTGTTTAAAGAGGAAGCTCTAAAAGGCTTTTGGCTTTTTATATATTTACTGCAGATATTGAGCTTCATATATATTTGTGTGATGTGTTAATATATATATAAATATATTTATATATATATATATAATTATATAGCTATATATATATTTATAATATATATATAGATATATATATATATATATATATATATATATAGGTTGACGTTAAATACTAGTATTAGAATAATTTCATCATCATAGTTAGGGTTTTGTTGCATATATTATTCATTTTTGTACGCTTTCATTTATCATCAGTTTCTAGCAAGATTGTCAGATTGGCTCTATTCTTACTAAACTCTGGCTGCTTTTCACTAGTAGTGTATTATTTTCTAAAAATATACCTTCTAGTGATTGCATCAGAAAGATGCTCTTCTCGGTGATGCCATTGAAAAGTATTGCATTCGTGAATAGTACGTAAAAAAATGGACACTTATGCTGTTAACATTCTCTGTCTACCTATTTTTTGTGAAGTAATTTCCTGGATCATTGGGTCTCTTTATGACCTCTTTAAATTCTCAAATAATGGTAAAACTATTCCAGCGAGATGTGAACGTGACATTGTAATTAGCTTCCTGATGAACACATGATGAAGCGTCTTTTCGGTTTCATTTGCAATGGGAATAGAATTTAATTTTTGAATTGCCGGTAGTGGTTGGGAGGGAGAAAAAAAAAGGTACGGTCGGTTTTCCATATTCCATTTGTTTAGGGTGCCGAAATACTTCGTTCGTGTGTTTTTGTGTGTGTGTGTGTCTTGCGGTTTCCCCTTCCGACCTGAAACAAAGTAATACGGTATTGTATATATTTTACCACCAGCTGAGAATTTTAGCCTTACCGCAGTCGTCACCTCATTAATCTTCCTGTTCCACCTAAATAATGAAGAAGAAGAAGAATAAGGAGAAGAAGAAGAAGAAGCCACAAGCTCCGGTGATTTTGTTTAATGCCACGTACCGGCAGTTGTAGCGACACTGGCGGGGAGGGTCTGTTTGTGTGTGTGTGTGTGTGTGTGTGTGTGTTAGTATCACAAAGAAAATGTAACTCCACGTTAATTGCACAGAATGTTTCAATTACTACATTGACTTTTTCAAAATTTTTACCCCTTACAATTCTAGATTAGATTCCTGCATTAAAATGAACAGAATATGGAACTTTCATTTATTTGTTGCGATGTATAGTGCGGTAATTCCGTAATCAGCATTCCCTTGTTGGACAAGATAATTCATTTGAATAGATTGACCTCGAAATGCCACGGGGAAAGGTTCTGGGAATATGTCAAAAAACCGCGCGAGGTACTCGATGGAAATGATAGAATGATTTTTAACCATTCCACGTACGGAGAAGCGAGGCAGTTGTTAACAAATTGCCCCATGATAGTCAGTATTCTTGGTATGTTCATGTTAAACCTGAATCGGAATGCCTTAACGCTGAATTTAGAATTGTTCCTGGCGCAATATTGAATTGCATTCTGTCACGTCTGCAGTGTTTTTTTCCTTTTTAGTAAGAGTTGTTTCCATGTAAGCTTCAGTTAAAATTGTAGCTTCAATACATTTTTGCCCTACGGTTTTAATACAGTTATTGAATAATATTTTTTATCAGTTTGTTTGCGTCCTGTTATTTTTACGGTTAAATGATTTCTTTGCCAGTACGCGTGCCAGTTGATTCAGATTTTTGGAGCTAGTATCTTTATTGAATTATTGATGTTTACGGTAATAGTTTTATTTTATGTCTCAATTTATAAGGGAAATATTTCTTTATATTAGGGAATTTATAGTAATATAATAGGTAAGGCTACCAAATTCAAAGCTGCGAAATCAATTTGAAAAGCCGTAATTTTTATTTCTAATTTTTAACATGGGTGCGCATGATGAAATCAATGTTGTTCAAAATTCAGTCAGGTTGTCACACAACTCTACTCTCCCCCCGCCCTCCTCCCTCCCTGTCTCCCTCTCCTCCCCCCGCCCCCACCCCTATTAATCCACCCCTATAAAACAAGCTGGGGAAATGAACAAACACACGAGTAAAGCTTGGAAAAATATGCAGGTTCAGAAAAAGAGATTTATTACGTATCAAATGTGTTCAGTTGCAGACTAACAAGCCTTCAACAGCAGACGGAAAGCCTCGAGCGTAGCTCCGGTAAAGTTTCCAATTTTGCTCTCTCTCTCTCTCTCTCTCTCTCTCTCTCTCTCTCTCTGTGTGTGTGTATTATATAAAGAATAAGTTTCTGATGTGATGTCAAGATTTCTAATCTCTCTCTCTCTCTCTCTCTCTCTCTCTCTCTCTCTCTCTCTGATACTTTTTTTATCATCCTCTCCTCTCCCCTCTTTCACTTCGCATCCTTTCTCCCCTTTTCCCTTTCTTAATTCTTTTTGGAGTCCCTTTCCCCCATATTCGTTTCGCCTCAATTCTCCTTTTACTTTCTTTTTTATCCTTATTCTCTCCCCTTTCCACCCTTTTTATCCATCGCCATTATAGCTCCCTCTTTTGCTCACCATCCTCCGTTTTCCGGTCTTGTCCTGTGTATCCATTGTAACTTTCTACTGTCCCGGGAACATCATCACCCTTCCTGTGTCCAGTGAGAGAGAGAGAGAGAGAGAGAGAGAGAGAGAGAGAGAGAGAGAGAGATGATTTCCACAGACTAATGATTAGTGTTCTATTGAACTGCATTATTTCATCTCTTAATAGTATTCGTATATGGACACACATAGAAGGACGGTTGAAAAGGGCAAGTATTTCGTAGAGATATTTTTGTGTGAGAAACAGAAAAAGACCAAAATATTGGCAGGTAGATAGATTCTGTTTGAATAGAGAGAGAGAGAGAGAGTAGAATATTGACAGTAGATGGTCCGTCCATATGAGAGAGACAAACAGACCAGAATATTGGCACGCCGTAGACAGTTTATGCTTGAGAGAGAGAGTATAGGCAGCAGATAGACGGATTTATATGAGAGAGAGAGAGAGAGAGAGAGAGAGAGAGAGAGAGAGCGAAAGGGGCTGTGTATTGACGTTAGATAAACGGATTCTACAGTATTTCAGCCGAACACTTTTATGTTCGTGTGCCACTTAGAGATGCTTTACGTAAAGCCTCTCTCTCTCTCTCTCTCTCTCTCTCTCTCTCTCTCTCTCTCTCTCTCTCTCTCTCGTGCTTCCTTCCCTCCTGGATATGAGATCTTACCTGACGTTTTCATTTGCATATATTGGCCCTTGTGTACGTCGGGAGTCCCAGATCTGCCGGTTTCCCCGAGATGGTGACGACATATTTCTTTTTCAATCAGTCATCACAGCAGAACTCCCCCTCGCTCACTCTCACTCAGAATGTGTGTGTGTGTATACGTATGTATGTATGTATATTAGTATATAAATAAATATATCATGCATACTTGTACATACATACATCCATCCATATATTATTGTATAAGAATTAGTATGGTAGTACTTCTCTTTGTCTCCTGTTTCCTCCAAGAATTCATCTGTCAGAAACATGATTCTCTCTCTCTCTCTCTCTCTCTCTCTCTCTCTCTCTCTCTCTCTCTCTCTCTCTCTCTCTCCTACATTACCAGGGGATTCTTGTCTTGTATTTGGCGAACTGGGACAAAATGTTATATTTTTTGTTTATTATGCAGCATGAAATCTTTTCATTTTAATGTTACTCAACGCTGAATTCGTGTCAGAAGCATGAACTTAAAGATGAAATCATGCTCCTTGTCTAAGGCATCCTGCGAGGGAAAATGAACCGGTAGTACCTTTATCCTACTGTAACTTGAATTCTGCGTATTTACTTGAACCTGGCAATTTTTTTTTCTCACTCGGCCCTTATTACTGCCTGCGTTCGTTGTTGCCAGAGAACTCCGACGTTCACATGGTAAATATACCAACAATGCCATCGGAGTTCCGAGTTACGCAGCTGGTAGCAGTAATGTACTGAATTTGGAAGACTCCCAGGGGCTGTCGGGGTGGCCGAGGTGAAGGCTTGATCTGGACGAGGGGGAAGGAAAGGGGGGTGGCGGGGCCGTGCTTCAGTGAGTCTTTCTTCCCTCTGCTTTCGGGGTAATTGCAATCAGCAAGAATAAACTCTGTCTGTTGAAAAAGCACATCTGGATATGAAAGCGGAACGAATGCGCAACAAAAGTAACCTTTTTTCCCTTCATTCTTCTCCTGAATTGTTCATCGTTCGGTTATGAATTTAAAGACTTTGTGCAGTTTTCGTTTGCTAAGACTGGATAATCTATGCACGGTTTTATTTCTCCAAAATGCCCTTCGGTGCAGTTTAGCTCTTTGAGGGATCTTGAAATGTACCTGTCATATTTTCATAAACGTCAGTGTATGTTTACTCGCTTTAACATTAATTTGAAAAGTAAGCAAACGTGCTGTTATACCGTTTTTCATTTTTTTCGCCTTTTCCGTAATTGTTTTGGAGCCGGAAAGGAATTTCTTCCGCTTCTTTTGAGGCTTTTGGCTGTCCTTTTCGTAATGGCTTGCCTTTTGTCCCTTGCGATACAAATTTTGGTGCTAAAATGAATTTACATAGTTTATCATACGGTTTTCATAAAATTTATCGATATCGTTTAAATACTTAAGTAATTGAACATCTTTGCATTAGAAATAAAGCTGGGTTCGATCTGTCCCTCCTTTGTGTCATATTTTCGCGCAATTTGTTCCTGTCGAGCTGAGGATTTAATATGCTTGTTAAAGCTTGCGGTCCGCTAAAGAAACGTGCTGGATTATTATGATCTGTGTTTCTGTCTGTCTGATTGTCTTCCCGTCTGCCTCTCCACCTGTCTGTCTGTCTAATACTCGCAGCATGAGCGCCATCCCTCCATTTCGGGGTGCCCTTGGTATCCCGAGACGCAAATTTATTCACACGTACGTGCATCCATCCACTCGTCCGTGGCTGTGTTTGCGCATTTGCTAATGAACACATACACGCTTACGTATCAAGGTATTTATTTATACTTCCGGTCACATACAAAGTGAATCTGTGCTGCCTCTCCTTTCAGTTGAATACAACTGGGGTTGAACCTGCCGTTGCTCGGCGCACTCCAATAAGCATTATGGCCATTTGCGATATTAATTCCGAAGTGCTTACTCCATGTTAATTAAAATCATGAGACCGTTTCAATGCTTTGATATAACTGCAGGGTCCAGGGATGGGTCGTTGAGAGAGAGAGAGAGAGAGAGAGAGAGAGAGAGAGAGAGAGAGAAGGAATCTCGCGAATGATGATAATAAAACTATTCCAAAAGTAGAAAATTTTATGCATATTTGTATATCGTTTTTATCTGCGTGCATATATATAATATAGTATATATATATATATATATAATATATATATATATATATTCTATATAATATCTATATATAAATATACCAATATTATAATATTACTATATTATATATATATATGTATATTACTATATATCATATATATATACTTATATAATATATTATATCATATATATATATATTATATATATATATATATATATATATATATTATATATATATATACTATATATGATTATATATATATATAGATATCATATATATATATATATATATATATTTATATATATATATATAGTGTGTGTGCGTGTACGTGTGCGTAAAGCTTCATAATACAGATACGTTGTATGATTGTTTTCTTAATTCAAAATCCTATGTTTCAGTGATTCGTAGCAGGAGTCCTACCATGAAAAGACTTTTATTATTCATTTAGATCTTTCATTTATTTCATTCAACACGTATCCTTTGAAAATATATTTTCCTGTAGTCTGAGGTTTTAGTTTTCATCGATTTTTCGTCCTAAATTATTTAGCATATAATATAATTGTGTGTGTGTGTGTGTTTGTGTGGTCACTAAGTCTTTTCTGTCCCTCCATCTTGGAGACAAATTGTCTGATATGCATTGGAAATATATATATATTTTTTTATAAGTAATCGTCGAGAAATTTGACCGTAATTAATTTTAGGTATAGAATGCTAAAGTGGAAAGTGTGGTACACAACGTCACGCAACTTTTCTCGAGTTAGTATGCATGTCGATAACTCTACGCATATCTTCTTCCAAATTTGACTATTCGTACAAACTGCCCTTGCCTCGCCGTTACCAGTGCGAAGCTTGGCATGGAGGGCAAGCCATTGAATGCTCCTGTAGCTTCTGTAGACCTTACAGTTTAACGAACGTATGCCGAATGTCATTTTGTACATACGTAGTATCTGTTGTATCTTTATCCAGAAGATTGTGCGGAACGTCTGTTAATTTTTCTTCGCCAGAATGCATATTTTATTCCATGTCGAAAGATTGTTGCATTCTGCAGAATACATAGTATATATATATATATATATATATATATATATATATATATATATATATATATATATATATATATATATTGAATCCCATGCAGCGAAATTTCGCCACATTTTGTCTACAGAAAGGTTATCGTGTAAATATGTATCGTATTCTGTGCCGCAGTATAAACATAAATTTGCGGAATATTGGTGTACTTTTTAGTACAGGTTTATTAATGCTGCTGTCTTTTTTTTATAAACAATGTATATAGTAATATATATTCTGTTTTACGTCGCAGAATATATGGTCATGTTATTAAGCCGTAGAATTGCTGCAACCCAAATTGCGTTGGTATCTGCCTATAGAATATCTTTTTTTGTATCGCATACCGCAAAATTTGTCTGTATGTGGTGTTTTGTATTTTACAGCGAATATCAGCTGCATTTTATGATGTAGAATATCCCCTAATTAAAACTGAAGAATTATATTTAATATATATATGTGGGAGTGTGGTTATGAGTGTCATATATAAATATATATATATATATTATATATATATATATATATAATATATATATACATGCATCCATGATGCGCAATAAGCGACAGTAAAATGGTTGCGTCTAATGGTCTCTTCGCTTCTTTTAGCTGTTATTATTACGAGCCGACCTTGTTTACATGACCTGAAGGCAGCAGAGTGCACCCAACAAAGAGCTATGATGCACTAATGAGGGTTGGATGACATTCAGCGAGTTACATCGGATTAAACAGGTGCTCGGTAAGCCATGAAAAAAAAAAAAATTAAATTTGATCGGAGAGAGAGAGAGAGAGAGAGAGAGAGAGAGAGAGAGAGAGAGACGGTCGAGTATATATCAATAATTAGCATGCTATGAGATCACCGAGTGAGAGAGAGAGGGGAGAGAAAGAGAAAGAGAAACAGTGTTTGTGTGTGTGTGTGAGTGAGAGAGAGAGAGGTATGCTATGAAATCAGAAAAGAGAGTATGGGGTGGGAGAGAGAGAGAGAGAGAGAGAGAGAGAGAGAGAGAGTATGACACTATCCATCCGACAACAGCGGCCATCTTGTTAGTTGGTTCTCTCTCCGCCCTCCTGCTGTTTTGTTGATTTGTCGCAAACTTAGGTGTGGTGTGTAACCCATCCAGGGCCCCTCGTGCGCTGTTTTCCCTGCATAAGCCGCGAAGTGTGCATTTCGCCGCATTGGTGACCAAGGAGAAGCCCAAAGGAGGATATTAATAGTGGTTGCGATGAGGTGTGCGCACGGTGGTTGAGGAAGAGACAGCAGGACCCAGGCGAGAGCGCGTGGCCTCCGGAGCAACAAGTAGCTAGTCCCAGGAACCCTTACACCGGCCCTCCTACTACTCCTCCTCCTCCTACTCCTACTCCTCCTACTCCTCCACCTCCCCGCTCGTCGGCTCTTCTGTTTCCCTCTTTGCTTTTTGTTAGTTTGTGACTCCCCTGTTGGTAATCATATCTCCTTCGGCACACCGGCGCCCACTCACGCCCATCTGATTCCGCCCAGAAGCAGGTAAGCCATCGCCGGGAAAATCCAAAGGAATAGCGCCAGATTGTCTGTGTTGATGTTTTGAGAGAGAGACCCCCACCCTCCCCCCACGGCCCCGTATTCCAACCCCGCCGCTATACTGCCCACCAGGGATCCACCACGGGCCCTAACAGTCATCCCTTAACCGAAACAAATCCCACCTCCTTCCTCCAAGATCCCTAGCTGCCCTCCCACTCTCCTTCCTGTTATTTAATCTCTCTCTCTCTCTCTCTCTCTCTCTCTCTCTCTCTCTCGTCGACATCGACCTACGATTTCCCTTTACATATGTTTTTAAGTTATTGATTCGGTATCCTGTGAATGGTGGGAAACGCGTCCTCCTCCTCCTCCTCCCGCCGCTGTTTATCGCTGTGTTGATAGAACGGAGATGACGAAAGAGAAAGAAAGATTATGACATATTTGTTATTTTATTATTATTGTTATTAATTTTAGCTTGAGAGTTGTAGCTTCATGTTTAGGACTTTTCCTTAAACGTTCATGCGTATATCCAGGAAGACGTGTTCTTGTATAAATATAAAGCATTTATTGAGTTTACAAGGTTCTGTTGTGGAAAGGTTTTTTTTAAATCTCCATCGAATCATGTAGCATCAATGTTTATTTTTTTTAACGCGCATATAAATAAATAAAGGAATTCGTACCACGAAATTAAATTAAAGAAATTAATGCTGCTCTCTCCGTAAGAGCTATTGTCACGAAAATGGAGTATTGAAGATATAATTTTAGACTTATTTTAGATTTATTTTTTACTGCCAGTTTATTTTCAAATTGTGGTAGGCTTATTCATTCTCCGTTCCACCAATAAAATAAAAAAAAGGATGTTTATGTCTAATCGCTAAGCACAAGTTTGTCAAATGAGCATTTTTGAGAAGCTATGTATTTTGTCTGATAATTAATTGGGTAACAAGCAATATTTAAAGACTTTAAATATCCAAATTATTGTTATTTCTTTGGCATGCTTACATTCTTATTTATTTGTGTTAGCTTAAAATATGAATATTTGAATATTTGAAAATGCTATAGAGTAAAATAGTTTATTTACTATTATTCATTTATCTGTTTTCCTATATACATATTTTCGCGTATGTGTTTATTTTAGTTTCGTTTAGATATAATACATTTAACATCTTCGTACACAATTCCACGAAGAATTTCTGGCTTTTTATTTTTGTGTATTTAGCGATATATGATTTATATGTTGCTTTAATATGTCTTGACCATCTTTTATTCTTGCCGTCTTCACTTCTTTTCGCATATGGGTGTTCCGCTAAATACGTACATATTAGGCTGCATAGGAGTCTTAGATTTCTATAGCTCTAATTCCTCTTCGTTCTCTGTGTAAATTATTTTTTACTCATAAACTCAGTATGTTGGTTTTGAGGGTGAATTTTTAGTTATATTTGTCAATTTTTCCTTGTGTTTTCAGTAATTTTTTTTACTTACTGGTGCTTATATGGTTTTTAGCTATATACATATATATATATTATATTAATTATACTTATATATATATATATATATATATATATAAATATATTATTAATATATATGTATATATATATATACTATATATATATATAATATATATATATTTATATATTATTAATCTGTGTGCGTATTTATTATTGTGTGCGCGCATGCAGTTTTCCACATCACCTAACTTAAAAACCAGAGCAAAAGATACACCAGACGTCGGTGTAAATATATTCTATTCATATTTGCATATTACAACCGCACACGTGTATGTTAGGCCTGGATATAGTTATGAGAGAACTTAAGAATAGTGTATTGCCAGCGATGTAAATATGTTGTTAAGGCCTAAGAATGTTTGTATTTGTTGTCATATTTATAACAACAATAAATCATACTACATACCTCATGTATAAAATAAGTCATGTCCACGTGATTGAGGAGAAGATGCATGACATAAGGCCATAATTTTTGTATTTCTAAACTATTTTTGAATATATTTTCCACACCTTTATTTTTTAGGAAAAGTAAATATGAAAATTTACAAAGATAATAATACATGATGATAAAATGATTTTGTAATAATTTATATATAAATATATATAAATCTATTTATAAAACAGATATTATTTAGGTATATTTTCGAAACAAGGAAAATGAACATGCAGTATATTGATTGAAGGATAGGCCTACATCTAAATTTATTTATCAGGTAGTTATCATTATATAATTGTATATTGGTCAATATATAATGCCCACTGGCACTAGGTAAATTGTAACAGTTTTGTTGAAAGGATAATTGTCAGCATATTGAACTTGTTTCAGTGCAATTTGATGTATCCGCATTTTTATTTTTCAAAAGTGTGGGTATGTTTCGTATGCTGTTTGAAGACTTCTTTGTTGGAAAAACACCATATTCATCCCCCTTGTTTATGTATACAAGATTTTGTGTCTTTTTTGTTGTTTTTTTCTGGATTTTAGATAGCGGTACAGTGAGATTATTAATTTACTGTATGATATTATATCTTCGTAAGGTGGAAATACTAAAACCGGACCCACTGTTATTATTACTGTGATAAATAATTATTATTATTAAAAAATACATTCTTTATTCCACCTCATTGCCAAATACAGTACTAAACAATTTAGAAACGACAGTACACAAAATGTAGATAAAACTAAATCAAAAAAATTATGATAATCATCTGATATTGTGTGATTGTGATTACCTTTAAGAATAATTCCAATTTATTGTTAAATGGTGAAATACTGGTTTGGTTTCTTCGCCGTTGTCAGTTTGTAAAATCCTTGAACCTTACCGAATACTTAATAGATTTTATTGTTGCTGTTTATTGTGCTGTAAGTAGAGAAACAGCTTGATGAATACTTAATTCATAAGATTTTAAAGTTGCTGTTTATTGTGCTATAAGAAAGGAAATCAGCTTGATGAATACTTAATTCATTAGATGCTATAGTTGCTGTTGATTGTGCCATAAGTAGAGAAACCAGCTTGATGAATAGTTAATTCTTTAAATTCTATAGTTGCTGTTGATTGTGCCATAAGTAGAGAAACCAGCTTTATGAATGCTTAATTAATTTCATATTTACTTTTTTGTGCCTTTAATAACGAAACCAGCTCAGATCCCAGAAAGGAATAGTTGAGTTGATCATTATTTTCTTTTGGGAAACCAATTGAATGGCGACATGCATCCTGCTACTTGTACAGAAACCACAGAAACCAACTCCTCCCAGACTAAGAAACCAGTTTTATACGACGCAGTATTTTGTCTCCGCTCATCTTGACAAGAAAGCAAAGAGGTAGGGGATTCCCTCCGAATTTACTGCGGACCTAAAACGATATTTATGAAGCAACGCATCGGCCTCATTAATTTGGAAGAAGATACGTCGCGCGCGAAACTTATCCCGCTTCACCCGATACCCTTGATACCCCTCCTGCCTCTCCGGTGAACACCCTCTTCTCTTTGTCTCACTTTCCATTCCTCCAGTTATCGGAGTTTTCCTTCGGCCGCCTCTTTTGTCTCTCTCTCTCTCTCTCTCTCTCTCTCTCTCTCTCTCCACATCGTGCTTCGGCTTAGGTCTTGTGTTCTTTGAATTTTGTGCTGTTGTTCCTTCTTTTTATCTACTCCTCCCCTATATTCTCTCTCTCTCTCTCTCTCTCTCTGTTCCTTGCCTTCCTCTCTCTCCTATAAAACGTCTCCTCCTCAACAACCCACCCCTTGCTCTCCCCTTCCCTCCCTCCCTCCCTCCCATTCGAGTGCATCAGGTGCGCTGGTCCCTCAATTACTCCAGCAAAAATAGTACACCAGAAGGCTTAATGAAGGCTTAAGACGAGATATTATTCATGTTCTTCCTCCCCGCTTTATCCATTTAAGCAATAGCGTGGAAAACTCGGCCCGAATTAGGTGGATCTTTATGATAAAGATGTCTGCGAAATTTCTAAACCGACCTTTAAGCAGTTGTCTGTTGTTACTGTGTTCCAATTCCCATCCCAGGAAAGAAATGGCCCTCTGTTAAATTACTTGTTTAAATTTTCTTCCATTAATCACACCGGCTTTGATTTATTAATTAAGGAATTATTGTGGCGTGTGTCAGTATTAGACTTGATTTCTTTTGAGGGCTTAATATGATTTCCAGTTTCAATAAATTGGAAAATTATTACTTCAACATTCAA
This sequence comes from Macrobrachium nipponense, assembly GCF_015104395.2. NCBI lineage: Eukaryota > Metazoa > Arthropoda > Malacostraca > Decapoda > Palaemonidae > Macrobrachium > Macrobrachium nipponense. The sequence continues at coordinate 24,164,956 of NC_061096.1, forward strand.
TAATGTCGATCAGTGCATTTGTACCTACTTCCCAATCATTGGGGTGTTTTTACAATCCGATGTCGTGGTTATTATAACCCGCAGTATTGACTAATGAAAGGCCCCTTTAATTTGGGCAGTTATTTTAAGGGTTCGGTTAATTCGCGGGATGATTTTTTTCTCCCGTGACTCGGAAGCCTTACATTCATTACCAATTATTTAAATCGGAACAAGGCTGAATTCCTTGGTGAGTGAATAGCATTATTTATTCGTACTGCATCGATATTTTAATGGGTGCTCAAGATCTTTTGAGCAATTGTGCGTGGCATCGGTCGTTGATTGATTTTTCCGCTTGGATGCTGGATTTTGGGAAGTTCAGTCCAACACGAATGGTAAGCAATGGAAGATATGGCGAACTCTGTAAGGTTGGTTCATTTGGAAACTGGAAAGGAAACTTAACCACTCTTGCACGTACACAAATTCATGTATATATATGCACGCACACTAACTCGTATTTATAAACACGCACCCATATAAAATCGTATTTACAGACGCGCACACAGCTCATATTTACAGTTAGAATGGCTTTCATAAGTAGTTCCTCTTGCTGCGACCCCATCTCCTACCCCTAGGCTTCTAATTGGAAACCTCTGAAACCTCTTCCCACGAAAAGAACGGTTTGGCAGTTTGGTAATGTTTTTGAATCAAGATTTAGGGCTAGACGTACGTCTGTATATGTATCGGAAATGAAAGAGATTGGGGAGAAAGTAAAGAGAATGGGTATGTAGAAGAGGTCTTCCAGTAATAATATTCTCCAAGTTTTCATGAACCTCTACCTTTCAGGTTTTTTTAAAATGATGACGTTTTACCTGCCTTGGCTCCCTTTGATGGAAAAAAAATCTCTCTGGGATGAATCCACATTTATACATTGTCTTGAAGATGTTTATCCATCCAGAATAATCAGACGAATTGGGATTTCTTCTCTGTGTTCATGGGATTCTAAACCTTAGTTCTGCGGTTGTGTTTTCGGAGGGTTTTTGTTATTGTAAGGAATTTGGTTGTGTAGGAGTGAAACTATTATTTGCGTAATGTAGACCATGTATGCAATATAGTTATGCTCTTTTAAATTCTTTTCATTTAGATATCAAGCAAAGAAATTGAGCGCTTTTCGTCCCCCCAAGAAGACGACGATAACAAAGGAAACTTTAATAGTCTGTTCCTGAGCTGTGGATGTCTTTATAACCCATTCCAGGAGTGTGTTTCCTATTCCCTGGGGGACGTCATTTCTCGGGATATGATTGGTGGGGTCCCAGATGTCAAGGTAGTGTTCTGTCCATTACGGGGTCGAAGTAATTGTTCATCCTGTCACCTCGAATCATTTGTACTTCAGTTGTAATTAGGGTCTTTCTCATTCCTTTTATCGTCTTACGCTCCGACGGTTGTTCGCCCTCCCTCCATCTCTTTCTTCCTCTCTTTGTTGTGTGTGTGTGTGTGTATGTGTTTGTGTACCTAGTACCAGGTTTGTTATTCGTGGATTTGTGTGGAATGCCCCCCACACATTTTCTTCGGCATGGGAACGAATGTACCTCCTCTCCACAGTCAGTTACAGTAATTGAGAATAGTATTCTCTGGCAGATAACTTGTCATTCATAGCTTAACGAACTGTAACAAGGTATCCTAAATATATCGGTTCCCACGTCATCGGTCGTTCTTTTTATGGGGTTTCTATTCTGTAAAGCCCCCCTTGGGTTTTCTAATTTTCCAGGTTTGGTTGTAAGCATACATGTGTATTCGGTCGTGTTTACGGGTATAGGTGCGTGTGGACGCGCGCGCGCTTGATCGAGGCGGTGGTCGTTATTATACGTATACTTTGTATCTGGAAAACTCGCCATGACTGATGGAACTGTTGTTAACAGTTGTACCTTAAGGGTCTGTGGTTATTGAATCTAGCTTCTGCGCCATCTGATCAGAAGAGAATCCAAATTAAATACCTTGGTAAAAGGCCATTTTAATAAGACATAAGCTTGTCACACAATGTCTTTGGCTATACATTCGCTGTTTCAAAAAGATGTAACGATGGGAAGGAAAGTGTCTCTCTCTCTCTCTCTCTCTCTCTCTCTCTCTCTCTCTCTCTCTCTCTCTCTCTCTCTCTCTCTCTCAAAAACCACATTCCCAATCAGCAAATATAATGGAATAGATTGCGTGTTATTTTCTGCTAAAACACCTCGTTATGTTTATTGTGGTTCGAAAATATATACGTTCAATCGTCCGATTCTTTTGAATTTTAGTGGAGGATACCCAAAATGTTCCCTGATTATTTTGTAAAAATGGTTGTGGGTATACGTATTATTAATAAAACGGTCACAGAGTGTCATAAATCTTGAAATTCACATACAGTTGCCTCTCTAAATGTAATATTAAAAAAGAAATCGCTGTTTCATTTGCCTACTGATTTTCTGAAAGCCTTTGGGAATCTCCTCCCAAATGGTGTGGTATTTAATATGTAACGTGTCAATACTGATTTCCAACACCTGTCGGAGAAACGTTAACACTGAATTTAACAATATTTGTACCTGTCAACTTTTGCCCGCCCAGATTACTAAGTTTTCTTACAAGCGCCTCGTTGGCGTGGTCGGTATGGTGTTGCCGTGCCACCTTCGTGGCCGCGAGTTCGGTTCTCGGGCATTCCATTGAGGAGTAAGAGACGTAGCATTTCTGGTGATAGAAGTTCACTCTCGACTTGGTTCGGAAGTCACATAAAGCCGTTGGTCCCGTTGCTGAATAATCACTGGTTCCATGCAGCGTAAAAACACCATCCAAACAAACAAGCAAACTAATGTTTTCTTACGGAATTTTCTTTGAAGAAAATAGTTTAGGCAATGTCTTGTGTGATGAATCAGATTATTATTATTATTATTATTATTATTATTATTATTATTATTATTATTATTATGGAATGTGCAAACTTTAATACAGAACGAACGCACGATTATTGTGAAGTTATCGTTACTGCTGTCAGTACCCCGCTTCATTGTTTGCCAAACGACAAGAATAATAGCAGGACCTGTTATGATTTTTTCACTCTCCTCACGTACGTGCTCTCTCCCTCTGGCCTTGAATTTCGTTTAGCTGAAGACTAAATAGACTTCCGTTCGATCCCCAAACCAGAGTTAGAGGGAACAGTGTCTGCCCTTTCTAAAAAAGAAAAAAGAAAGTAATCAGCATCCTTTGGTGTTCAAGTTTTAAATCTTTTGCGTAGTTGATAGTAGACTTTCAGAGAGAGAAAGAGAGAGAGAGAGAATATAATTATATAATAAATATCAGACGTCAGTGATGTGCCTCAAAGAGGTAATCCTCATTTCATCGGGGTGAAAATAATAAGAAAGTCTCTCTCTCTCTCTCTCTCTCTCTCTCTCTCTCTCTTTGTAATCTACAATCACCACGTACTAACCAATATATTACCGGTTAATGGCTTTTGTATTCATGCATTATAAGGGACTGTGTACTCGTTTTCCTTTGCTTACTGTGTGGCGCTGCTTCTCATAACTATTAGGTGTAAACTTTACTCTATACGTCATCCTCTCCAGCCAGCAGCTCGACTTGAGTAATGGTATGGCTCCACCTAAGCATATTTACTTGAAGTTAATTGGTTATCTGAATTTCCTGGTTTCGGGCGGCAGCAGCATATATGTTCGGTCCACCACGACGGGCGCAAAGCGTGATACTATCGCTCTGGTCTTCGGCTTGATTTAATTCCCGAGTTAATATGGGCACATTGTCGTCTTTTATAACTTTATTCCTGTTTGTTTTAGAATTAGACTCGAGATTCGTCGGCACTTGATATAGAAATACAGAATAAATGACAGAAGTCCAGCAAATCTGGTCTTAAAACTTAGTTACCTGCATTTCTTGACACAGTAAATGTTTTAATTATTGACGATATCAAGGTTATGCAGTTTGCTAAATTTCTCGCGTTTATGTGTCCCTCGAAAACAAGGTATATTCTCTTTGAAGGTAGTACTTTCAATACATGCTACTTTCACTTGCTTATAATTCAGTATATAAATGCAGTATATATATATATATATATATATATATATATATCTTATATATATATATATATATATATATATATATATATGTTTTCTTTTGTTACTAACAGCTTCGGTTCAAAGGGGCATTCAATGTTAATGATATTTGCTTATCTTGTCTTGCACTTTTATAGTGATCAAATATGCAACATCCCCAGGACGATTGCTTTTATCAGCTATTTTTATTCATTCCATGGTGGGATGCTCTAAATTCTGAAAATAACATCAAATCCACAGTAAAAACGGCACATGTAAGTTCAGCTCTCTCTCTCTCTCTCTCTCTCTCTCTCTCTCTCTCTCTCTTCTCTCTCTCTCTCTCTTTACCCAGATTCCTACTGGTGTTGAGATGATGGCTCGCGGGTTCTCATGTTGACTGATGATCGCAGCGGTGTGAGAGGGTGAAAGGACAGAGAAGGCATTTCTCATGAAAATGATAGGTTGCAACTTGACAGAATGGAAAAGAAATTGGGAAAGTGAATTTTTGAAGGATTGTTGTATTGGATTTAGAGCAATATCTGTCTCAAGGAAAACCAGCATATTTAAGAGTGCGTTAGATATTGTATACACTCGTTGAATAGCGACGCAATGAAACATTCGAATTAGTTACAGCTTTTTCTGTTTTCTGTAATAAGAAACTATTTGTCTGTCCGTCCGCACTTTTTTTTTGTCCGCCCTCAGATCTTAAAAACTACTGAGGCTAGAGAGCTGCAAATTGGTATGTTGATCATCCGTCCTCCAATCATCAAACATACCAATTATTTAAGTTTAAAGTTACCCACGAGCATGCGTCTGGCAACGTAACAACACAGGCCACCACCACAGTCGGCAAGAGTTTCATGGGCTGTGGCTCATGCAGCATTATATGCTATATAGAAAACTCTGCGTATTTTTTATTCGTTGTAACAATCAGATTGATAAGAAAAGGTGCTTAATGTTTTTTTTTCTTCTCATTTCCTTTTGCTCGACAAAACTGTTTCGCTTACGAGTGATGCTTTAGCGAACCTAACAATGTTAAGATCGTCAATATTATCACAGCTTTTTTTTTTTATATGTATACATAATGACTTTGGTGAAACAAAGACATAGAAATAAAATGAATAAGAGAAAATCGATTTATTTTGAAGTCATCTGCGACGAGAAGTACTGCCAGGAATCTCACGAGGAAAGTTCTCCAGCAGATATTTTTCTTCTCCCTGTAATGAAGTCCAGCAAACGTGATCGTCGAGCTCTGACCTGTGATACGTAGCGATAAGACCTATTTCGGCGTCATTTTGAATTCCTGAGTTGTTGAGGAAGCTGCTCGACTTTACCACTTAGAAGTTTCTTCAACTGGTGACCTTGAGTAAATAAACAAGAGCCTTCAGCCATCGCGATTAGATAAACATTAGGATGCGGAAGGAATCTTCAAGCGTTATATTTATTCAGCTTTTTAATTTCATACTTAGCTGGTATTTCGCGTCATGTATGGATGCATGCATGAATAAAAGGTGACCATTTCCTGCAAATTAATATTTGTCTAGTTTAAGTGTATGTATGTATACATACATACATATATATATATATATATATATATATATATATATATATATATATATATATATATATATACACTTAAAAAGCGCTTGATGTTTTTGTAAGCTACCCTCTTATTATTTTAAAGTATAAATGCAGTAGTTTAATGTCGTAGCAAATTGTATATTTACATGTGGATGTTACCATTTCCTCCAGCTCACTAATGGAGGTAGTGAGTAAGAAAGCCGCTTTATTATTTTATATTTAGGTATGTTTCTGCGTAAAGCATGGACCTCTTAGGGTTTATTTTTCATATGTACAGCTAGGCAAAAATGACCTCTATTGACGTTTTCTATTTTTTATTTGAAGAGTAGAGGCGTTGGTTATTGAAGATACTTAAATGTTCAAATGACACCTTTGAATGTATGCATGGGTAGTATGCATGCAGGTATGCATTTAGTTTGTATGCGAACATAATATACTCCACTTGAT
>NC_061096.1:24176029-24253529 GCF_015104395.2 Macrobrachium nipponense
ATATATATACATTTATATGTATGTCTGTATATATGTCTTTGTGCGCGCGCTCATATATATTATATATGCCTATTCATTTATTTATGTTTACGAATAATTATGTTGGAGCCAATCTGCGTTTTAGGAATGTCTGAAGAAATTCGATGACGTTCAGTTTAGGATGAATGCTTGGTCCTCAGTCGTGCCTTGAAGGGGGCAATTTGGTAATAAGAGGTTTACAAAGTGTAGAATAAAGGTTGTGATAGTTAAAAGAAATCCAACACAAGACAGTTAAAATGAGACGATTACATTGCATAAATAAAAACTAATTAAAAGGTTTTTCAGCTAACAAATAATATATATATATGCATTATGTAATGGATTGTTATACGTTTCAGGTATACGAGAGTGCATAGGAATAACATTTCCAGTTTTTGTGCGTTTCGCACGTGTTCGTATATTTTTGTGACCTCAGTTCATTCATGTATTAATATATATATCTATATATATAATTATATATATATATATAATATAATATATATCTAGAGATAATATATAATAATACATAAATGAACTTGGCCACAAAATATACGAACACCCTTTACACGATATTCCTATACACTCTCGTATACCTGAAACGTATAAACATCCATTACATAATGCATAGCCATATACAAAACATGTTCACGGAACTATATACAAATATGTCTGTATGTGCGTGTTCTTTGTGTGTCTATGGGTGTTTGCGTCATGGTGATGTTTTCATGCATGAGTGTGTTTAATATATAGAATGCTGCTGTCATAGAAAATCGTAGTAAAGTGTGTGAGATAGGTGCAATAATTGTGCAGCGTTTTGTAAAAGTGCATTGACTCTCGTTATGTGTTCTATATTGTTAATTTATTGGCAACATTTACGCATCCAGAAAAAAGACAGCTGCAAAAATAAAAATAGGCAGCATGGCAATTGCCATTGAATAGGAACAGAGAGTGGGATTTTAAACATTTTTGTTTCTTTACAAGTATTTGATTGTATGGTAAGTTTGAACTTATATAATATCGTCTGCCACGGTAGGACTATTAACTGTAAATCTCTCTCAGAGGTTTCAGTTCTTTTTGTCTATATATATATATACATATATATATATATATATATATATATATATATATATATATATATATATATATATGTATGTATGTATATTATACATGTATATATTGCATGTGTATTTGTATGTATAATAGAATTCCTAAAAATACATTTTAAGAAATATATTCGAACACGTCACCATATATCAGTCAGTACACATTGGCCCACTTCCAAATGGGAAATGAATGGTACAGAGGCAATAATTGTAATGTTTAATCTGAATTGATTTAGATTATTTTAAAAAATCCTTCCGAATTTGTTTTCTTCCTCACAAGACATTTCTTGTGTACTGCTTTTGAAAGGAGTTGCATGACAGTTTTAATCTCTGGACTTTGCATTGCAAGATTGACCTTTGCTGGATTGCTAAACCCCTTGCAATGCTATATCTTTCTTTTTTAGGATGGAAGTTCTTATGTGGAATTGATCCTTAAGAAAGATGAAAATTATTTAAATTGTTTCAGTTCGAGAGTCAAGAGCTATTTTCCTTGAAATTTCATGATCTTATTGGATTCACAAACAAGAAGATTATTTGAAAAATATCCGAGGTAATTAAGGGACTCGGGAAGTCGTCGTCATAGTCTCCAAAAGTTATTATTTCATGCTCAAGTAAAGCGGTCTTGTGAGGATAATGAAAATCCCTCCATATGATACGTACATGTACGTAACCTCACACACACGCACGCACACACACACACCCACACACATGTCCGTTAGCACGCGTACACGGTAGGATGCTGCGGGACCTTGCGGGTTCGTAATTCCTCGCATCCTTATCCCCTAAGGGCTCGAACCTCATTACTCATTCTTCCCCAAAATCTGGTTCGGGAGGCATAATACCTTCCCCAAGCCTTGGCATACATTAGGAAGATTTTAGCCCTAGTGCGTCCCCAGATGGCTGCGATCGGCCTGAATTATTTCCTTCCGCCAAATCTCTTCTTCATGGGAATATGGGTGGAAAGTATTAAGGAATATCGCTCAGATTACGACGGCGACGAAGCATAAACAGCCCCGTTTGTGGTTGCTTATTTTAGGCGGAAAGGGTGCCGGTGTGGGGTGGGGTGGAAGTTGGTAGTGGTAGTGGTATTGTGTGGGCTAGAATTTGCACCTGTCCTTATCAGTATCATTCGTATCACATGAACCACGTCAGATTTTTACATGGGAGCCTTTGTGAAAGAAAGGGAATTTACCGTTCGCGTTATTGCAGGTTATGTTTTGAACACAGGCACAGTCTTCTTCTTTTTATTTATTTATTTATTTATTTTTTTAATTTTCTTAATCATCCACGAGAGCGATAAAAAAACTAAAGAGAGACTGTCAGGACTTTGCTTTCAAAAGGCTATTATGAGGAAGTAAGAGAAAAATCAACACCTTGAAATATTTTAGATATTTACGCCGTGGTTTCTACGTTGCACTGGATATTATTAAGACTCGCGTAAGAAGGGAAGGACTTGTCTAGGGAATAGATGAAAAAAATTAAGGAACTACTCCCACTATGGCATCGCGTACGAGAATGATTTTTTTTTAAAGTAAACCTCTTATCGGGGACTGACAACATGCAAGAATAGAAGGGAAAACTGTCGAACGGAATCTGCTGCGATAATACTCGGAATAAAATAACGCAGGGACCACCGACCAGAGAGAGAGAGAGAGAGAGAGAGAGAGAGAGTAAACGAGTTCGGAATAAATGAAAGCCGGAACGAAGCGCCGCTCGTACTTTTGTGCCAGTAACTTCAAAAGACACTGAATATGTTGTTTCGCCCGCTCGGTTTTTATCGCGCTTGAGCAGGAGAGAGTAAAGTGCGGCGAACCACGGCCAGATTTAAATGGCCGGTAAAAATGTAGAGAGAGAGAGAGAGAGAGAGAGAGAGAGAGAGAGAGAGAAATAAGCTTATGGGGGGAGGTGGGCCAGTTATGCCCACAATTTCTAGAACATCTGCGAAACGTTTTAAGTTCGGTTGGATTTTTTTATATCCTTTTTTATTTTCTTTTTAATACTTTTTCACGTTGGGTCTTAGAGTAAAATTTAATGTGGAAGAGGATTTTGGTCACTCTAGGGAAAACTACCTTTAGCATGGTTTTATATTTTATGCATAAATGGCGAAAGGACTCGGAGGACCATTATATTCTCTCTCTCTCTCTCTCTCTCTCTCTCTCTCTCTCTCTCTCTCTCTCTCTCTCTCTCTCTCTCTCTCTCTCTCTCTCTCTCTCTCTCCAGTTGGAGGATCTCTGTAATGTATTTTTCAACTTTGATGTAAAAGGATTGACTAGCACAATTGCTTTCCAATCAGGTACTATAAATACGATTTATTACCACTCAAAGTACGCTCAACAATTCCCTCGGTTGTTGGTCGTACGTTCAGTAATATGTTTAAACGAAAATTATTTTCAATCAAGTTACGTTTGAGGAAGAATTTAATGTTTTGGTCATTATTCATGACTCTCCGATGGTCGAGATTCTCGTGAAAAGAAGGAAAGCGTTGCTTAATCATAATATCGTTACCGTGTCGTGCAGTTTTTGTGCTGTGACACTATCTAGTTTACAACACAATTATCAAGGTCCGCGTCAGCTGTGATAAGATAGGTTTGTAATTATTCCCCAGTTTCTGACTGATTTCCCAATGTTAAGTAATTGAGGCTTTAAGACTTTAAAGTTTAGAGAAGGAAAATCGTTCACGCTACCACCCTAAAGTACCGGCCGAATAAAAGTTGTTTTTAAATATTCAGCAGCTTCATTAATAATTGTGTGCAAGAAGTATTTGTGCATCTAATATAAATGTTTTCAATTTGTGGAGCAGTTTGCGTTAATTATGTTCTGCTGGGTTTTTGCAAGTGATTTGCGAAACTGAGCCATTAAATCATCTGAAAAAATCAACCTTTTCGATGATTTACTCGATATGAAAGAGGCAGATCTTTAGCTAACCGACGAAACTTGTATACGTTTCGATAATTCCCAGTTAATTACAGGTTGAAGTCAACTTTTTTTTTTTTTTTTTTGTAAGCGTTCATGAAAATCCTTCCTGCAGGCACTGCTTTTTTTCAGTCGCTTTATTCTCAACTCGTTCTTTTCCGGATAGTTCGAATCAAACTTACTTTCTGTTATCCAGAAGCAAAACAAAGAGGGTAACCAGCAAAGAGCTAAAATAAAACTGGAACATTAACAGAAATCAATCAAATAAAATGTGTGGTTCAGTACGCAAGACTTTGGTAGTTTATCTCTTTAATTCCAAATCTAACAGGACCTAGGGAAAATTTAATATTTTCAATGTGGTTTTTATCTTAGTTGTGATTTTGTAGTAATGCCACTTCAGTTATGGTTACTTTATTTGCGTTATCCCATGATGAATAATCATAATTATCGTTTCTACGTCTTCTCTCCTCATGTATTTATTATCATCCTCCTCGCTTCATCTCCGACTCCCTCTCGGCCTCGCTCCCACTACCTTCCTCCATTATCCCAGTACCCTCCTTCATCTTTCTCCTGCCTCTTCAGTTTCCTTCCCTCTGTGTCCTTAAACACCTCTTGCTCTGTCCCTCTTCCTTATTTTGTTTTTCCTATAATTTCCCTTCGTCAGCCTCCCTCCATTTCCTTTTTTTTAAGTTTAACCCTTTCTCCCTCTCCTCTCCCTTCACTCTTCATACCTCTTTCTTCTTTCCAATTTCAGCTTTCCCCTCTGTTTCTCTATTTCCTTCCTCAACTCGTCCTTCCCCTATTTCATGTCCCTCCTTCACATCTCTCTTGTTTGCTTTCCCTTATCAGACTTATCTCTCTTCTCTTCTATCTCAGCCTTCCTCTCTCTCCACTTTCTCAACTCTAACCTCCCTCCTTTCCTCTCTCTTTCTCTCTTCTCTTCCTACCCATGTCCGTTAGGTGTTAGAGGCAGATTATGATGCCGGGGCGTGCGTTCGTTTCCCGAAAGTGTATTCGCTCCAACACGGAGGTGGTTAATTGGAATTGGAGAAGTTTATTGATTCTTGTGAGATCCAAACCTCTGGCGGTGTAATTAACCTCTTGAAGTTATTTTGCCAATTCTAATTGGCCCTTTCCTTGGTTAATAAGTGTTTGCCGATAGGTCCTTTTCCGAGTTTCCGATGGCATGTCCGATTGGCCTTGATGGCGTTTTGGGGCGTTTTTCTGATCTCTCACTGTTCCCGAGATAATCTGTAACTTATTTGTCAGGCACAACTCCTGCATCGGTTGCAAGTTTATGATTGTGAAGCCTCGTTAAGGGTAAGGCATGTTTCCTATTGGATCGGTATCGGGCAGTTTGTTGTTGTCGAGTGATGAGTAGTTGGGTGTTTATGCGTCTTGTCGGTGCAGACTGTGAAATGATGTTACGTATGTTCTTAACTTTTCCTTCATTGCTCTTTATTTATATATAATTCCTCTGGCGTGACTCTTGGATTGTTTGGTTTTACGGTTTTCAATGACAAAGGCTAACCGCATCATGGAAATATTTCAGTTTTTTTTACTAAGTTATGAAATGATGAAATTGAATAAATTCACGCACATTTTATATATACTTATATATATATATATATAATATATATATATATATATATATATATATATATAAATACACACACATATATAGTATATATTATATATATATATATATATATATTAATATATATATATAGATATATATATATTATATATATAATAATTATATATATATATATATATATTATATATATGTGAGGTATATACGTGTATGATTTAGGTGGAGGTAATGCAATTTTTCCCCTCTTCATTCCCGTTTTAATGCTTTCCGGAAGAGGAGAGTGTAGTATATCCTCGAAACACGACCGAGTAACGAAAAAGAGATTGAAGAGTGAGAGATAATATTCTTTCAGGATGAGGAAGTAATATAATTGTGGTGAGCATATGCGGGGTTTTGTAATTGAAGTTAAACCTAGAGGGCTTTTGAATCCCATTTGAGATTCGTTAATGTCACATCTGGTATCTCGGTGAAGCCTGAATAAGTGGGAAAGGTAATCGGTTTAAGTGAGTGGAATAGACTCGCTGTGTGACATTAATGCGTGTATCTATGTATGTGTGTCTTATATAATAAGTATATTGAGTAATATTAATAATAATATAATGTATATATAAATATATTATATATATATAGTATATATATATATATATATGGTTATAGTAGTATATAAAAAATATATATAGAGAGAGAGAGAGAGAGAGAGAGAGAGAGAGAGAGAGAGAGAGACGAGAGAGAGAGAGCAGAGAAATATATGTATACTATTGTATATATAGATATATTTATACATATATGTAGTATGTATGTATATACTATATTTATATATATATATCATATATATAATATATATATATCTATATATATTATATATATTGAGAGAGAAAGAGAGAAGAGAGAGAGAGAGAAGAGGGGCTTGTCTAAAGAAGGGTGAGGGTGGGGTGGGGGTAGGGGGGTTCTGCATTGCCATCAGTATTAATGTCAGCTCCATAATGAATCCTTCTGGAGGGAGTAGGCTCGGAGAGAGGTCGTGTGTCATTCTGGTAATATCCTAAAAGAGGATCCGAATCTTCCCAGTTGATGAAATTTCTTCTTCTTTTACTTCCTGGTCTTAGCCCCATATTCCTTGCTTGCCGTTCCTCCTCATTATTCTCTTTCTCCTCATTATTATTATTATTATTATTATTATTGTTATTATTATTATTATTATTATTATTATCATGTCATCGCAGTCAGCCTGTTCGACTGGGTGATTTTTATAGTTTGGAGGGGAGGGGGGGTGCCGGGTTGCATCCTGCCTCCTTAGGAGTCCATCACTTTCCTTACTATGTGCGCTGTTTCCAGGAACACACTCATCTGCTTGAGTCCTGGAACTACTGCAGCATCTACTTTTTCCAGGTTCGTTTTCGGTGATCTTGGGATCGAGCCTAATGTTCTTATTATTATTATTATTATTATTATTATTATTATTATTATTATTATTATTATTATTATTATTATTATTTACTTCAGTGGTTTCATTTATGGTTTTAAATTTAATATAGCGGCAGTGGTTTCATATATGGTTTTAGATTTAATATAGCTTCATGGGAAAGATTACTATTATCCTTGCTTGTCATTTTTGTACCTTCTGTTTGGCAGCATCAGGCTACAACAAAAGGTTGGAATCGCTAAAATTATTGATGAATTAGTATTTGTTCCTTATAACGGTTACTACAAAGTTTATGGGTAAAATCTAAAAATATGCTTTATTTGTTTTTTAATTCAGTCTTGTTGTATTTCCCCATACTAACTTACGTAACTTCTCTTTTCCTCTCTTTTCACTTATATTCATTTTGTTCAGTAAGGGCTTTCTTTAAATTTTATTGATTTTCTGAATAGCGAAATAGTAATGACCACAGGGCCGAATATGATTGTTGTCTTGTTCAGGGGTTCAATGCCATTCGCTTAGAATTTGAATATAAGCACCTGGAATCACGTCAACTTTTCCTCGTGTTCTCGTCCTGATCCCCTGTTCTTTTTTTTTTTTATTCTTCTTTTTTACTTTGCCTCTTCCATATACACAACTTCTTCAGTCCTCTCTGCTCCCTCCGCATTGCCTATCATTTTAGTTGCCTTCCGGAGCTCATGCTTAGCATCGTATTTTGTTTATTTTTTTCTACCTTTTTATCCTTTTCCGCTTATCTTCTTGCTCTCAGCCCATTTATTTTATTATTATTATTATTATTATTATTATTATTATTATTATTATTATTATTATTATTATTATTATTATTATTGGTTCCTTAAATGTCATTTTCCTTGCCTTTTGATCCTTCTTTCCAATTTTTAACTATTTTAACTTTTATTTTATTTTTTGTTTCTGTAATATTTTAATTTAATTATGTTTTGTTTCTTTAATATTTAAATTTAATTTTTGCTTATTTCTTGGTCTGTCGAAGATATCGTTTATGTTTTCCGTTGTAATTTTTTCCGTTGTAATTTTCCTCTTGGTCCCTCTATGAACCTTGGAACTTTTGTTCCAATTCTTTCCTCTTTTCTTCTCTTGATCGTCTTTCCCACTCCAATTTTTATTCGTTTTTTCAGACTCTCAGTTACGGTCCAAGCTTTGGAATTCATGTACGTATTCCTTGATGTTTTATGGATTTTTGGAATGACCAACTTCCTTTGCTGTACCTGTGCTTTCAGATAACAACTGTTCTGAACGCTAGAACTAAAATAGGACAAATCAAATGAATTGAATCGTTTACAGTTGTAGCCAATCGCTTTTTGGAATTTTCCATCTTCAGCTATAGCCTCCTCGCTGTCACCTTCACGGTCAGCAGGAAATTAGGACCTCGAATGAAAGTTCTGATGACGAGGCTAAATTACTCAAGGAAACTTTATCTTGAGTGTGGGCCATATAGGAAAGCTTTTTCCAAAAAATATTTTGGGCGGAAGGCGATTATTATGAAGAATGAATCATATGATCTTATTAAAAATTTACTATAATTGGCTTTGACCTATTTTTATCAATCATTATTTATCATCCCTATTTTGACATTTTCAATGTTTCCCATAAGCTAACGTGCTCAAATTTATTTTGTTCGGGGCTTTATGAAGTGATTTGTTTACGGGTCTCTCTCTCTCTCTCTCTCTCTCTCTACTGGCTATCGGTAGGTTGCCATGAGGTTAGAAACTGAGTTTTGTGATATATGTATATAATGTGTGTATGTGTGAGTATATATATATATATATATATATATATATATATATATATATATATATACACTATACATATACTACAATGGGTTCGTGGTAGAAGCAAGATTCTCAAAATATGTGAAGGAAGCTTTCATGAAATCACTTGTGCCATTTTTGCCAGCAGGTTTCGTGCCTGTTTTGTGTGGAAGATAAAATCGATATCATTTATATCGATTTTGTAGAATTTAGTTGAATTTGTATTTGTAGGGAATTATGCATTTTAATGTTCAGTGAAGTGCTCCGGTTTGTTTTAGCTTTTCTTAAACTTGGAAAACTTGAATCAAACACTTCCGTGTGTATGTGTCTTCCCCAAGGTTTTTGCAGGAAAATGGTTTGGTGTGTTCATTTATAGCGACTGAGGAAACGACACTTTTCGCTCATCTTTTATGGAACGCTGTCTAATAATCTTCAATGAATTCCTCTTCGCTTTGATGGTAATATGCTTCATTAACTTCACACGAATGTTGGCAGATAAATTGTTTTTGTTCACGTGTCGTTAATTTGTTTATCCTCTGATATAGGCAATATTCATTACAAAAATTTCCAAGTTCTATATATACCAACTCATGAGTTTTTTTTTTCCGCTGAAATAATAGCATTAGGGTCTTCATTAACATGCATGCTTATGAAGTCAGTAGGCCCTAGGCCATTAATGTGAAAAATATTCTGGCTAAACAGGAAGTTGCTGGCTCAACTGTTCTATATATTCATGGCCACGTAACAAGGTATATCAGCGCCCTGCAGTTCATGTTAAATGATTTGCATTGCAATTTTTATTATCAAAACCAGTAAACTTTGGCCATCAAAATTTTAAACTTCTGTTAGGATTTGAAATAACGTTGTTTCCGTAGTGATTGCAATTATATCCAGAGTCGAGACATTTGGGTGTGAAGGTTTCCATTGTATAATATTAATGCAACTCATAAGTTATTAAGTATCGTAAGAAAGGGTAATGGGTAAGTACTTGTGAGTCAGATAGACTGATTGCTGTTCCTGATTCAGATTGATGGTGGAAAGATTCGAGTTTCTAAGTGATGAAACTGCACTAGCTCATCATTTTATATAAATGCTTATCTCATCTTATCAGAATATATCACTACTGATGATTCTTGCTGATATTCATTTCTGACACTTTATTTTTTTCTGTTTTCAGGTGAGTTTTGTCAGCAGTTGGAGTCAGGGAGGAACGGTATGTAAAGTCTTTCGAGTTCCAGAGGTTTCCAGATATAACAATGGTGTGAGGTCAAGTTTACGAACGGTTGTCATTTGCTTTTGCGTGTTTACATAATTTCATATGTCAGGGTGTTTTTTTTTTTACCCCAAGAATTTTGCTTGTTACGGTGTTATCAGACTACACTTTTCGTGCTACCTCTCCATTTACATTTTGACATATGTTAAGATTCTTTTTCAATTGTCTTTGTATGTCTCTTCACAGTTTTTTTATTTCTTTTTTTTAGAAGTCCGATTGTTGCATTAGTATCAGATTTCTTGCCACTTCTAACTTCTCTCCCGCGTCATGTAGTGTTTATATTCCTTTGTTCCTTCACTTTTTGTGGTACTTTTTTTTATAAAGATTTTAGGTTCAGTATTGCGTATAATATATTTCTGAATGCAGTTGAATGATAAACTTATTTTTCAAGGTCGCATTTCTATTTTGCAACTTGTATAGAACATCTTGGTGTGTGGTATGCGGTGTACAGTTGGTTCAGTGCTATATTTTATCTGCCTATAAATCTTATGCAATTGCCAATTGGTAACTTAAGTTACCTTCCCAAAACCAGGGTTTTTGGACTCGCTAAACCACCGTGTTTCTTCTCTGATGAAGTTGGCAAAAATACGTATTTTTACGTAAATCTTTTACTTAGGATATTTCATATTCGTTCAGCTTTTCATGGCTGGTCTTAGACGATCAACTTTCGTTTTAATAGACTTTATAAGTAAATCAAAATGTATTCAGGCGAAGAACATTTTAATATGTTTTTGACGTTTCCTTCATTTTTCTCTTTGGGATTTTGGTAATGAGAATATTTTTATTCATATATTTATAATGTTAATGAGACGACTTTTTTATTTCGACTTTTATATTGAATGGGCTAAAGTTAACGATGGTTATAATAACTAAACTGTCCTTATACTGACTGGTAGAATGTTACTAAGTTTAGCAAAATATTCTTTGTTCTATTTTGCTGGGGGTCATATTGTTACTAACTTTAGCACAACTTCCAGGTTCTGATTTGTTGGAAGTCATGAAGTTCGCTAGCAAAACTTCACATTCTGATATACTGGAAGAGCTAATGTTGCTAAGTTTAGCGAACCATTCACACTGCGACTTGTTGGAAGTCATAATGCCGCTAATTGTAGCAAAAGTAACACCATTCTCATCCATTCTCATTGGATGTAAGTTTTAAATGTTGGTTGCCAGGTAGCCTTTCCTGCCATACGCTTTATCATTACAACCTGATGATAAAAAGATTAAATGCACATCCACTGTCATATAATACCGTAGGATTAACGGACATTCTATTTCACTCAACACTTTTGGATTATCGAACAACCTATTTCGCTCAACACTTTAGGCTTAACAGATATTCCATTTCATATAACGGCATATGCTTTTACTTCGGTGATGTATTCTCTCAAATAAAATGTTAGGAATGCAATTGTATTGAATGAAGCGTCCGTTTTTTTTTTTTTTTTTTTTTTAATGAGCAGTATGTCAATGTGTCACCGCTTTTATCAGCCTCTCTCTCTCTCTCTCTCTCTCTCTCTCTCTCTCTCTCTCTCTCTCTCTCTCTCTGGGAAAAACAATCCGTGATGTGGATGTAATGTATATATATGCTTGTGTGCAATATGTTTGAATACTCATATTTATTTTTCATCTTTAAGACTATTAATAAGGCTATTCTTAACTATATAAGAATTGTTATTTTGTTTTTGTTGATTTCGAGTATTACGCGATTACACACACACCTAAGACACTAATGAGGCGCCCATTATGTATTCGATAAAGTGGGTGGCGGCTATGGTCGGGAGTCGTGGTCTAACAGTACATCTTCGTCGAGAATCTTTAGGAGAATGAACTGTAACTCTTAGAATCACGAAATGTCAAACGAGTAGGCATATGGTGTGGTGTGTGTGGGCTGTCGTTTAAGATATATCACTGATTAACGCAAACTTTGAAGTTAAATGCACTTTAAAGTCAAGAATAATTTTTTTTAACAGTTCAGTGTTCATTTATCTACCTTGTAGCGACGTTTCACAAGTGACAATACTAAAGTTTTACACACCTATTCTTGTTGAAGATCTTTAATTACACTTAGTAGGTACAGCAACGTTGAACATTTAGTGGAATTTTGCAAAAGGGTAAATTATTGTTAAAGTTTCAAGTTGTAACGGCCACCAATATTACTTATAATCGAACCTCATGTAACTCGTTTTGCCTTTGGTCCATGTTCAGCTCTACTTACGAAGTGGCAGGAGGGCTGTTTTATCTTCTGCTAAGAGAATGGTGTCAGTTCATAAATGAACTTTTTTTTTTCCTAGGTGTTTTTTGAAGACATGTCCGGTGCATCAGCTAAGCTACAAAGATCTTGTGGCGAAATTGCTCTATAAACGTTCCATCTAAAGTTTAATTTCTTAGTAATAAGCTGTCCATGAAGAAATTATGATTTTAAAACTTT
Organism: Macrobrachium nipponense; assembly: GCF_015104395.2. Classification (NCBI taxonomy): domain Eukaryota; kingdom Metazoa; phylum Arthropoda; class Malacostraca; order Decapoda; family Palaemonidae; genus Macrobrachium; species Macrobrachium nipponense. The sequence goes on from NC_061096.1 coordinate 24,188,572, forward strand.
TCTCATTATAAAGTTCATAGAGAGAGAGAGAGAGAGAGAGAGAGAGAGAGAGAGAGAGAGGGGGGGGGCATTTGTGGGGGCGAAAGGGGTTGGTTAGGGGGCGCTTTAGAGGCCTTTGTGAGGGTGTTGTTTTTAGCAGTGGAAGGGCACAAAAAATAAATCAACGTTTTCATGAACAATTCAAAAGGAAAAAAAAAATGAAAAACAAAAAGCGATGCGTTTAATGCTCTTTCTTTGTGAGGAAAAATATTCTTGTTCATCCGATCGTAAATATTTTTTTCAATTCAGATTTCAGTTTGAAAGCTTCAGAGTACAATATATTTATATATACATATATATATATATATATATATATATATATATATATGTAACTATATATATATATATATATATATATATAGTACTATATATATATATATATCTATATATATATATATATATATATATATATATAATGTTTATATAAATGTTTGTGTTTGTACATCTAAGTTATATTTTTTATATATGAATTTAATGATTATTTTCAAAAGGATCTGAATATGAAAAAAGTGAATTTGCATTGCAAAAGTTAGGGGAAAAGTAAATATTGAACTTGTAGTAGGTTGATTGTTGGGCGTTGTGTACACTGGGACTTATTTACTAATTTACTAATCACTCTTAATTAACTGTCAAGAGTTGTAGAAAAATACTTCTCTATATACTTTAGTGTTTGTGTGTACATGCTTGTTTGTCAGTCTTGATTTCATAACAGAGTAAAGTTCTTGTTAAGCTATGATTGCAAAAAGATCTCAAGGTGAATCTCATATAAGTACAGGCGAAGATAGGTCTATTTTTTGAAGGCCCTAATGTTAGGGTCCATTATAAATTTCTTTTGTTACAGCTGGGTTAAAGAAAAGGCCTCCAAGTTTCCAATTAGTATGTTCAATAGGCCTGATACAAAGGACTTCTTTGACATAGGTGGTTTCAACATTGTTATTACTGGGGTTGTTCAAAACATTGTCGAAGGTTTCTCAACGTCGTTGAAAGGATCTTCCTTTATCGTTGAGCGATTTACAGCATAGGTCGGCTTGTCCTGTCTCTTAAGACGTGTTGAATGTAGGAAGCAATATAAAATCGTTCAGGAGAACGGGAATGCTTTATAACTATTGGTGATTTTCCCTTCTGTTTGTATAGCATGCCTTGATTTATTGCGAGGGAAAACTAGCGAGTTCATTAGCCATCAATCTCACTTTATGTTTTCCAGTTTCAGATCTGTAATTCCTATTCTGTAATTACGTATAATTATAAAGTACCCGATTTCTGTACATCTCTGTTTTACTTGATACTTGTATGTTTGAATTGATTATGATTGTATCCAGAGTCAACTGAAAGGCAACTAGGACTCGGCTGGTATAATTTCATGCTTTTGCTGATTTATTACCTCTGTGTGTATCTGTTTATTTATATAAATATGTGTTTTTATGGATTTATGTATAATTACATTTAAATACGTAATTCGTATATATAACTAGGGAGGTTTTGTTTTTTTCGGTGAGTTCATCTTCGTCCCCTGCAATGTGTGTTTGTGTTTTTTTTTATCTGAGATGTCTAAATAATTCATGGATAAAAAAAATATTTGCGTGAATGGAGTTACTGACAGCATTGAAACGTTTCTCTTAGTATATTTATCAGTACGTTACACTTATGAGGGTAAAGCAAAAGATAAACTCAGAATTGGGCAGAATTGAATGATTATGACGTTTCGGTAACATTTGACTTAAACGTTATTATCACCTACTGTCCTTAACAGGCCCTTGTGTGTTAACTTAGTTTTTAGGTCAAGTTGGACCGTGAATCAAGAAATCTCTATTAAACAGGAAATGCACGAATTTTAGTGTCGATCAGTTCCAAGATTTATCTATCAGTGTTATTAATATAACCCCTCTCATAAGTTACGATTGCTAAGTTTAACAAATTACTAAAAATGTTGTCAGATAAATTGGCAAGAATTTAGTGTCAAATATTGAAAGAATTGCCAAATATATAGCAGATAAATTAAGTCAATAAAGTAATAAATAGCCAAGCATTATTGGTAAAGAATCGGTGAATACATTACCTAATACCTCAGTGGATAAATTACTTAAATTTGAGTAAGTGACCGAATAGCTGTGTGCATAAATGACCGAAGGTTCTCGGACATCCCGCGATTTACCAACTGACGCTTCGCAGGGTTTTTCATTTATCGGAAACATTCGTGCGCGCGCTTTATTATTATTATTATTATGAGAAGCAGGCGTTGCAGTAGTAAAGTCCTTTCTTCGCTCGTTATTTACGAGAGGTTTTTGCCGCCATAAATTGGTTATAATTCTTGTTTTGAGATATTGGGACCTGCTGTCCAATACCAATAAATTTCACTAACATACTCTAGGACTTAAAAGTAAATTCTGAGAAAATTACACATGTCATGTGTTGTTGTTCTCTCTCTCTCTCTCTGTCTCTCTCTCTCTCTCTCTCTCTCTCTCTCTCTCTCTCTCTCATACATTTATATATATATATATATATATATATATATATATATATATATATATATATATATATATAGTGTGTGTGTATATGTAAATATATATATATATATAGTAACAAACACATATAAATTACACACACACACACACACACACACACATCTATATATATATATATATATATATATGTTTGTGTGTGTGCGTGTTTGTGTGTGGTCATCCATGTATCTATATATTGTATGTGTATGAACAAAAGCGCCCTCTCTCTCTCTCTCTCTCTCTCTCTCTCTCTCTCGTCTCCCTCCTCTCTCTCTCATCTCTCTCTCTCTCTCTCTCTTGATTCTAATTAACGTTTGCCATTTCATAGGTACACAGGTATTTTTTTCAACCCTTCCCAACCCCATTGACTCAGTTGCGTGTTCCTATCCATTCGAAAGGCTCCGAGTACACTTGGAACCAGAGCTCCAATTAACTCTATCATGGCACTAGTGTTGATATTAATAATGGCAGTGATTATGGGCTGCAGGTTGACGTAATGTGAATGTTATTAATGGATCCCGTAATGGCTCTGTGATAAAAGAAATGGACGTGTGATAATTGAAATGAGTCTGCGGAATTTTCTGAGTCTGTGCGTGTGTGTGTGTGTGTGTGTGTGTGTGTGTGTGTGTGTGTGTGTGACAGAGGTAAAGATTGCAACCAACGTTGTTTTCAGTGTTTTCAGAAACCTTTCGTAATAGCGATAGTTACCTTCCTGAGGTACGATAATAGGCTGATTTTCATATATGAAAACAATCCCTCCATAAAGTTTAATGATAATAATATCGTCTTTACTAAACAGAAGAGAGTTTGCGTTATATATGCTTTAGAATTTCTATTTGATGCTGTGAATAACCATAGGAGATTTTCTTGTGAGTTGAATAAATATCCTTTCTTGTTGAAAACTTTTCATAATACGTAAACACTAGGAAAAAGATTCAAGCCTTCTCAACGTTTGTGACAGATTTCTGTCACTGAACAAACTGTTATATTTGAAGTTACCGCAAGATCCATTATCTTGTTTTTGATGTTTTGCGTGAGAGGTATTCCGCGTATTGGGTGTTGTTAGAATGTCAATTTTGGTTGCCAACGACAACGCTTCGCTTGATGTCCTTGGCTGCTGCATAATGAACGTAGGATGGGCTTTTCTACGTATGTTCTTCCATAAAGACATCCTAAGTGTTTACGATACGATCATGCGAAGCCGTTTAGATCGAAGATAAATATATTCCGTTATGCTAGAATATGCTCGTGGGGCCTTTTGTTAGTGCAAGCACCGAGTACGGCGATAGCGTTCTTCCGAGTCCCCCGGGGGTGCAAAATCCCGAAAGTAATTGCTTCATAGCGAAAGAAATTTAATTCTCTCCCGATGAGGGAAATTGCAGCGATCCATTGTGCATAAAAGAAACCGATGATGAGACGCGCATCGCGCCAAGTCTTCCTAATAACAGGTGGAGTCTGTATGGAATTGTTACCGTTCATCTTGGCGGTGCCGTCGTACCAATACGCTGTCGCCCGCCGAGCTCGTAAAACGTATTGCAACTATTGAGAATATTTATGCCAGTAATAAAATAGTAATCCGCTCGTTCTGTTTGATGTGAACAATATACCCTTGCTCTTGCCTGGTAATGCTCGGGTGATTTGCATCGGGATTTGGCGCGTGGATCTCTTCTCTCCCCCTCCCCCCCACCCCCACCCCCCCCCCCCCCATCTCTCTCTCCCTGTCTCACCTTTTTACTTAAGCGTGGAGCTCGGGCAAGGAAGTGAAGGCGTGGAAAGGTAAGGTGAAGCTAAAGAGTGTACTTGGGCGCTTGCGCATAATTTCTCTCTCTCTCTCTCTCTCTCTCATATATAAATATATATATATATATATATATCTATATATATATATATATATATATATATATATATATATATATGCATATACGTTGTGACGCCAGTTTTATTACTCATGTATCAATCAATTTGTGTGTTTGTATATATATATATATATATATATATATATATATTATATATATATATATATATATACATATATATAGTGTGTGTGTTCGTGTACTCACGTGCGAGCATATTAACGGTAACCTCAGGTAAGATTTGTATGTCAAATTAATGAGAACATAAAGTGTATAGTTGTAGCTGCTCGCTACCTTCGGAACGACGTAAAGGATGGAAGAAAAGTATCTTCATAGAATGTCATCCTTGGCAAGATCATTTTCTGTTTTAAAACGTATCATATTCAACAGGTACGTTGTGGTGTAGTGTCAGCTGTTGTTTGATCCAAACAGCTCATTTGCACGATATCTGTTATATCCTGTCGCATGACGATAAAGGCAGTCACATGAGAAAAATATTCAGTTTGTATAGTTATTAATGAAGAATATTCATTAGAGTATAGTAGATAAATTCCTCTTAATTTGCAAAGTACATCGAAGAATTTGTGTCATTGGTAATCTCCTCTGCGTTAAGTGAGTATGGATGGTAGTATATTTATCAGAGAGAAATATTTAGTTTGTATTAATATTAATGAAGAATATTCATTAGAGTATAGTAGATAAATTCCGCCTAATTTGCAAAGTACATCGAAGAATTTGTGTCATTGGTAATCTCCTCTGAGTTAAGTTAGTATGGATGGTAGTTTATTTATACAGAGAAATATTTGGTTTGTATTTTTATTAATGAAGAATGTTCATTAGAGTATAGTAGATAAATTCCGCCTAATTTGCAAAGTACAGCAGAGATTTGGTTTCGTTTGTAATCTCCTTTGAACAAAGTGAGTATGGATGGTAGTTTATTTATCAGTGAGAAATATTTAGTTTGTATTTTTATTAATGGAGAATATTCATTAGATTATGATAGATAAATTCCGCCTAATTTGCAAAGTACAGCGGAGATTTGGTTCCATAGGTAATCTCCTTTGACCAAAGTGAGTATGGATGGTAGTTTATTTATCAGAGAATATTTTGCTCGTCTTGGTATACTAGAAATCGAATAGCTAGAAATCCATATTCATGGATTAAAATCAGTTTATTTTTTCTGTTTTGGAAATATATTTATATCCTATTAAGCCACTAACCTCCACAATAAGAGAACAAAAGAAGGGCGGCGTTATAACGTGGACCGAACCAACCGGATGGAAAAAAACCACCCTGCTGTAGCCGCCGCCGTCGCAATATACAGGGAATGAATTGCTATGTAAATTATGCTGGGGGAAATAAATTATGGTGCAGAAGGTGAGAAAAGATTAAAATTTGGTGTTGAGGAAGTAAAACGTCAGCTTTGGAAAATTTTTAGTTGAGAGTGATATATGAAGGACAGCCAGGTTCCCGGGGGCGGTAGGGGGTTTTACGGGTAGGGGTGGGGTTTGGTGGGGTTAGGGGAGAGTGTGCTTGGGACGAAAAGGGGTGAAGTCAGAATGAAACGAGGAGAGGGAGGAAACGGGGAAAATGTGTTATGCATTTTCCTCTTTTTCCTCCATGCTTCTACCTTTTTCTCCGAATTTGCGAACGAATACGTTCGTATCTATACCGAACCTGGTTTAGAATATTTCGGTATGTAGTTTGCCAGAATGCTCAAGTTTTCACTAAAGTGGCTAATGAAAATCGAACATTTAATCTACCTTCGCAGGAACAACCCCTGTGATCTTTTTACTTTTAAACTGAATTGTGCAATTTTCATTTGACTTAACGAAACATAGTTCTTGGGTGGTTCTATATTGGCGTTAATACAGTTCTATACTACGAAAAATATCTCGTCCAGAGTTACTAGTCTCCCTCTGCACTCATTTCTTATTCCTTAAATGATTTTTGAGTATTGAACAGTTTTTTTGGGGGTGAAATTGAGAATCAAAAGACTGTTATTATATACAGTATACCTGGTTCATGAGTGTTTGTTTTCTTAAAAGATTGGTTTTGTTCTCCTTTCTTTAATTTTTATAAGTTATATGATATTCATATTCATTTTCTTATTTTTATATTGGATGCCTTAAAGAGCATCAAGTAGTCATTCTTAAGGAAGTTTTCTATATTTAAAAAAAAAATTTTACAACCATATTTGTATCTTCAGTTTCTTTTTTTCCTCAGATGTTTTTTTTATTAACTTGTCCTTTATATCCCATTTCTTTTAAAATATATCGTTCTGAGTCGGGAAAAATTCTTGAAACATCCCCCATTTTATTTACTGTGTGAAATCTGGTTTTTAAACAAAATGCAAAAGAAAAATGGAGCGCATAACAAGCGTTCCTACGAGACTATTTTGAGAAGCTTTCACTTATTTTTCGATAATAGTCGTCATTACCCTCTTTGTTTCTCTTCGTTTACTTCAGACAAGAAAAAAAAGGGATTTCTAATTGCTTATGGGGAAATGGTCAGCTGCACCTCGCGCAGATATTACCCGTTATTTGCTTAATGTCAAACTTTTAAGTGGATTCCCTGTTCCAGCAACTTTGAGAAGGGATGCTGTCGGGAACACACTCCCAGCAAACAACGTCACTGTTTGGGGAAGGCAAACCCTTCAAACAGAACATATTTGAGTATTGTTCATATGCGGCAAGTTTAGTTTTAGAGTTGAGCTCTGACGATAAGATTCAACATATACAAATCGCTCCATTTTAAGGCATTCGCCTGGATGTCGGGTTGCGTTTGATTTTGTCGGGATTCGACTTTTAATCGTCTGGATCTCGCTGCGCGTTCGATCTCCGGGCAATGAATAATAAAACAATAAAATGCGCCTGTGTCTTTGTTTTGTAGACTCGATTTATAAGAAGCAGTTATCGAGATATTGAAAGGAAACTTGCTTTAGAATAGCTTTGTGAAGTGGCGCTCCTGCAACGGTTTACTGTTAAATCTGGCCTTGGTTATGAGTATCTGTACAATTAGATAGAATCTTTTCGTTTTCTGGGACGGACGAAATTATGAGAAGCGTTCTCTCTCTCTCTCTCTCTCTCTCTCTCTCTCTCTCTCTCTCTCTCTCTCTCTCTCTCTTCCACATACATAGATTTTATGTATCATGTTAAACAAATCTTTTATTTATCTCGGTCGCTTATACTACGATAAGTTTTATGTTGTAAACTCTCTCTCTCTCTCTCTCTCTCTCTCTCTCTCTCTCTCTCTCTCTCTCTCTCTCTCATACATAGATTTTATGTATGAAGTTAAACCAATCATTTGTTTATCTCGGTCGCATGAACTACGATAAGTTTTATTTTGTAAACTCTCTCTCTCTCTCTCTCTCTCTCATGAAAACGTGGCTGCTAAAACACATTTGTACATCAAGCTGAAATTTATGAAATCCAAATGACGTGATGAAGAACAGGATACGGGAATGTTGGTTTGATACTCATGTTTTTACGTGATATACTCTCGGTGTATTTATATATTAATTCCGTATTCACAGATAATTTCCGGGTGCCACAAACGACAGTTGTATTTTTCTCTTCCTGATAATAATCACTGATTGCAGACAGGAAATGAAAGTAATATCATGCAGTGCAATAATGGTTGATAGCGTTTGAAATATTATGTATAAAACTGACAGTTTTTTCCATTTTTGTCTTTTTTATATAACCTCAGCCATTGATAATATAATCGACGGTATAGACGTAAAATGAACCCTCGTCCCCCGCCCTCCAAAAAGAAAAACTCCCAATAATCTCCCCCTGAGAAAAATAGTCTTGCCCCCACTCCCCCAAACTCCCTTCCACATTTTGGGAAAAAGATGTGTTTGCCCCCCATTGGAAAGAATGGACCTCGACCACCGGTGATGCATTAAGCGAGGTTTTTTTGGAAGGTGCGTATTTATTTCTGGATGTTGTCTGACTCTCAGCTCATTGAACAAAGTCATTGAGTAGAGTAGGGCGTAAAGTGTTTAGTTTAGTGGAGTGGGTTCCAAGATCTATTGTTCCCAAGGTTTGCTATAGCCCGAGGAAATTCTCATCCTCCTCCTCCTCCTCCCCCTCCTGCCCGTTTCTGTCCTCCTAAGGCCCCCTCTGTTTTCCTTTTGTGGCGTTTATACATGTGGGTCTTTAGTTTAAATATGTTTTACACTGGGAGGAGTCAATCAGTTGTGGCATATTGATGAACACAGTAAGCGAGAAGCCTTGCACTAGTTGCAGTGACAGTTTATTGCTAAAGTTACCTTGAGTTTTCATGGACTTGTTATCAATCTTTTTTGTTTTATTTGCTTGTCTGTTTATCAAGCACGTGATTCACTTGCTACAGTTGTATGGTTACATAACAGTTACATGTAGTAACACCCTACTGATAGTGGCCTTAGTGAATATAAATTATACATTAGATTTTTTTTAAAAATAATGTTCCACGTTATAAGAGCATCGACTTGATATCAGAATTGTATTTGGATCACTGATTTGTGTATATAGAATTATCAGCTTTTTCTTATCTAAAATGACCCCTCTTATGGAAATCATTGATTCTGATTTCTTCTGAATCAGAATCTAGTTAAGTATTACTGTCCTCGTTCAATTCGCCGGGTTTTATATGAAAACACCAAAACATGTTGACTGCTTGTCATCAAGAGTTCTAAAAGGGCTTTGTAGAGCAGGTGAATAAACGGTTTGTTTACAAATTACGCTGCGAGAAATTGTAATGCAGTTGAAATATCATTCAATGAAATGGAAGATGTTGAAGCATTGCGTCCACAATATATTTCGAACACAAAAGTATATCACAGCCTACAAGAAATGTTTGCCATATTGGTGATCGTGGTGGGTTGAAAGTAAGTGATGATATATATTGAATTGGTGATTCCTGGTTGTCTGCTTTTAACCAGGGGTTGGCAAGTATACTCCCAAATATCTCTGCTCAGAAGATGAATCAGGTCACAACATTCTGTGAGTATTTTCGCCGACAACAGATTTAGTATATTATGAACTGGACTCAATTACCTTGAGTAAATGTGAAGATATGTTCATTCAAGTGAATGAGATAGTTCCGAATCAAGGAAATTTCGATTGATCTTTCTTCCTTTGAATTCAGTTGACGTTAACAGCGTAATAATATAAAGAGGGAAATCATTTTCACGACGGAATGCCTTTAGAAACAATTAACTATGATAAAAATCGAAGTGTGAAAGCCTGAACTGTGAATGTTACGGTTACGGAGAGTTTGAGAGAGTGACGTAAACACGAAACGTCAGCCGAAATAATATGAAATGAAAGACCTCTTGTGAAGTAAACCCCCCAAATTAAAGTTAGGCGGGACCCGTTTCGTAAGGCTTAATTGAAGAATTAATTTTCTTTGAGGCAGACGCGTAAAAGACTAATGAATTACAGAGAAAACTACAAGTAAAATACTGAGCAGATGAGACCTGTATTTCATTTTCCTTTGAGCCTCGAATGAGAGTGGTGACTGGAAGGACCGGTGTCTATTCGTCCGTCTCTGCTACAGTAAATTCCTGATACCTTGATTTTTATTTTCACCAAATTAAACCCGTCCATTTTTCTTAGGTTCCTCAAGAATGTCAGGTTAGTTGGGATAATTTTTATCGAAAAGGCTTCCAACAAAAATCTTTCAGGGGGGAAATATATCATCATCATCTACATAGTTTTAACGCACTTCAGTAGCGTGATCGGTATGGTCTTGGCCTGCCACCTCGGTGGCCGCGAGTTCGATTCTCGGGCATTCCATTGAAGAGTTAGGGATGTGTATTTCTGGTGACAGAAGTTCACTATCGACGTGGTTCGAAGTTCACGTAAAGCCACTGGTCCCGTTGCTTAATAACCACTGGTTCCATGCAACATAAAAAAGCACCACACAAACAAATACATAGTTTGATGTATAAGACAGTAAATAAATTAACTCTCATGGTGTTTGTACGTAAGGTTATGATATGAAATATAAAATCAGTCTTCAGTCGGGAAGATTTTACTCCACACATTCAAAAGATGTAAAACCAGTGTTGTCTCTTAATATGAAACAGAATAATTCTTCTACTTTGCTGCGTGTGTGGTTTTGTCCTGTAGGCTTGCTCGTGAAGCTTTAAAAGTAATGTGTTTGGAAATGGAAATATACTTCTTTATTGCAGAATATCTCAATGGATTTTGACAGTGGTTATGCAACCACCTTTTCTCGTTTGCACTGGATTGTAGAACTTACACGATACTTACCATTAGTACTTTTGTCCCCAGCAGCTTCTAAGCTTTGGAATGTTCTTCCAATTAGTTTTCCCTGACATTTTGGGCGTTCAGCCTGCATGAAAACGGGCTTTACACTCTGCTGTCGGTTTCCCCGAGATCTCTGGTAGATAGAGCATTAGGTTCGTTGTTCCTTTGTTTCTGCAATCAGGAAGTTACTTATGGCAGTATACACTTTACACATTCTTTGAATTCCTTGTCATGTTGGTTATGATTTTGGTGTTTTAGTCAAATCCTCCATTTTTTATTTTTTTAGAGAATAGCCTGAATTCATGTTACTTATTAACATTTTTTTTATGTGTAATCTTTTTGCAGAGCTGCTTTGCATTCTCTCGACATCTGGTTGAATTATTTGAAAATATTTACAGTCTGTTGCTAGCTCAATTCATTCGTCAGCTTTCCGTTGTCTATCAGCTCTTTCATTCTCATGCTTGTAATGTTTCCATGGCCATTATCTCTGCTGTGTTGTGCATATATTCCTTCTCAGCTGAGGTTTTGGTCGAGTTCTAGAAAGTGAAGCACACTTGGTAACGGAGATTAATTATTGTAAATGGCGTGTGCTTGATTTTTATCTACTTCGCCCTTGGGAATAATTTCGTTATTAGCATTGTAGTTACGTTTCGAGAATATGAACATTTAGATATATACCTATCATATTCTGTGTCCTAGTTCTGCCTCAATATTAATCTTTGCACTTATCGTAAAAATTGGCATTTACTATTTTGTATTCCATGAACGTGATTCATTTGCAATTCAGCAACACCCATCGCATTCCCATAATAAGAACATTGACTTCTTTTCCATAATGTCTTATGAAAAGTACTTTTCCTTATGATTCTGGTAGAAAGTTTTATATCTCGGGCTATTTTTATATAATGATTAAAACCTCCTTCGCCGGACCTGCTGCGTCCTAAATATCTGTCTTTTCGTGTAGACTCGGAAGCTGACGGGGGCTTAAGAAAAGTTGTGTTCTTTTGAGCTTTATCATAATATCCCGATGATAGAATTGCTTCGGACGAGACTCAGCACTAAAGTTCGGAACAGACATTATTAAAGTTAACCGGAAGAAAACTTGTTTCTTCCACAATGACCTGGTCATACTTCCTGTGCCGTATCAGTTCAGTTAACTTCTGGTAATTCGTGAGGGAGAGAGAGAGAGAGAGAGAGAGATAGCTGGGGATGGAGGCCAGTTTTATCCACTATTAATTTTAGCAGGTAATTATATTGTGTAAAAAAAATTTTGCTGATCTGTGTAAATATTTTAAGAATAATATTAATAATAATACTAATAATAATGGTATTATTAATAAAACTATCAACGTGTAGGCAAAGGAATTTGTGCTTTGAAAGGCAGAATCAGAGAAACCTAAGTACATACAACATCACATTCGCTGGACACATGAACGAGCCGTTATTGAAGTAAAGCGGGGTCACAGTCTTACGAATAACCGGGAATTCCCCTAAATGTTCTTATGCTACGAATACCTGGAATTTCCCTAAATGTTCTTATGCTTGTGTTTTCTCCAACAACGGCTGACGCTACTCAGTGCGTGCCAGAGAGAGAGAGAGAGAGAGAGAGAGAGAGAGAGGAGATTTACGCAGTAGCGTTGAAATGTTTGTTTACTAGTTTGATTAACTGTATGATAGCTCTCCGCATCATCAACAACAATAAAACATGAAAGGTGTATATATATATATATATATATATATATATATATATATATATATATATATATATATATATATATATATATATATAATCTATATTATTTCCCTCCTACCTACTTTCATCCCTCGCGTTGCTTCATTCATCCGTGCAGCATCCTTTGAAAACCAGGATGTTCCTCCCCTCTCTGTTACCTATTTTCAACGTTAAAATCTAAATGAACCGCCCATGTGTTTTTTTTTTTTTTTTCGTACATCGACCCTTTTATTCATCCGTGCTACTCATCCTGAATCAAAGGCTCTCCGTTACTTATCCACCCCTGGGCATTTAGGAAAAAAGTTCTCTCTCTCTCTCTCTCTCTCTCTCTCCTCTCTCTCTCTCTCTCTACCTGCGGTTAATTAAACACGGTGGGTCGACGTCCGCACAGGTACAGCTTCACTTTCATTACTTGTTGCTGCTACTTCTGCTGCTGTTACTTCTCTTAGGAGCTGTTGGGAGGGTGGGAGGTGGGGGCGGGAATTGACGTGTAAAGCTGTTAGGAACAAAAAAAATTATATATATATATATATATATATATATAATATATATATATCATATATATATATATATATATATATATATATATAGGATGTTTTGATCAGACATCCCTTATTGTCTTTTACTTATTCTGGGAACTCGTTGTTCTTGTTTTTTTTTTTTTTTTTTTTTTTTTTTTTTTTTTTTTTTTTAGTGGATTTGTTTATTTCCCTTTTTCAGTTTGGGGTTTTCTTCCACGCAACTAATTAACGGTAATAAAAGACATCCTTCGTTAATGCTCTCTCTCTCTCTCTCTCTCTCTCTCTCTCTCTCTCTCTCTCTCTCTCCTCTCTTACAAATTGCATCGTTACCACCCTTACCCGCACAAAACAGTGTCAGCAAAAGATTCTGGTCATTATTCACAACGATTCGTAGAGAACAACGACGCTGGCCACTGCTTCAGTTGAAGTGCTTACATTGGTAAGGTTTAAGGCTTCCTTCTATTCGGAATTAATTGATATGAGAGAAATTGTTATTGTATCTTATCAAAGAAACACTCGTCGGGATTCGGTCGTTAATGAGGGCAGATCGTCTGTTTGTGTTCTTATGTTTCTCGGAAGCCTTGGGAAAGCTTCCAGTTCAGCTATTTATTTTTTTTCTTTTTGCTGCTTTTTATCGAAGGAAACCTTTCGTGCTCTGCAAACGCACAGAAATTATTGGGCTTTCGATATATATATATATATATATATATATATATATATATATATATATATATATATATATATATATATATATTATTGGTATGCTGCCCCATTACAAAATAAAAAGAATCCAAAGTTTTTGTAACTACCCTAAAATAAGTCAAGGTTCAAAACAAGAATCCAGTTTCGGAAAGTTAACATATAACTTTTACAGATCAGAAAAAGTGAAAACTAACAAACAAAGAAGCTTAACTCCTGATGTAGGTACAGACTTTTGAAGTCTGTGCCTGCAAAATTTGTGGATTTTGTAAAGACTGATGCATTACACTGGATTTGTTTTTCCCAGTAAGGACGTAAAGGGAAAGAAGAGAATTGTCCTTGCTGGCCTCTGTTGTGAAGCCGAAAAGTGGATTACTTTTCAAGATATCCACAGGCCTCTGAGGTTCCTCTGGCGTTTTAATGTTTATGAAGATTACATTCAATTATCTGCCAGTGATTCCTGGCTCCTGGTGGCTACTAGAGATGAAACCGAGATCATATTCAAGCATTCTGCGCAGGTAACATTAATGGTCGAAATAGCTTGTTATGAGAAGGAGAAAATGGAGCAGCAATTTGCAACTTTGTCTTTTCCTTCAAAACCTCAGCCTGGAATATAAAAAGAATAAGAATTGGAGAATCATTGCCGTTAAAATATTAAGATTTCATATATGCATTAGTATCTTATGAGAATTGCCGAAGAAAAAGTTATGCGTGATACTATCACAAAAAAAGTCATAATAACAATTCCTGTCATTAATCATGATTTGAAAAATGTTCCCCTAACCAATTACAATTGAGGCTGAGGGTGGCAGGGAGCGACGTGAGTGCATTTGATTTCCATAGTTTATCTCTGATCGCTCCTCCCGGACAGTTGTTGATTCAGATTTATAGCCGGCGCTTTTAATGGCCGTCCCTCCGTTTCCTTGGTTCAGGAGCCTTCCATGCCTCTTCTGGTGATTGTTCTTGCCGACGCTTTATCCCCCTTCCCCTTTGGACGGTGTTTCAGTTCGTTAGCTTGTGCATGGACAGTAAGTTGATTATTCTGCGCGACAGGCTTCCGACGCTTCCATTGTTTTGGTTCTCTCTCTCTCTCTCTCTCTCTCTCTCTCTCTCTCTCTCTCTCTCTCTCTCTGGCCATCAGTATCTTCTAAGCTTCTAAAATTCCTGGTCCCACTTGGTCCTGTCTTGTAAAGGAAATGGCAATATATAATGTTTCCAATCACTCAACTCTGTGCAGTAATCCAGATGGTGTTAAATTTGCGTCCCAGAGAAGAGTGACGTCTTTCTCCGTGGCCCTCTGTCGGTCTCACTCCGTCTTTCCTATATGGAGGATAACGAGACAGCCCTTGAATTAACTCATTTTAATAAATATGGAGTATTATAATTGTTATCAACTTCCTTTGAGCCACAAAGGTCAAAGAAAGTTAAAATATAAACACTGCGCATACTCAGTACGAAGACGGCGTCAACTTGGGAATCTGCGCAATTTGCACACAATAGAGTTTTACGAAATTTCACCCATCTCTAATTCAAGTGAGAGCATTTAATCCGAATTGCCCTTTCTAACTGAATAAGGTGGAAATCAGTGCACAACCACATGTACAATAGAAATCAATTTCTACTTCACATCGGGATCGAGTACGTGAATCTAGACTGAAGGACGTGACCACTGTCAGCAAAGCCACAGAGGTTAATGAATTAATTCTTAACCAACTTCCCGATGCACCTGTGTGTCAAGCAATAACGTTTACCTCGAAATCCCTCATCCGAAAGAACGTGGTGAAAATCAACATTTAATTTCCGTCGTAAAAGTAATATATTTTGATCTCACGTCGGGATCGAACCATAAACCTGCCAGTGCAAGAGAAACTATGTTAAATGAGCCGTAATGTTTAAAAAAGTTAAAACAAGATAAAAACTGTCCAAACACAGTACCTCGTGGTTACCTGGTTAGGCTGCATACCTTTTTGTTGTGCGTTGATTCCCATCATATTTACTCAGAAAAGGTAGTTTCAATTAAATGCTGCATGTATGAAAAGTAGTCTGGCATCTCCGCATAATGAAATGTGATGCTCTCCTTGCTTCCCTTCCACCCTCCCATCTCGATCTTTCCCTCCTCGTAGCTCGGGCATAAGTGTGTTTTTCTATGTAACTGAGAACTTCTGGAGTTTCCCATTGTCTCGGGTTCGTCAAAATTTAACCCCGCCGCTAATAACGGATAAACGCCTTTTGTGTGGTCTTCATTACACCGGTGAAAAACAGGCCCGTAATCAAAAGCTTTGGAGGGACAATTGCAAGCGCCCTTCTTTCCCTCCTCCTCCCTCTCCCTGCTTTCCGAATATACCTTCTCTTAATT
This sequence comes from Macrobrachium nipponense, assembly GCF_015104395.2. NCBI lineage: Eukaryota > Metazoa > Arthropoda > Malacostraca > Decapoda > Palaemonidae > Macrobrachium > Macrobrachium nipponense. Next base: position 24,204,536 of record NC_061096.1, read on the forward strand.
TTGGGTTCCCTATTCTTTCCCTCTGACCCCCAACCCCCTTGTCAGTACATTCCATCCCCCCCCTACCCGTATAATCCGAGTTTTAACTTCTTTTTTTTTTCAGTAACCTTCCCCTCCCCCTCATCTCTCGCTCTCTCTCGCTCTCTCTGTCTCTCTCAGGTTCACCTGATTAACTCCCCTCGTTCCCTTTCCCTCCCTAATTTCTCCCACCCCTTTCAAACACCCCTTCCCCCCTCCCATCCCCTCCGCTTTAAACTTTTCATGAATATAGCCGTAATCAGCAAGGGATATTTTTCCGCTCATCTTCATTGTTTTTGCAGGGAAGGACAATAGGGCACTGTGCCCCCCGCCCCCCTGTTGAATACTCGCCAGCGGTGCCAATTAGCGGACTTTTCACGCACCGGGGCTTTGCCAACCACTGCCCCGTCAGCCCCGTCAGGAGCTTCGGGATGATCCGCTGGGTATAATAATGCCAGTCAGTAGAAATGCCAATTAATCGACCTTTTTGTCTTTTTTCTCTCTTTCTCCCCTTTTTTTGTGATGAGGTGGTATATCAATTGGAGTTAGTTTGCATACAGGTCGGGGCTCACACTGAGATAGCATTGTCCTCGGCAACTATTAAACCGAACAAACTCCTGTTTTTAGAGAGAGAGAGAGAGAAGGAAGGTGTATGTATGAATTTATGTATTATGTATGGACTTTTTGATGTGTTCTTCCTGGTAATGTTGCAAAAACATGTGGAATCTGAGTACCAAGGAAATGTTTTTGAAAGAGAGAGAGAGAGAGAGAGAGAGAGAGAGAGAGAGAGAGAGAGAGAGAGAGAAGGTGTACGTATGAATTTATGTTTTATGTATATACTTTCTGGTGTGTCCTTCCTGGTAATGTTGCAAAAAAATGTGGAATCTGAGTACAAAGGAAATATTTGAGAGAGAGAGAGAGAGAGAGAGAGAGAGAGAGAGAGAGAGAGAGAGAGAGAGAGAGAAATGCAGAATAACGTTAGAGGAGGTAGGCTGTAATGATATTGAATTAACTCTCACAGAGGGAATTATCCACTAGTGAAGTAAAAATATTTAAAAATAAAATGCTTATAAATTTTGTACAGCTAAATTAGTAGGCTTTGGGGAAGAGAAATTAAAATATACTTTACTTAAATTGCTCAAAACTACGAGGAATGTCCTTGGAAATGAGCTTGCTCTCTCTCTCTCTCTCTCTCTCTCTCTCTCTCTCTCTCTCTCTCTCTCTCATACACACACACACACACACACACACATTAAGTAAATTTGCACTAGATATAACGGGGCTTAGAGAATTCTGAGTTCTATAAAGAAATCGTCTTCTTCAAGCGACTTATTAAAGTGGCATTGCATTTTTATTCTTTAGCCTTCTCCTTTCGCTAATTCTTCAAAAGTTTCCATCTTATCTGAGATTAATATTGAGAATTAGATCCCATTAAACCAATTATTCTCTTGTGCCATGCTTTTCACATCTACTTTCTTCTTTTTTTCTTTTTTTTTTTTTGCTTATTCTTGGTTTCTTTGATTTAATTTCCATTTCGTGATTGAGGCGTTCATTCGGTAATTTTTTTTCTCTGTTACTTTCGATAATCGCCAGACGGTGTCGTGACTTTTTAACGTGGTAAGTGCAGCTAAAGTAAACAAAATTCCGTTAAGGCTCCAAAGGTATATAAAGAGCTGTGCCCAATTTCTGAAAAGAGCAGGTGCCCAGGGGAAGTAGAGAACAACCAAGGAATATGGATAATTGTTTATCAGTATTTTTGAGAGAGTATACTTCGAGTAGTTATTCATGGTATATGGGTATCAGGTGACCCCGTTGCTTTAGATATATCTCAGAGACATACTAGGCGCTTAGGGTATACAAACAAAGCAAAAAAAAATAAATGCAAAATGTATGTTAAGATAAGATGCCCATAATTTCAGAAGACACGTAAGCAGCATAGAACAGTTGCCTGAGGTACAGGGGTATACTGTAATACACAGAGCGAATATAGAACAGGTACCCAAGATTCATTTAGAATAAAGCGAGGTTGCCAAGCATATTAAAAACATTTTCCTGTTATCGACTAGGTGTATGATACATAGAGAGGAGCAAGGGACTGATCTGTACAACGAATACGTACTAAGGCTTGTAAAGAAATTACCTTTGGGTGATTCAAGGCTTGTGGAGAACAATTACTTTTAATATATCGAAAAGGCGTAACGAAGGTACATAAAGAACATGTGCCATTAGAATGATGACAGGTTTCTTAAGGTATGCAGACCATTTTCAAGAATTTTTGTTTAATTCTACGTGTTTTCATTAATTTCTTTTGCCAAATTTTCATTTATTTTTCCGTAAGCTGCGTTTCTTGTTAACATCCCTTGAAGATGGCTGTGATCTTGTAAAATTGAAATCTGCACATTTAAATGCAGAAGATCATGCAGTGTTATATAGTAGATTTATGTGTAGAAAGTATGATATATAATAATGTATGTGTACATATAAGTGGTTAAGTAAACATGTAAATGAAATGATTGATAGATGCACGGTATGTATAAAGTGTATATATATATATATATATATATATATATATATATATATATATTTATGTAATGTGCATAGATGAAGTTTTATTTTGAACTTACGTAATCAAAATTTTCTTTCTGTTTCATATAAAGAAAACTAAATGATTGGCGAAATGTTTGTATGAAAAGAAGGAGGCTATTCATTCACAAAATTCACCTCTCGGCATTTGACCTTTCCTTGATTGCAACCGTTAATGGTCTAAGTAGAATGAGATTATTTTTGCGGTTTACAGTATTGAAATAAATGCAAAGAAAAAAAGTTTTAATCCCTCGTATTTTTCTGATTAAAATCAGTTAATAGTGGAATTGCCCTGTTGTACAAAATAAAAAAAAACAAATAAGAGTTTCTAACCTTTATCAAAAGCCAGTGCTTTTTATTTTGAGGCGCATTTTTTTTTTATATTGGCTAATGGAATTTTGTTTTTTCGTTCATTTGAACTCGAGAAGTTGTGCTTATTGAGGTGTGTTTGTATATGTATGTATGTGTATATATATATATATATATATATATATATATATATATATATATATATATATATATATATATATATATATATATATATTTCTAACCGTGAACATGACTTAATCATTTGCTATAACGGATACTAAACCCGGAGACCCACTGATGTTCCACAACCGGTGTTAGCATCGGTTTTGAGGGAGTTTCCCTTTAAGCCTGGAACAGTGATGTCCTAATTACCGTCAAATAGCTAAATTCCATAGTCCTCTATGAAATCTGTTAATGAGATCATAAGTCCTTTTAGCACGCCCACGTCCAAAACGGTATACCAGCAACCAGAGTTTTGGAGTGGGCTATCCTGAAATGTGTGTGTGTGTGTCTTTGTGTATGTGTGTGTAGAGAGAGAGAGAGAGAGAGAGAGAAGAGAAGAGACGAGAGAGAGAGGAGAGGAGAGAGAGAATTGGGAGAGAGAGAGAGAGAGAGAGAGAGAGATAGAATATTATTCTACTTTGACCTTTCACCTACATGAATGGGAAACTACTGACTAGGTAACGGATTTTATTTTGTAATAAAGAGGATATTTACATGCTACTTTGTTCAGAGTTTTCAGTTTTGTTTGAATTAAAAAAAAAAAGAGAGAATTACCTTCGACATTATAGGTGCGAATATCAAGATTCGTTATCTTCGATTTCTTAGTGGTAGGGTAGGGATTTTCTTAGTGATAAGATAGGGATTCTCCGTTTCTTGCCATTACTCTGTTTTTGGAATTAATAAGTAAATCTTCATTTGTGCCTTTCATACCTGTTATTACATAGTGCAGTGAGCATTTTCTGTGCGATCTTGAGATCACGTTTCTGATTTAACCTATACTATCTCTTGTGTTCTCGTAAAAGTCGAGACTTGAATAACATGCGTCCAATAAACGAAGCTTGTTAGTCGGCGACTGATTTTTCAGTTAAATTCTATATGAAATATATTTACAACGCAGATTTTCATCTGTGTACGCGTTTTCCAAGTTTATTGAAGTGCATTTGCTTTGATAGTAATGTTTCGATACATTTTTTGAGCTTTTTAGCACTCGAATTTCTTACTGTTACTGAGTTAACCCTTTGACATTTAGCACCCTTCATCCCTTTTTCCATTTTTTCAAACCCCTCTATCCCCTGAATTAATCCCACTTGGCTTTTCCCCGATTCCCCCTCCTCCCCCCCCCCCCACTCTCTCTCTCCTCTCTCTCTCTCTCTCTCTCTCTCTCTCTCTCTCTCTTACTCGGAACTTTCACACCGAAAGGTAAAGTTAATTACATTGGTCAGGTCGTATGTTTGGCTGTCAGCCGATGTCGACAAAAGTTACCCAAGTATTGAAGTACAACCCCGCACTCGTTACCAACTTATCCACACTGATTTTCCGGTCCATGTGAGGATTGGACCGACGGGCCGTGGCTCTCCGCCCTGGAATACTTCTCTCTCTGGCCCCCTACCCACCTACAAGCCCTCCCTTCTGTCCCCACCACCCCAGAGGCCGTAACCACTCGTCCGTAACTGTGTACTTTCTTGTTTTATCCTGACTTAAGTTCACTTTTGTTTGTTTGTTTACATTCGTTGGAGAGAAAGTGCGGGTTTATTCATGCATATATGCATATTTATATATATATAATATATATATATATATATATATATATATATATATATATATATATATATATATATATATATATATATATATATATATATATATTGTAAGATTTGAAAGTTAGGAGAAAAGATGTACTATGTTTCGTAGTATAAGCTCATAATAGAACTTTTACTTCAAAGTTTACAAGTGCAGCACTGAATAATTGTCATATATATATATATATATATATATATATATATATATATATATATATATATATAAATTGAAAGTTGACTCTCGACTCATGTAAATATGTAGTGTCTTGTAGACTGGATTGTTATTTATTCACATATTAAATTTTATTCTTTTGGAGATGTGATTGAATGTGCATAAATTGTTTCACTGGTGTGATGGAAAGTCGACACTTGCTATTTTATTTTAATTTGCATTCCATTGAGAGTTTTTGGTGGGTGTTTTTATTATTTCGTTTGTGAACTTGATTGAATTTCGTCGGATTTAGGACAAAATGAAGCTTGTCTGGATACGAATTTCCTTCGCTTCTGCATCACTGTCATTTACCATTTTGGAATTTGACTTTGAAATGATTTTGATGTTTATAAATATGTTGGAGCATTGTGTACTGTTTTTAATAAAATCATAACGCTGTATTGTTACGCTGGACGTGAATAGAGAGTTATTACCAGAGCTATTATTCCTGTAATTAAATCCAACATTTGAAGTCACGTACAGTTTATTTCGTCATATTTTTAATGTATTGTTAAAGAGCATTCCTATGGGTTGAGACACGAAAAAATATCCAAAAAGCGACGAACGTTGGGGAATACGTATGAAATATCCATCAGAACTGAATGGACCTTTCTAATTCAAAATACAACGTGGAACGCTGACTGTGACAGATAATAAATATTACTTCGTGGTATTCAGTTTACATTTTGATTTTCTGTGCGTTTATCTTTTATGCATACACAATTTCTGTATATATATATATTATATATATATATATATATATATATATATATATAGTATGTATATATATTACTAGATGTGCATATACGCGAATGTATAATATATATATATATATATATATATATATATATTAATATATATATATATATATATATATATATATATATATATATATATGTGTGTGTGTGTGTGTGTGTGTGTGTGTGTGATGTGTTCCCAAACGACCAACTGCTGGAACATTTCAGGCATTTTTCTTTGAAATTTTCCAATGTGACTTTTGACCCAAGCAATGAAAATATATATATTTATATATATATATATATATATAATATATATATATATTTATATGTATATGTAAAATTGTATATATATTTATATATATATGTATGTATATATGTATGTAAGTATATAGAGCAGTCAGTTTTGGAGCAAAGCAACTCTCTCCTTTGAAAATGTTTATGTCTTAGTTATGTGGTTAATTCCTTTCTGTTCCTCAAAAGGTGCACCAGCTCTTCCGTTTGATTTAAAAGTAAGGAGATGTCGCATCAGCCTTCAAGAGCCATTATGTAGATTTTAAATCTCACGATGGCACACTGTATAACAGGTGGAGCCTAATGACTTATTAGGACTTGTGGCACGGCCATTAAACTTTCGGTTATATTTACCTGTGCAACGTATTGATGTTCATACTTTTCATTTATAAGAGCTTCTTGTATATAATATTCAATTTTGACATTATAGTGAGGGTATGTCATTCCGAGGTCAAAATCCAGTAAAAATCTTTTATTTCTTTTTTTTTTTAATTCGATCTGAGGTTTGGCTCCTGTCTTAAGATTCCAGGTAAGCGGGTTTATTCCTGTCTATAAAATTCACAGCTTTAATATTTCTTGACCGAAGTTCCAGTCAAGATTTTTTGTTCCACACAAAACTTACTATAATTTATCAGCTTAATTTAACGTTTTCCATCTTCCTTTTGTAAGTTGTTTTCGTATACAACAGTGAATTATCGCCTTCTTTTCTTTCCTCGTCCTTCTCCGGAGCCACCAATGGCACCATTTACTTAAAAAGCCCACGTGGCTATTTTGATTGAAATTAAGGTGCCAAAATTTAGACAGGGTTTATTCGGGAATTTTTTCCCTCCTTTAATAGAGCGGGAGTATTGCCAGCACAGGTAGTGTGCTCCTATTACCTGTCAACTAAATGAAAATATGGCCTTAACTCCCTTACGTATATATTTTCATCAAGGCGCCTGGCCGAGTTATCATCATATAAATCATAGCCTTTATCCCACTATTGGCTTTTTGAGAAGGAGACTCGTGTGCAAGGTGAGGCTTCTGGGGGTCGGGAGAGTTGGGGGGGCCAAGTTTGAGAAGGACTTCTCAATTCATTCTTCTTAGGGTTTGTTCATTCTTCTTGTTTTGCATGGAGGTTACAGGGAACCGAGGGTACAGAGAGCTTTTAAAATATCTGACTTTGGATATGTCTTCTTCAAAGCTTATTGCATCGTTTCTCGTATCTATCTCCCTATCTATCTATCTATCTATCTATCTATCTATCTATCTATCTATCTATCTATCTATCTATCTATCTATCTATCTGCCTTATCTGTATATGTATGTATATGTAATTGAGTAAGAATCTTCAGTACATACACATACATGCATTCGCAATACGTGCATTGACCCCGTTAAACTTACTGTATTTCATTAGTGCTCAAGTCTTACTCACTTTTGCGAAGAAAGTTTCCAAGGTCACCATTAAGAAAAGTCCAGATGCGTTGGAAAATGTGATTCTTGAGACCCAGGAGGTATCGGTATCGTAAAGTTTGGAGACGGGGAAGGTGTGAAGAGACAGGAGGAGATTTATATACTTTTGTATCTTATTGACAGTGAAGAATGTTAACCCTTTATTTTGTTGAGCTTAAGGTCAACTGAATATGCAAGCCAGAGGGCCAAAGAAGGTTCAGTTCCTTTGATTTCAAGCTTTCTTTTACATAAAGTGGTGGGTATTATTGGCAAATTGATAAAGGATTAATAGATTTTACAGCATTCGTGAATATGTGATGTCAGTTTACAAGCAAATTCCCGATTGACAAAACAGTTGGGTTTCCAACAGTCATTGACTATGCTAGGTTTTTGGAAAGAGAATTGTGTTTCGAAAGACATGCTCATCAGCTGAGGAGCTAAAGTAAAAGTTTTTGATTCGGTTAAAGAAATGAGGGGAGTTAGCAATCAATGAAAGAAAATTTAACCAGTATGTAATGAAGAGATACAGGAAAGTTGTGTTTTCAGGAGAGCTGTAGCGTTGTTTCATTGGTATCTCATCCAATGAAACAATGAGAGCATAATATTGCTTATGATATAATGAATTCTGATAACTTGAACTCCCCGTGCACCTATGCCTCCTTACATTATATTCGTTTTATCGCTGCTAATCACTTGTTCCTCTCGTTTTTTCTTCGCTGCCTGTCACTTCCCCTCACCCCACCCCACCCCCCACCCCTGCTCTCTATCCCCAGGAGCCGCCATTTTTGAAACGCCTTTTTGAAACGTCTTTTTGCGTGTTCCGAAGTCCTGCTTCAGTTTTATGATCTTTATAATACTTCTCATAAGAATTTACATCTTTGCTCCGTGTCCGAGTCGTTTTAGGAATCCAATAATGTCGAGTTGAAAAAAATCAGCCCCTTCTCTCTCTCTCTCTCTCTCTCTCTCTCTCTCTCTCTCTCTCTCTCTCTCTCTCTCTCACGCACACACACACACACACACACACACACACACACACACACACACACACACACACACACACACACACACTCTCACAAAGATCTTTTGTAATGAAGACAAGAAAAGTTAGGTAAAATATGTTCTTAGAAATGCAATATGTCGACACGATGCCATCCGGGGAATGCCTTTGAAAATCCTTTTGCTAAAAAAGTTAAAAATGGAAATAGAAAAAATAACACTAAAAAACCCAGAAAGGTGACGAAGGAGGGAAATTTTCCAGCTAGAGATGGGTAGGGCTACCGATTTGACGGAGCTTGACATATAATCATTGGGAAGGGTAAAAGAGACAGAACAGTTTTGATTAACAAAAGCAAAGTGTTGCATTTCAAGGTATCATCGCTCCCTCCATGTTGTATTACAACCTTGAATTGTAATCGAACCCATCATTATGGAGAATGTTGGCTCGTAGTGAGTTTTCAGTCTATGCAGAAAGTTTAAATTGATTTTCCACATAAGGGAGTAGATCGTCTCGCATAGCCTATCAACTTGGTGTGGTTTCCCCATCAATTAGAAGAGAGGCAGCAGTGGCAGTTGATTAAGCGTCTATTTTCTTCACAAGAAATGTGTTGTCTGTCCTTTTATCTACTCTCATTACTTTGGCACTTAATTGTAGCCGAGCTATTCTTGTTTTCTTCAGTGGTAATACAAATTCGTTGGAGCTGAGAAGGAATATTTAGTTGGTAAAGCCAGGCAGGAAGCAAGTTGTATGCCGATTTAGAAGCGAAGGGATAGTTGACCCAACCACTCCTATATGGAAGTGACGTGGGAAGCCCGTGTATATATATTTATATATATATATATATATATATATATATATATATATATATATATATATATATGTGTGTGTATATATGTTTATATATATATATATATATATATATATATATATTATATATATGTATATATAAATTACATCATCTTCCCTGATCTTATGAAGAGAAACAGTTTCTCTTAAATCCTGAATTCTTACTATGTATATCATTTGTCAAATAAATATATATATATATATATATATATATATATAATATATATATATATATATTATATATATATATATATATATATATATATATATATATATATATATATATATATATATATATATATATATATATATATCCCGCGTACGGATATCGATAGACAAACGGTAACCCTTAGTTACCCCTATCATTCAAGATAATGTTTGGATAGTCTATCCCTGGGAAACTTTATTTTCCAATAGGTCAGAGGTGCGCGGGGATCTCGTTTCGTGGACCCCTTCCCAGTTTTTTTCTTTGGAATAGGACGAAGTTCCGGCAGCTTCGGGTTTCCTGCTGCAGCCCTTTCGAAGCATTCAAGGCCCACCAGGAACTGCTTGGCTGAGTGACTGAATGATTCTGAATATTGGAGTTTTATATTTATTCTTCAGTTTTTAGGTATCATGTTTGGCGCATTCTCTCTCTCTCTCTCTCTCTCTCTCTCTCTCTCTCTCTCTCTCTCTCTAGCACTTCAAAATTATATAGGTAGTTGGGACCAACATCGATGGTATTTATTGTGTTAATTTTAAATTTACCTTACGTTAACTCGCCTTATACATCCCAATGTCTACTTCGATCTATATGAAAATCTTTGAGAGTATGAATAATGAGAATTCCAACTGACTTTTTACTTCACAGGTCCTCTTTAAAGTTGATATAAGTAGTTGCGACCAACATCGATGGTTAAATTGTATTGATTTTATATTTGTCTTACGTTAACTCGCCTTATACAAAGGTGGCAACTCAATGTCTACTTCGATCTGCATGAAAATCTATGAGGGTATGAGTAATGAGATTTCAAGCTATCTTACAAGTTACTTTATTGCCGTAAACAATCAAACATCCAACTGATTTTATACAATTAGGATTCGTTTATCCGAGGGCCATATCTGGTATAGATCGTAGGAGATTCATTATTAGATGTTAGTTGAAAGTAAATCTTATCGTTTATGTGTATTATTTTGTTTTTATAGTTATTGTTCGTGATGAATACGCGTTTGGGTGACATTAACAGTTTAAGCAAACTTAAAATACTCCAGTGCTTACCATTGAAAAATAAATGGACAAAAAGAAGTGTACTAAAATACAGACTAAACTGAAGAATTACTCAGTTATTAAGTATATGAACAAACTGTTATTAAAAACTTTTTAGAATACTTAAATTAGGAATATAAAAGGTATAGAATACGTAATTAACAACATTCCCCGGTAAATACACGGATTCTTAGGAAAATGGTGTATAGTAGACACCATTGGTATAAATAAGATGATGTTGCTGAGTATGTGTGAATAAAATTACCCGTATTTTGTTACAATCAAATACGGTCCAGACGACACGAAGTAACTGAATTCTTCCTTGGCGCAGCAAGTGAGGAATCAAGAGGACAAATGGACGAACAAAAACATAATGTGCCGGGAGGGAGCGTGTTTTTCTTACCCTCGGCTGGCTGCTATTTTCATTATTACAGTAATGCAGTGTAATGCTTCTTCCGAAGAAAGTAATAGAAAGATTCAAGGCGGCGGAAAACCTAAATTGCACGTGTTTGAGATAGTTCCTGCGGCATTAGTTTTGGGGAGGCCCGCTTTTTACCAAATTAAGAATTTTGGAAGTTTACGCTGGCTAGCCGAGACAAAGTACCGGGTAGACTTTTTACTTTTTTTTTTTTTTTTATTTTTTTTTTTTTTTTTTAGGTACTGTTTCCCTCGGCTGATGTTTAATCGTTTAAATGGCTGTGGTTTCAAAGATTTGTTGTTTCCTTACTTTTTTGCTCTCCAGAAAGGCATGATGAGACGGTATTGGTCAAAAAATTAGTTTGATGTTGTGAACAAACAAGATACAGTGTTGATTCTAAAACGAGAAAAATCAGTTGAGGAAGCGGCATATTACAATGCTCCATTTTTCAGATTCTTGGCATATTTGTAAGAGCAGAAATATTAGTCCCACACTGCGGAGTTGATCGTAAACGAATTTCCGAAAATAAAAAAATCTTGAAATGCCACTGGAATAAATACAGATGTTGCCCGTTTGAACCCTTCTCTTGATGCATACGGTATAAACTGATCGGTGTTCTCCTTGATTTATCGTGTACGTTCGCACAACTACGTTGGATGCCATATAACCGTAAAGTGGATGCAGGCAAGTGAAGGAGAATCCTGCCCCTTTTAGGAACATGTTTATGGTATAATAGTCCGGTGATAATTTTATGCAGTTTTACGTAATATTCATTTTCATTTCACTGAAGTTGAGACGAACCTAAATATTGACCAACCTGCAATAATTAAACCGACGACACCAAATAACTGTCTGATGCAGTGTTTGTTCCGTGAGTCCTTAATCCATTTTAGCCGAGTCTCTCTTTCCCTCTCTCCTTCCCTTTCTCTCTCTCTCTCTCTCTCTCTCTCTCTCTCTCTCTCTCTCTCTCTCCCCCACGCGCTCAGACATACGTCAAACAATTGAAAAATGTTCATCTTGTGATTTGCATGACAGAGTCCAAAATTGACTTTCCAAACACTGCTGTATTTGTCGGGGGAAATTGCCGAACTGAAGACGGCGGCGATCCCAGAAAGATGGTGAACTCTCCGGCTACGGGAACTGTGGCAAATATGGCAATCGCTCTTTGTTTTCCTGAATCAGGAATAAAAAAAAGGAGGGGGGGATGGATGGTCTCCTCCAGTCTGCTCTCCTCTTTCCCCTCTCCCCTTGTTCGCCTCGTTCTCTCTTGTGCACCGCGGATTCCGTTCCTTCCTTCCTTCCTTCCCCTCACCCACCTTCCCCAGCGGTTTGTTGCTCCTGCACATTCTCCTCAACCCCTCCCCTTCCCCTCTCCTCCTCCCCTTTTACTATGTAAATATTGGTTGTCTTATCCATTATTAGCATTTGTGGAATGTTATCCGTTATAGGGAATTATGAAAGGTTGGTCTGGCTGGAAACTTTTCATCCCGCTCTAGAATTACAACTTTGCCGAAGCGTTTGAAGAGAAAAGGGGAAACATTTCAGAGGGGAAATCATAGGAGAGAGAGAGAGAGAGAGAGAGAGGAGAGAGAGAGAGAGAGAGAGAGAGATATCTTTTACATTGAAACTATAGTTGAATGGAGATGATTGTAGGATGATAAAGGCTGTGGTAGATTAGCGTTTATGGTTTTTTTTATTTTTGAAATATATATAGAGAGAGAGATCTTTTATACTCGTGCTGTAGATAAATGTAGTTGATAGGATGATAACGGTTGTGGAAAATTTTTTTTCTCTCTTTTTCATGTCGAATATTGAAGCTGATTACGTTCAGGTCCTGTTATGATATCCAGTTAACGATCGTTATTTAATCAACTTCTCCTTTTCTTTTTAGTTGGGACATAATGGAACAAGGAGTGTGTATGCAAACCTCCTCCATTTTAGATTTATATATATATGTAATGAGTCTTATTATATATTAACATATCTGCATATATATATATATATATATATATATATATATATATATATATATATATATATATATATATATATATATATATATATATATATAATCAAATACTTTTGTAGAGCCGGAGTAAGTAATTAATATAATTTCTCCAGTCTCCGCAATTCTTTAGAATTATGTGCAAATGGGACTCTTGTGGCTAAGCATATCTGGTAAGAGAAAGTACCCCTTCCATTTTCTCTCATACATTGGTGGATTAATTACTTCTCTTAGGGGAAAACCTGCCTATTGTTATTCTTCACCTGTCAACCGTACCATGGACCTTGGCATTATGTTTATTATGGGTCGTTTAACAAAACAAGTTTCCTCGTATACCTTGATTGCTGCCTTTCTTAAAGTCTCGGAAGCAAGAATAAATGGCTCCCTTTTTCACTCTTCTCGGGTCCTTGTTTTAGGGAACCAAAAGCCCAAATACTCTTTCTCCATCGACTTTTACGTTGAAATCGCCATTGCCGTCTCATCATCAAGGATCATCGTCGTCATTTATCTTTCTTCTTTCTTTTCTCCTCCTCCTCCTCCTCCTCCTCCTCCTCCTCAAGCTCAAGTGGCACCTTCAGAGAACTATAGTAAGAAATAAACAAAAAGTCCCACATCGGGCGCTCATTAGAACTTAGCCAAATATCCCTAAGGCCCGGCCTGCCAAGGGAAAGGGGAAGTTTCTCCGTCTCCTCATATTCCGCTACGTTTTTATGAGTTGCCTTGTGCCTCACCGTCTTTGCAACGAGTTATTTTCTTTTGTAGTTTGACGGACTCTCTCTCTCTCTCTCTCTCTCTCTCTCTCTCTCTCTCTCTCTCTCTCGAGCTAAAATTTAGGCAGTAATTAATTGTAGTTTCTGTTTGTATAGATATATTCCTCATGGATATTTGATTTCTCTCTCTCTCTCTCTCTCTCTCTCTCTCTCTCTCTCTCTCTCTCTCTCTCTCTCTCTCTCTCTCACACACACAGTGTAGCATTGGATCTTCATGTTTTGATCTTTTCTCGATTTCTCAAATACGTAGTGAGCTTTTAAGAATCCCCACAAATCTGGACAAAGGTCAAATCTAATACCATTTCTTATCGTTGGAGGAGAACGATTTGGAAATTATTGCAACAGGGTTGAAGTACGTGTAGGTTTTAGTGTGCTCTCTCTCTCTCTCTCTCTCTCTCTCTCTCTCTCTCTCTCTCTCTCTCTCTCTCTGCTTTTGAAGCTACGAAAACGTTGTTTGAGTTCCCATAGAAATATAAAATCCCTTATTGAATACAAGGACGAAGAATCAACACGACTCATTTTGACCATATTTGCATTTATAGTTGGAAAATCACGTACGGCCAGGCACTCGGAAACATCAATAAAATCACGTGTTTGCAGACCACTTCTCATAAGGGCGTTTGTGGAAATAAGATCACCTGTATGGTGAAACTGTTTTTGGCAATTTTATGGAGCTAATTAGGCCTAATTGCGAAGAAACAGACAAGTTTTTAGGAGAAGAATCTGAGCTATAATTAAACGCTGCCACAGAGTTTAATTGAAAAAAAGAGAATTAGTTTTTTTCCAACTTGTGAAGGGTAAGTTATTAGGTGTGGGAAATTTTTCCGTCTTTTACTTTACACAGATATTATTTTGAGGGTTGCGAAGGGAAACCTTGTATGAAATGGTTCGATTTTTTTTATTAATGTAATCATATAATTAACAACAGGAAGAATATCGTAAGCTTTTTCGATTTCGTTATTATTATTATCATCTCTGGACTCGCTTATTACGTGATTTAAACTTTTTTAATTAATACGATTTTCCTTTTGTGTTGGAGAATGATCTTGTATGTCCTTATAATGAATGGAAGTTTCAGTAGAATAGAAACTGTGGTTCCGATCGTATAACATCCGTCATTATATTTTGGAAACCTTTTACTGCAGTGATATAAGGAGGCTAAATTTCTCGTACTATTTCTTTGTTTGTGTTGCCTCCTGTCAATATTTACAGTCAATTTTGTTGTTTCCTCTTAAGAGCTATGAAATTTCTGGTGATGATGATGAGGATTATTATTATTATTATTATTATTATTATTATTATTATTATTATTATTATTATTATTATTATTATTATTATTATTATTATTATTATTATTATTTGCGTAAAACTGATGAGATATGCTGCATTTCATGGGAAAACACTAATATCCAAATCAGAAAATGGATTAACCAGAAAAGTTTTCTACCCAAAACGACCACCATACCGTTAATAATCCCGCATTGGTGTGTGTGTGTGTGTGTGTGTGCGTATGTGCATGTGCGTGCGCGTGTGCGGGTACGGGTACGGACACGGGTACCCCAGCGGCCTCGTCTTGAAAACGAAGCACGAGCCAAATTCAATCCCCATTAGAAATTCCCCAAGGAATAAAATCTTGCTTTCTGATTGGTGAGAGAGAGAGAGAGGAGAGAGAAGAGAGACGAGAGAGAGAGAGGAGAGAGAGAGAGAGAGAGAGAGAGAGAGAGAGAGAGAGCTGTGCCCCAAAAGACCAGGACCTCCTTCCACCTGGAAACGGAGGGATCGACTTGCCAAGAATTTATCCAAGATGTCACACGGCGCTTCGCATAACAAGTAGTTAAAGGGGGAAAGGTTTGACACACACACACGCACGCACACGCACACACTCAAAATTCGTTAGGTCAACTCTAAATAGCATCGAAATGGTTTGAGAGTTTTTTTAAACATTTAGGAAGAGGAACCTCGCGACCTTTGGCATCGCAGTGAGAACGAATGAGAAACAATAAGAATGAACTGATTGTTGAGGTATATGGTGACCGTACAATTTTTTGTATATCTAGTATATATATATATATATATATATATATATATATATATATATATATATATATATATATATAATTGTACATGGAAGTTCTGTTAGTGGGGTATAGAAATAAAATTATATGCATCTTGTTTATTCACTTACGTAATTGCTACGGGATGAGAGGAGACTATGTCGAGTGCTAGTTCGACGTTCTCTTTTCATGTTTAATGCAAATAGGAAAGCATTGTATTACGCTTTGTATATAAACACGTGTGCATTTATAATGTACAGGCATGCATGCATAAACGATCAGATGACATTGCAGTTCTTTCTATTCTTAGAACAACAGCTTTAATTCAGTCTAGTTGAAGGGTATGTTTTGGGACTTTTTTTATTGTTGTGAATTTTTATATTAAAAAAATAACATTTCAATCGGAGCTATAGTATATTGAACAAAGGCTGATTTATATCATTCATTCATGTAATAAAGCGTGGGTATAGAAAGTTCGAGTTTGTTGGCAAGTTAGCGAAACCAGTGTGGTATAGTTGGACACAATAAAGTAGGCATGAACGTTTTTTCAAATTGAATGGGGGAAGATCATTTCAGTGGCCAGTACCTCAGGATATGACTGGATGAATGTGTAATTTTTGGCTTTGTCATATACACGTGTGTGTGTTAAAAGAAGAAGTGTGCATGTGATAAAAATAGATACACACTCTTGTTCTATGTTAAATGATTGTTGATAGCTTCATAATTTGTGAACATGAGTCATTCGTATACGAGTGAAAAATTGGCTGATTCGCGCAATTGGAGATATATATATAATATATATATATATATATATTATATATATTAATTATATATATTATATATATATTATATATATATATATATATATATAACGAAACGCCCAGCACCACTGTTGATTCACTTTCATTCGGGGCATTTGCCTTTATTTATGTATGTGTTCGGATATAACATGTCTAATATTTCTAAATATATGTGTGTTTATAATATATATAACATATATATATAATCTTATATATATATATATATATATATAATATATATTAATATATAATGCTGTAAAATAAACCAGCAGGCACGAATGTCAGCACTCGCGAGTGTCTGTGTAGCCAATAATTAAAAGTGCAGTCCCTCCTGATTGCAGCACGGTCCCCTGTGCAGAGTAAAGATTGCAGTGCGGGTCGTTAAGTTTTGATCAGAAGTCGTAAGCAAACGGGTGTGTGTGTGTATGTGCAATATTCTGAATCTCCCGACACTTCACAACTCGAAACTTACATCGAAATTCTAAGCCGTACTCTCGTCTGGCCTAGAGGGAAAATGAACGCGGTTTGATTTTTGTTCTTGTTATTCGACACGTGCCGCTTGTCCATTACGCCAGCAGTAAGTTGTATTATCAAAGGTTCGTCGTCCAGCATTGCGTATTTTTGTTTAATGAACAATTTCTCAAGCAGTGTAGGTATTGTGTCCGAATATAGCGTGGTGTTTCTTACTCAAACGCATTTAAGTCTTGACCTTGACCCAGGTCATTTTGTACAGATGCAATCGTATAGAATCTTGTATTCATACCTGATAACTTTGCTTGCATTCATGGTATTGGGTTCTCCGTTAGCGTGTTCTTTCAGCACCAAACCTGGCACATTTAATCCAAGGTCATTGCGTTTTCTTATTATATTTATGGTTATTATTCCCTTATCTTTGCTCATGAATATTTTCCAGGAAGTTTTGTCCTTATGATGGAAAGTCTTTTTAATATATATACTATATGTAAGATACATAGAAATGGCATTGTGTTTTCTAATCATATTTATAGTTAGTATTCACTCATCTTTGGTCATGAATATTTTCCTGGAATTTTTGTCCTTGTCATGGAATTTTTTCTGTATATGCATGTAAAATAAATAAAAATGCATTGAGTTGTCTTGGAATTTCACGAATGGCGGTTGTTTATATGTGTGTGTGTGTATATATATATATATATATATATTATATATATATATATATATATATATATATATACACACACACACATATATATATATATATATATATATATATATATATCACATATATATATATGTATGTATGTATTATATATATGTGTATATATATATATATATATATATATATATATATATATATGTAGATAGTATGTATATATATATATATATATATATATATATATATATATATATATTTATATATATATATATGCAGAGGATGTTGCCCAGGAACTGTTTCTCTTATTAATATTTGGTAACAGTATGGATCTGACTTCAACATGGGGGGAAGCGTTTGGCCTGACAAGAGTTGTCTTGTTCCAAAATTAATTCTTCCCAGCAGACGGATGACTTTGTGGATGAATTATTTCTTCGTTTATGCCGATTTATTTAGGCCTTTGTTGTTGTAGTTGTTGTTTTTAGTCAATTCAAGGACACCGAGATGAATTCTACACAAGGCGTTGCAATGGCAACAGGAATATATTTGTTATTTTTGGGTATCGTATTATCTTTATTTTAACTCTTAAGTGTAGCAAGTTCTGTTCACGTTTTTGTGATTGGTATTTTTTTTATGATTTTGGTTTCGAATAAACAGTTATTTAGCCTTCATTCTTCCCGGAGATTTCACATGTAGAAAGTCGGTCCACTTCGGAAGATGAAGAGAGAGAGAGAGAGAGGAGAGAGAGAGAGATAAAAAAATAGAATTCTAAGAACAAAGAATGAAGAGCTTAAAAGCAGCACCTACACTCATTTGTTATCAGGTAAATAACTGTAGTGGCCACGGCGAATTAGCCCTTCGAGTGCGGGATAATAAGGTTTAAGTTGTCGTCCAAATGCATTATTCTCATTTCTCCTTTTCACACCAGCCCTCACAGGGGCTCACGTCCGCACATGTCGTGGTCTAATCTACATTTAATTTCTCCCAAGAGAAATTAACCGAGTTCACTATTACTAGCCTCCCTGGGAGTCCCGACCCATTTTAAGAAAAGGAACCACTGCTTCCAGAGATGGTGGTTAGTTCCTCCTCCACCCCCTCCTCTTCCAAACCGGCTCCCTCGTATCTCTTCTCTCCCTCCCTGCCTCTACGCTCCACCAACCGTACACTTTTTAGTGGATTCGTGTTTTTTAATTCTCTCTCTCTCTCTCTCTCTCTCTCTCTCTCTCTCTCTCATTATCGAAGGTTTGTTTTTATTTATGTTTGGTGTCATAGTCTCACTTCGTAAATTCAGCACACATGGTCAGGTCGGTGAATTGACTTCGTTCTGATACTCCGGATGCGGGTTCGAATACGGAAGCAGGAATTTCGTAGGCTTTGAAGTGGAAAGTGTCCAAAATGTGTGTGAAGAATCTGAGATGAAAAGAGGGCAATGTGGTTATGAAAAATATATATACATACATACATCCGAAATGCATATATATATGTACATATATATTATTTACAGGGTGTCCACAAAGTCCCAGTACCATTACTTGTATTTATGACTTATAATGGTACTGGGACTTTATGGACACCCTGTATATCCATATATATTTATATATATATATATATATATATATATATATATATATATATATATATATATATATATATATATGTATATATATATATATATGTATATTATATATATACATACATATATATATATATATATGTATGTATGTATATATGCATGTATGTATGCATGTAACATGTCTGTGTACTTACATATCAATCTCCAGACTCATTCGCGGATACCGTAGACCTGGATAGCTTGATTTCATGCTGCTCCCTACGATAATTATAATCCAGTGACCAGTCATAATGATAGTCGGCCCTGTTGATGGTACCATCCACCCACTCTGCCTTTGATATACCTGTCGACTGTAACTTATGAAAACAGGTATCCGTCCGGCTTACTTCACCGAGTCTGTGATTAGGTTTTAGACAGCTGTACTTTATAGATAACGAATAATCCGCTAGACCAAACCATTTCCGTCAAAAGTTGTTTGAGATAAGACCTTCAACTCACTGGTCTGGTTACTGTTATGGAGAACTAGGTGTGATCCGTCCTTTATATTTTTAACTTAACAGGAAGTGGTCTTCTTAATTAATACTCATACTTAATACTACTCATAGTAACGAGGAGGATTAAATAAAAAGAACACACATTAAACACGTTCGTTTATTCTCAGTTACAATTGGAAACACAAAATAATGGAGAACAGAAACAGCCTCTAAATTCAGCACACCCAAATAAATTAAACCGTGATAAAATGTACGGTCAATTGGAGCCTTATCTCACTAAAGAAAATAGAAATAAATACGCTTTGTTTTATTAGAAACATTTTTTCTGTACTATTTAACATGCACAATATTTATTTGTTCGCAATTTTGTTCTAATAAATAAATCATTAATATCCTTTCCTAAAATTCTTGTGTCTTTAACTCGGCGCGAAACACCTTTTGCAGACCTTTTTAGGGTCAGTCTCTCTCTCTCTCTCTCTCTCTCTCTCTCTCTCTCTCTCTCTCTAACAAGAAAAAAAACAAAGTAGTTTGTAGGCTTACTCCTCAAGTAAGCGTAAAGAAGAGAGAGAGGGGGACCAACTCTGGCCTACCATAGCTTACCACTAGAGGGATACTTAATGTGAAGAGGGAAGGAAAAAGAGAATAGCTTAATCGGAATGATTATTCAATTTGCATTAACGCATTATTAACCTTAAACGATTTGTGTGGTTAGTGTAATGCGACTTCAAGCTCTGTTTATTACAAGCTCGTTAACAAAGTGTCTCATTTTCTGCTTTCGTTGAAGGGAATTTAATGTAGCGTTTCATGGACCAAGAGAGAGAGAGAGAGAGAGAGAGAGAATTTTAGATTAAATTGCTAAATGAGGTAATTAAAAGTTTCATAAAACTGCTCTATGCTGAAAACTGCTTGGGAGAACTTGGTAAAAAAAATACTGTCCTCTGGACGTTAATAAATTGAATTGTAACGTCACATGTCGACGATTAGTATACCAGTTAAGTATATTATTTCGCAATATATGTAAGTAACGTCATTTTGAAATGTTTCAGAACTTTAGAGGGCGGATGAGGAATGGGCAGGCATTGAAATAAAATCCTGAAAAATGAATGTGTCCATAAAACCATACATTACTCTTTTCAGTGGGTTTAGGTTTGCAGCAGCATGTATTATTCATAATATACGTTTATTGTTAGCCTTAAATGATGATAATAATAATATTAGGGCATTTGTTGTATATTTCGAAAGTATGTTCCTTATCAGTAATTATATGTTCCTCAGTCGACAAACAACGATGTAGGAAACAATTTCCACAAAAGACATCAGGTGGGAGTAGACTTGAAAATATGTCAGGGTTTTAAAACGAGCCGAGGGAGGGGCCCCCCCAACCCCTGTGATAGTGATCCCCACCCCACCCTTGTCCTATAGACCAAAGGGGGACCAGCGAACCAATAAGGTCTAGGCAAATTCAATAAGCACCAGTTTCGGGATCTCTTCTGTAAAAACAGAGGATCCAATTCCAAAGACTCCCCCACGTGGAGGATGCACGCACGCACGCCCTCTCTCTCTCTCTCTCTCTCTCTCTCTCTCTCTCTCTTTCTATCTACAGAAGTAGGTTTGATAGACAGTCAGCTATTAAAGTCTGTTTCTCTCTCTACAGATGTATGTATGGTAGGCAGTTACACATGAAAAACTCTCTCTCTCTCTCTCTCTCTCTCTCTCTCTCTCTCATGCTTTCATCATCAAAGCCGTCGAAAACGTCATTCATATTAGCAGAAAACTTCGAGATCAGACTTCGAGAAATTCGCTTGTGCTTGTGCAGGGCGAGAGAATATTTACTTGATTCACATAATCCGTGTTCTCAGAGTGAAACTTTTAAACGTTATGTTATTTCATGTCCCCTTGAGTGTAGCACCTGTGAGCGGTAAATATTACCTTATACCAATTAGAGAATTCGTGATGCCAGGGAAGGAATGGCAATGGATCGTATTTCAGAGTGCTGTGACCTAATTTTTCCTTGTAATCCTTCATTATGAACAGGTTTATATTTACGACGCATGCGAGGTCATGACTTGCTGCATTGATTCTCGCATAGAAGCAGGGCGACTAATCTTACCATATAATCTTGTAATGAATTTATTGTTACTTCTAGGTTGTCTGTATTCATGTTTATGAGAATACCATTTACGCATTAGGGCTGCTTCTTCCCTGGCTTCCTCTCCTAACCGGGATGACCTAAAAACTTTTTTTTCGTTTTGTTTTTTGTTTTTCGGGAACCTATCTTCGGCTAATTGAACTCGCTGTTTCTTTCACTCGAAAATTATTCCAGTAACAGATCTTCAGCAAGCGCATAGTACACCCCCCCCTTTTTATATATTTATTTATTCATTTATCTATAAGGATTCAGTTACTTTCTGCGACTGCTCTCCTCCTGCTAACGTCAAACAAAATCTGCGAATTCAGCTTTTAACGTCCAATCAATCAAACAATCTCCCGGTTCCTTCTGTTTGGTAATTTCTGTATCTCTCCATCTCAAGTCAGGTCTCTTTTCTTTGGGCCATTCCAAGGCCTTTTCAATTCTCTCTCTCTCTCTCTCTCTCTCTCTCTCTCTCTCTCTCTCTCTCTCTCTCTGTATGTGTGTGTGTGTATAAGAGCCTAATTTTGACATCTGGCCCCTTGTCTGCTTTCTTTCAGATAAGTAAATTTTATCATTATTATAACTACAGCAAGGACTCCTTGCACCTTTGTTGTTTTTTTTCCATCTGTCCATCCACCTGTGGTGTTTTCGCATGGTAACACTGCGTCCCGAGCCTTAAATAGTTACGCTATGTGTAAGTTTTAGGTAAATAAAAGGATATCTGGGTGTACATTTGCAACTGAATAGTGTTCTAATAATTTATGTATGCGAATTACACCGTTAATATTCGAAATAGGATATTATTTAAAGGCCTAGACGCAGTGTTTCCATGGGCAAACACCACAGGTGGATGGGCAGATGGAAAAAAAACAGAGTATAATCAAGGGTTGAATATTGAATAACTGCAAACAAACTATCCTCCTGTAAATATCTTTATTACAACCCTTACAAGACGTTGTTTATATTTGTAGCATAGGGAGAAACAGTAATGCTAAATTTATAAAAGCATGTCTCATAGTATTTATGAAGTTTATTTAGCTGTACATGAGGAGCATGGACAACCGCCCTACTGGTATGAATCATTCAATTTGTGGAGTAGGATAGACGATATGTGCTTTCAAATAGCTGCATTTTTTGTGCATATTCAGTCGTTATAAAACTGTTTTTGGGCATATCAGTGTTATTCAGTCGTTACTGAAATGCTAACTATTCAAAACGTTAAGTATACATCCTGGAATCCCGTCACTCTGTATCACTCAAAGGGCCTCAGTGGCGTGATCGCTATGGTCTTGACCTGCCACCTTGGTGGCCGCGAGTTCAATTCTCGGGCATTCCACCGAGGGGTGAGAGATGGGTATTTCTGGTGATAGAAGTTCACTCTCCACGTGGTTCGGAAGTCACGTCAAGCCGTTGGTCCCGTTGCTGAATAACCACTGGTTCCATGCAACGTAAAAACACCCCACATACAAACAAACAAACTCAGTATCACTCTTTCTTTAAAATAATTTAAAGTAAAATATGATTTTAAATTATGAAAGTGTAGATTGGAAGGAGTTATTTGGTGTGGAAGAGTTGAACTCTTCTGTAGTGTCTGCTGTTTTGAAGTCGGTCCATAAACCAGGCATCAACATCAGCTCTAGATTAATTAAGATGATGTAGAATGCCTGGAAGAAAAGACATAAGTTGTAGGAAGATTCGAGTCGTTGGGGAAACCATAGGAGTTGGGATAAAGACCAGAAGAGAAAATGACCTCAGGCTCTTTGATAATAAGGCTCCGTTATCAGCGCTGGATTGCTTTGGTTTTACTTTCTACTCCCCTCCAGCAGGATTCATTTTCCAGCAGTCTTGAATAGTAAATTTTATTTTTCGTTTATGTGCCGCTCGTCAGTAAGTATTTCATCGTTGCACAGGTTTATCTTTGGTACACGTTTAGATAAACCTCTTTCTGATTCGTGTCCTATTCGTGTGATCCAGCCCCAACCTTCACGAATAATTACCATCTCTGCAATGTTTTACCTGTAATCCAAATCATAATAATCAACTCCTTCAATTACTTGTTCGTTAGTGAAACCTCACCAGTCATATTGTCTTCCATTTGTTCAGCCTTTTCAGGGAAAATTTCTGGTCCCACTTTTAATTGTATTTTGATGTACCTGATGAATGATCATTGCGATTTTTTTTTTTCTTTTTTACATCGGCATTTCACTCATAGGCTGGAGGCCTTTCTTTAATTATGAATGTTGAGGCCATACATGCGTGCAGTCAAAAGCCGCAACTGTTGAGAAAACAACTAATTTTTCCTCCTTAAAAATTCTGTGGCCTAGTTATTCTCCTAGGACCAGGAATTAGATTTTTTTCTTTTACTTTTTATTGGCCAGTCTGTTGTAGACATGCCGTTTCATAGCTTCATATAATATTATCTTGGTTTTTTAGGATTATTCATATTGATGTATTGTTTTCATCCTTGTCATTCGATTAACAACCATTTTCTGAAGTCCCTATTGACAACAAAGTTCTTGAAAAACGTCCGTGAAGAGTCTTCTCGTTTAATCTAGATTATTTAAAGCCAAAACTATATTTCCGGCCTAGATGACGATACTCGTTGCGACGCCACAGTTACGCCAACATACCAGTCACTCTAGCGACTACAGAGCTGTAATTAAGGGACCAGATAAAGAACGACTACTGAGCACACACACGATCTACTCGTGTCATCAGCTTGAATCTTGACCGTGGATGGATCATTGCAGAGCGCAAACTACCCAGCAAGAAATCGCCTCTCCCCTCGTCAGGAAGAATCTTTCTTTCTCAGATGCGATCTCAAGTTGAGAGAAACCGTTGACGATGATTAAGACGTGGATTCAATTGTTAGATATACGGTTCGTGAAAGGAGATGATGACAAAATCTTTTATATATATTATATGTAATAGCGTTCTTTAATGAAATTTATTTATTTTTTGTAATTGTACAGTAATCTGCCTGCCTTTATTTGTTTATATGTTCACCATGTACCGATCGTGTGTGTGTGTGTGTGTTAGCTACGCCTTGTCAAGGGCGTTTGGACTTATGTGTACGTATGCAGTTAGTTTAAATGAATGATTGTGAGTCTTCTTTTCCTTCTTCACCGTGCAATGCTCAAAATTTACCTACTATTGTAGTCTAGCTATATATGACTATAGGAGTTCCTATTGTTTTCGGTCATTTTTCTTTCTCTTTCTTTTTGGCAACTAAAAGAATAAAAATATAAACCTTTGGCCAGGTATTTCCAGTAAAGGTTGCAGTCTGTGTGTGTCTGTGTGTGTGTGCGAGAGAGAGAGAGAGAGAGAGAGAGAGAGAGAGAGAGAGAGAGGGTATGATGGTTGAAGCACGATATGTTATCTCGTCTCCATGGCAACGGTAGCATCCTTGGATTGCCCCTGTCGAGAGCAACGGGGTGATGTCCAGTCGGCACCAACTCCTGTACCGGAGACGACATATGCTGCTTTTATGCCGTTCAATAAATAATTTTATGTCACTGTGCGCGTTTATATTTGCTGTTAACTGGAAGTTTATGGCCTCCGTTGTTCGATAATTGATTCATCGTTTGTGGATATTTTTATTTCACATGTTATTTTGATGTTTTTGCTCTTTTTGTGTTCTTGGAGTTATTTTTTTTATTCATTTTTTTTACCATTCCAAGCTCAATGGGAACCTAACGGAACTCAATGTGTTACTCATGTTATGTTGTTAGAATCGGATCCAGTTTTATAGTGCGATGCTAGAGCCATAGCTAGTTATATGGTGCCATAACACAATCACTTTTTAGATGCTAGAGCCACAACCAGTTTTATGGTGCTGGAGAACAAGAAAAATTATGGCTCACCAACCATAATCAAGGTGGTTGTGCTATTAATGCAGCTACATTTTGTTCTGTCCGGATATTTTCAATGCTTTATATAAACCTTAGTACTGGTTGTAGTTGTTATAGTTATGGCAGCAAAGTAAATGAAGTGAACAACCCCGGAACTTTTGGAATAGTTTTTCTCTCTGATGCCCTGTATAATTTTGGGACTGAAATAAACTATAAAACGGAAATTAACTGAAGTTAAATTATATTCCGCTTGTTTTGCTGAATAAATAACTCTTTCTTATTTCGGTAAAGTGGAGATAAATTTCTATACGGAGAATTTCAAGTTACTTAATAACGTTGAAAAATTCACTGAGGTCAGTGTCATTTTTCAATAAATGGTGTAATAAATAAAATCATATTTGGTCAGGTATATATAACCAGTCATAAATCGTGATCGGAGATAGTTATGTTCAGTGTTCTAGGTTTCTTTAAAATCAGTAGATTTTTAGTGTTTCACTATTGTCGTTTCGGTCTGACTTTAATCATTGTTTATATCATCACATTTTTTCATGTTTTGTTTGATCATTTCATTGTAAATAACCCAATCTTACATTTTCATTTTTATCTCATTTCACTTTTCATGTCTTGTGCAGCTATATGTGATTTGCTTTGTTAGTTGTGTCATTTCAGTATTTTCCTTTTTCAGCTTGTATTATCAGTTTCGTAACTATTATTTTCAATCTCTTGCTGTACCACCGGACTATAAGTTTTTTCACATTTTCCTCTCATGCTTTGTCTGTTTCACACATCTTTTCAGCTTTAATACCGTTGTTTACAAATTTCCTTTTATCTTAAATTTTTCATTTTTGTCTCAACAGTTTCACACGTTATTCCATCCTTTCCTATATTGCTATGGCTATTTTGCGCGTTATTTTATCAACTTTTTGGCGTTTAGATGGTCCTTTAATAGCGTGTTTGATTCTTATTGTAAATCTTTATCTTCTGTTGTGTGAACATATTATTATTATTATTATTATTATTATTATTATTATTATTATTATTATTATTATTATTATTATTATTATTCTGTAGATGAAACCTATTCATATGGAACAACCCTACAGGGGTAATTTTGATTTGAAAGTCAGGCTTCCAAAGAATGTGTTGTTCATTAGGAAGAAGCAAGAGGAAATAAAAAAGGAAATGCAGGAAGAAGAAAGACCACGTATAACAAAATAGATTAATAAATAGATAGATAGATAAAAGTGTGTTAATATATGACCTAGAAGTGTTATTATGTTTTTGAACATTGATAAAATTGTACGGGACTATATTTATTGAATTTATAAACTGCTTTTGGGAATGTATTTGCCTTATTTCATACTACATTCATGGACTCTATAAATACCTGCAAATCCGAGAATTGGGTGTCCTTACCTCAAAAATAAGCTTTTAAGTAAATAAATGAAAATATTGACTAAAAAGGTCCTGTATATTTTCGAATTAGTTGTTCCATTTCCAATATTTAACTTTTTTGCGCGAAAACCAATTTACAGATTATTTTTCCCTATTAAAAGTCACGTATATATATATATATATATATATATATATATATATATATATATATATATATATATATATATATATATATATATATATATTTAGAGCGCCATTCATTTTAATGCTTTCGTTTCGCTATTGCTGTGAATTTCATAATCGCTGTTGTTATTGCAGTTGTTACTTCCGTCCCTCCGTTGTTACTAAATAATTTCCATAATGATAATAATTACTTTTGACGAGGTCTCTCTGCTTCGAGCAATTTATGCGAATGCGTGCGCTTGAACGACCGCCGCGAGCGCTAGTCAACTTGTTAATATTAACCGCCTATTCATGAACGGCGGCGCCAGATGTCATTTGCATGGGACATTTGTTCTTTCACTTTGGTCAAATATTATGTTTGACTCAAAATTTCATAAGGTAATTACGCTCCGTAACTGGAAGCTCGGGTAGGCTGTCGGAAAGGGAAATTAATTCAATATCCCCGCGCCATAAAATTTTTGATTAAACATCCAGAGCTGTAAAAAGGACAAGGAAAGAAGTGGTTGATTTTCTGATTTTGTAGTTAGCTCTCATTACGTCGGGGATGATTTTACACATCTAACTTGTTTTTGGGGATTTTGATGCACTCATTGGGGATTATTGGTCGTCAACACCAATCCGATTTGCTCATTTATTTACTGGTTATTCTTTTATATCTTCCTGTATATATTTTTAAAAAGATTTTCTCTTTTTATACATAAACGGTGTGTGTCGTGGAGGCTCGTCTAGCGAGTTTATGGCTATTGTGGCTTATTCTAAATGAATGTTTGCGTTCTACTGCTACTGCTGGTACTAATGATAATAATTCATTTAGCATGAAATCCACCTGATCAAACAACAGGTATTTTGGAGATAAAAATCCTTTGCAGATTCCTTTACGCGACGCGCCGTTAATGATACTGTAAGAGTTTGAGACATAAAGTCCCACCCGTGGGGACATTGCAACATATTCTTAAGCTCAGACCTAAATACATTCTTTCTGCATCCTTACATAGGGCAAGTCTGAACGTGGATTCATTACCTGAAGACCATCATCTCTTTCGGGTGAGGTCGCTAGCTTCACTCTCTTGCCACCGAAGATTCGGTTGTGTTTTTAAGGTGTGAGTATCATGGGACTCGGCGGTATCTACCTTAATATCACACCTTTCATGATTACTTCACGCCCTCGAAGCGAATCGAAAGGAGCGTGAATGAGCAATAATGCGTCTTATGACACTTGGCGATTTCATAACATTACCGAGAAACGATACCAAAAGATGACAGTTCTCGGCTTGACAATACGGGGTAACCTACTCGTCCAGGACGGGGGCGACGCGGTACACCGTCTAATGAATATAGGGAGAGAGCGCGAATATAATAGGAAGGGAGATAAGGAAATGAAACCATCTGTGATTAATATGACGTTTGTAATTGGCAAGGGGGGAAAGAAAGAGACGGCGAAGGAGAGACGGAGGTAAAAAGCAGAGAGGGTTAAAAACTCATGAAATTACACCAGATATTAAAAATTAATAAGAGGACCTGCTTCCCCCTCCGCACAGTCGAGGAATTTATGTGCTTGGATGACTCTCGCACAGGAAGTTATTAGATTTCTGAACAAGGAGTGTGTCAAGGTGCAAGCATTGTGACAGGGGACGATTGCAATCATCATGATACACGCAGCTGATGATGATGATGATGATACTTCGTGAATAGATGGATTTTGTAAGACGTTGTTAATTGGAATTTAGCAAATAAAGAGAATGTGATATTTGAAGGTCTGAGGACATTTCCATTATCCAGCTTGTTGGGACGTCATCCTGTGAAGGACAGTTTTTGTGATTAGAATGGGATTGGATCTTATTCAGTCGAACAGCTATTTTTACTGATTAAGTCTTAATTTCATCAGTGCCCTGTCTGGAATATAATTGATTAACATTTGATTGGATTTTTTGTCTTATTGATATTTGGTGCGATCATTTTTGTCGTATACCTTGTTCGATTTGATGTAATTTTTATCAGTTGAAATTCATTCATTCCCAGAGACGGTTTCTGTGATTGCTTTCAATTGATAAAAACGGATTGAATGATAAGTTACACGAAATGTCAGTACGAATTTACAAAAGGTACTTAGCGGTGGGGGGGAGGGTGAATATATTGGGGGTGATTTTTCTTTGTTATACAGTTATTCATCTTTGTTCTTTCATTTACATTTTTTTATCTTTCTAGTTATTTACCTTCTAAAACACCTATTTACGCATATATATATATATATATATATATATATATATATATATATATATATATATGTGTGTGTGTGTGTGTGTGTGTATGTGTATATACGTGTGTGTCTGTGTGTGTGTCGTTGTGTCGTTGTTTGAAATTATAGTTTGGGTATGGGGATACTACTTCTACGCCCTACTCCGGGTAGGTTAGGTAAAACTGTTCAGCGCTCCGAGACCGTAAAAGGTTACTTATTTATGAAATGACCATAGTACGTAATGTAGCCTAACATCTCTGGTCAAACGTGTGTGTAATGTGGCTTACAAATTTTTGTTAGTAAATAGCTTCCGTGCATTAACCAGTTAGGGTTATGGGTATTAGAATAATAATTATTATTATCAGTATCCGTTGTATTGTTTGTTGTTTTTGTGTTTGAAAATGTCATTGCACTGTTCTCTGGATTTTTGTCTTTGCAATTCTGCTGCGCAACAGTAATAGCATTTACGCTAGAATATTCTTTAGTCAAATAACAAACTAAGTAAACGGAGAGAGAGAGAGAGAGAGAGAGAGAGAGAGAGAGAGAGAGAGAGAGAGAGAGAGAGGCTGTCAAATAGGTGTTTTGTTGTCTGTCGCAGAACTTTTCAGTGAAATTGTCAACGCTAGCTTCGTTACTGATCAGTATGAACAAACAACCTTCGTTTATTTTAAACTTGGACAGAGCATCTCTGGTTTCTTTTTAAATTTTATATAGCATTGCCATTCTAAAAAAAAAAAAATCTTAATTTGAAAGACCGAGATACGAATAGCATTCTTATTTCTATGATCAGTAGTTTGAGGAGATTGTCCAAAAAAAAAAAATAAATAAATAACATTGTTTGCTAGCGAATGTTGAAGTGAAATATACCGTTCTGTTTAGAATACTGTATTTTATGTATATCTGTAAACAAAAACAAAAAAAACTTTAAATTTGTTTCTCTCTGGGTAGCACTATGATACTAAGATATGGCGCCAACAGTCATCCCTTTCTTTTAAATGTGTGTAATGATGAATATCTTTCAAAGGCCCAAATAGCACTTGCTTGTTTTGAAGAGTGCATCCGCGCCGTTTCTCATCTCTTTCGAGGAAGGAACATTATATCTATACCGGAAAATTCAAAGGCCTTTAGTGCAAGGGTATGCATAACATTCATGATGATATTAGCTATTGGTTCATGAAAGCGCAGACGCTCGGCAATTGATGTAAGGGATTGGTGAGCGATGTGGAGTAATAAGATTTAAGCCGGCCGGATTGAACTTGCGTTGGTAATGATCTTGGATCTTTCAAAAAGCCGGTTTTCCTAAAAACAAATTTGGCCTTATAATTCTTGTCTGTCATCTTTAACTTTTTGATTGAAGAATTTATTTATTTACTTTTGGTGGGGGGGGGGGGGGATAGGGGGGGGGGGGCTTGGTGTGCATCCTTTCTGTATCTGTCAGCACCGGCTATTGTTGAGTGAAGTTCAGTATCCTATTGAAGTTTGGATTAATTTTTGTTCTTACCTTCTGAACTGTTACAAAAACTTCATTAACACTGCAAGTAAGTATTCGTAAAAGGATCTGTTGTGACCCCATGAAATAAAATACCTATCGTTATATTGCATCCTGGTCTATTTCCAAAAATACTGACTTGGTGATTAAAGTATTTATTCATCGTTTCTTTATATCCCCAAATTTTCTTCCATATTTGAAATGATTTTTAGTCAACGTAGATTATCGTCTTGCCGAACATTTCACCCTGTTTTATTTTTCATTAAAAACTTCTTAGTTGATTTTTTTTTATTAGTGTACCAGTACCATATTTTTCATCTTTCTTATCCTGACTGAGTTTTTCTGGACTGACTGTTTAAATTCATAGTAAGTCAAACGTTATTTTTACTCGTATTCGTTTGCAAACATTTTGGTAAAGTATGTATTATATAATCGAACGTTTTCACATGTGTACATTGATAAATGAAACGATTTCTCTTTTTGTTGTTGTTGATAAATCAAATGTTTTCTCGTGTTTGTGTTGATAAATCAAATGCTTTCTTGGTCTTTTTTGATGAAGCCCAGCGTTCTTTTGGATTTTTGTTGATAAATCAATCGTTTTCTCGTGTTTTTGTTGATAAATCAAACGATTTCTCTCTTTATTTTATAAATCAATCGTTTTCTCGTGTTTTTTGTTGATAAACGTTTTCTCTCTTTTTATTTATAAATCAATCGTTTTATTTTTTTTTTTAATTTATTATTATTTTTTTTTTTTTGTAATTCAAACGTTTTCGCAAAAGAATTTGTTAGGAAATCATGCGTTTTTACATGAAGGATAGTTTAGTTGTATTTTCTTTCTCTTTTGTGTGTTTCATCCAATAAACTTCCGGACTGTCTAGTATATATTTCAAAAAGAGTGAAAAAAAGTTTCTGCTTTTTGTTTATATGCCTTCGGTAGAAGGGATTTTGTTTTGGGATCAAATTCCTGGCACTTACGCTGTAATAGACCCAAATGCCGACTTTCAAGTGAGCGCTTTAGCCAATGGGCCTCGCGTTTCTCTTCTCAAATTCCATTGCATTGTTTTCCCGCATTTTGAATCAAAACGGGTAAATGAAATGAGTTTATTTGTAGCGATAAAAGACGTAGCATGCAATGAACACTTTCATTCAGATTTATAGTAAGCGTGGTTTCTATTTCGGTTTTGTAGGTTTTTTTTTCTCTCCCCTTCTTTTTATTATTATTTTCTTTTATATATTTCCTGGTAAGTTTCGGTATCATAGATTCGAATTTTCAGGAAGTCTGGTTGCAATTCTTTTCTGCATGGGTGTGCGCATATATATATATATATATATATATATATATATATATATATATATATATATATATATATATATATATTATATATATATATATATATATATATATATGCGCGCACATACGCAAAAATTCGCACACATTCGCCAGTTATAAAAAAGAAAATAATGAAAAATCGACTGCTAAATGCAGCAATATAGTTTAGTTATTTTTCTTCAATCACAAATAAACCGAGATTTTTTTTTTTATCAATTTAAAAAAAAGGATAAATAACACATTTTATATACATATATATATATATATATATATATATATATATATATATATATATATATCTATATTTATCTTGTATAATTATTCCTGTATTTTTTGCAATATACATTTTGTGGCATATTTATAGTGTTATTTATCCTTTTTCTTTTAAATTGATAAAAAAAAATTCTCGGTCTATTTGCGATTGAAGAAAAGTAACCAAACGATATTGTTGCGTTTAGCAGTCGATTTTTAATTTTTTTTCTTTATAACTGGCGAATGTGTGTAAATATTAACATGAACATTTTGTAATATGGTAAAGAAAATGTATGGGGAGATTATAAAAAAATGATACAGTATGAAAGAACATAATTATCTTGACGGATGTCTTATGAAGGAGGAAATATAGGAATATCAGATTTACGACGCTGGAACACCTTGAAAAAAAAAGTTAAAAAAAAAATGGAAAGAAACCTAAGGAAAGCAGCAACTGCTGAATGATCAGAAAGAAAACGCCAAAATGCGAAGCCGTCTCAGAATTATGGTCAGCGTCGGATTACATAATTAGTACGATTTTGACGCACGAGGTAAGAGAGAGAGAGAGAGAGAGAGAGAGAGAGAGAGAGAGAGAGAGAGAGAGAGAGAGAGAGAGAGAGAGAGCTAGCAAGCCGCCGAAACCCGACCCCCGTCTCCATAAACGGAAGTCCTTGAGAGTTAATTAAGGCGTATATATATTCAAAATTATTGAAACTGAAGCCCGGCAAAGTTGGTGCCTAAACGCCAGAGTTTTTTTTTATTTTTTATTTTTTAGTTTTTTATTTTTTTTTTTTTACTCCCTCCGACGCATACTGGCGTTTGGAAAGTTGAGAATTGAGGCCGAGAGAGAGAGAGAGAGAGAGAGAGAGAGAGAGAGAGAGAGAGAGAGAAAATGAAAGGCAAGGAATATGAGGAGCTCGGAGTTGGGAGTGTGGAAGGAGAGCGAGTTTCGTGGTTCATTTGGAATATATCTGAATGATGTGGGCCTAGAAAATATGTATGAGATTTGAGCAGAGGGAATGTCGGAAATTTGCGTTACACTGGTTTAAACCAGAGGTTAGGAAAGAATGCCAGAGGAAGCTGGCGGAAATTGAGAAGTAACCGAATTATTATTATTATTATTATTATTATTATTATTATTATTATTATTATTATTATTATTATTATTATTATTATTATAGCAGTAGTATTTGTTTTCACCGCTTCCGCTAATAACTGATCACTTCGCATTTATGAATTATTATTGTTATTATTACTCACAAAATACATTCATCATCAGAAAAAAAAGAGAGAAAGAAAGAAAGGGGAGATAACTGCCGCAAAGCAAATTGGTATTATACGACCTATTTTTTCAAATTTCTTAACACAGTTAGGGTTACAAAACCCATCTCTTCACAGTTTGTCAATAAGCGGTAGTAATAACGGTAGATGAAAGCATTTTGAAATATTATGAAGATACCAACAGTGATAGTAATAAATTGATATCATCTGAAACTGATGATGCCTCATCTTTCATTCATTTCTTTGTAAATAAAAGAATTAATTGATCAGTTGACCTTTACTTGAGTGGTACATTCTGGAAGAATTCTAAACATTCGTCAGAAAGTGTTATATTATTATTATTATTATTATTATTATTATTATTATTATTATTATTATTTAGAATGTAACTATAATCACAGAAAAACCTAATATAGCCGTTACCGAGTTAAGCACTCTTGTAGACGAAAAAAAAGGTCCATGTTAATAGAGAGAGAGAGAGAGAGAGAGAGAGAGGAGAGAGAGAGAGAGAGAGAGAGAGAGGGCGTATATCTTTTTATCCCTTTTAGGGTGACGATTACTTCCCGTTTTGATGGTGTAAATATTTTTAGAATGATCAATAAAAATTCCCATTTGATATTTTTTTCTATCTTCACTCCATCTTTCGTTCCCTTAAATGCAGTTAAGAACCTGAAGATCAGCAATTCAACAAATATATGCACTGGTAAAAAGTACTTAGCAATAAGTTGTTTCAAAATTTCATGAAATAATTTAGGAATTGTTATTGTTGCCTTTTGGGAAATGAGTGGAATTTCTCATTGAATGTTACAGGAAATGAAATTGAATGGTTATTTTAGCATCTCGTGGAGGGAAATATTGACAGCTTT
Organism: Macrobrachium nipponense; assembly: GCF_015104395.2. Taxonomy (NCBI): domain Eukaryota; kingdom Metazoa; phylum Arthropoda; class Malacostraca; order Decapoda; family Palaemonidae; genus Macrobrachium; species Macrobrachium nipponense. The sequence goes on from NC_061096.1 coordinate 24,239,273, forward strand.
CAACAGTTCTGGACCAGAAATGTAAATTGTTGTGTTAACGTTTCTAGATTCGAAATTGAATCGATATTTTATGATTTCTAGATCAGCAATGCGAGTTCATATTTTAACGAACTTGGAACTCGAATTGAAATTATTTTAGCATTTTAGAATCGGAATTGGAATTCATTGCCTTGCAATTCAGAAATAGGGAATTTAATAATTTTCCTTGTACTTTTTCATATTAATGTAGAATTATTTTTGCATTTGTTTAATGGTACTTTGGATGACATCATTTTTGTGAATGAAATTGGAATCTTAATTGTGAGAGAATTTTTGAGAAATGAATTGTTATTTCATCTTTTCTGGAACTACAATTGGAACAGGAATTCTAGCATTCACGAAACTTACATTTGCATGATTATTTTAAAATTTCCAGAACTTTGGAATATGATACATTATGTCGTCTGGGAATTTAAATTAATATTGTTATTAACAATATTGAATTTCATAGCTATTTTTGAGAATGTTAATTGAGATATTCTTTGATTAAACCTTTTGTTTAGTGATTTGAGTTATCTGCTTCTAGTGCTTTTTCTTTTAAATTTAATTGTGATTAATTATGATGATTGTGGACTTGATATATTGCAATAGTTATGTACTTCAAAGCGCTTTTCCTCGATTGTACAAGAGGACCCAATAAATTTGAGAGAGAGAGAGAGAGAGAGAGAGAGAGAGAGAGAGAGAGAGATTCAACGATGTTAACTATTCATTAAAGAATTTCAGTAATGAGGCATAGTGAAATAATAAGATGGAAAAATATCGCTCATCCATTAAGTCTCGGCGTAATGAGGCAGAGGGATAGATCCTTGTTTCTTATCGGGCGAAAAGATGAAAAGATAAACTTTGCGGTTGAAAGAGAGAGAGAGAGAGAGTCAAGATAGTTTCTTGCGCAAAAACAGACGAGGATGTTGTTCCAACTAAAAAATGAAGGTATTGTTTACAGAAAAATGTCAAGGCTTTTAAAAGTGAATTTTAAAATGGGCAGCGTTTGGAGAGAATGATTAGGATAGTATTCCAAGAACATAGACAGCGTTTGAAGAAAAAAAGTTTTGAAAAAGTTTAAGATGATATTCCCGGAAATAAGAGAGGATTTTAAGAGAAAGGTTGAAAGTTCTTATCTTAACAAAAAACTAAATTGGGAAAACCAGCAATTACTTAAAGAAAAAACTAATTCCAGAAAAATCATTTAAAGAAGAAACAGAAATTATTTAGAGAAAAAAACTAGTTTGGAAAAAAACAAAAACCATTGAAAGAAAATACTAATTTAAAAAAACTGAAATTATTTAAAGGAAAAACTAATGTGAGAAAAAAACAGAAATTATAAAAAAATTAATTGGAGAAAAACAGATATTATTTAAAGGAAAAACTAACATGAGAAAGAAACAGCAATTATTTAAAGAAAAAACGAATTTGAGAAAAAACAAATTATTTAAAGAAAAAACTAATTTGAGAAAAAAACAGCTATTATTTAAAAAAAACTAAGTTGATAAAATAACAGAAATTATTTAAAGTAAAAATTAACTTAAGAAAGAAACAAAAATTATTTAAAGCAAAAATTAATTTGAGAAAAACAAATTATTTATAGAAAAAACTAATTTGAGAAAAACATAAATCATTTAAAGAAAAAACTTATTTGAGAAAAAGACAAATTATTTAAAGAAATCTAATTTGAGAAAGAAATTTTTCAAAGAAAAACTGATATGAGAAAAAAACCAGAAATTATTTAAAGAAAAAACTAATTTGAGAAAAAAACAGTAATTATCTAAAGAAAAAACTAATTTGAGGGAAAAACAAAATTATATAAAGAAAAACTAATTTGAGAAAAAACAGAAATTATCTAAAGAAAAGTAATTTGAAAAAAACACAGAAGTTATTTAAAGAAAAAACTCATTAAAAAAAAAATTATCTAAAGAAAAACTAATGTGAGAAAAAAACAGAAATGATTTAAAGAAAAACTAATTTGAGAAAAAAACAGAAAATATTTAAAGAAAAAAACTAATTTGAAGAAAAACAGAGAAATTAGTTAAAGAAAAAACAATTTTGAGAAAAACAAATCATTGAAAGAAAAAATTATTTAAAGAAAAAACTAATTTGGGAAAATACGCAGAACTTATTTAAAGAAAAACGTAATTTGAGAAAATGCACATAAATTATTTAAAAGAAAAAAATAAATATAGCACTTCAAGAAATGGATCAAGATAACACTTTAAAAAGAAAAAAAGATAAAGCTAAAGATAGTGTTTTAAGAAGCAGCAGCGTCAGCAGCAGCAGCAGCAGCAGCTTGTGCCTCCCCGTAATAAATTTTCAGTCGGAGAGACATCAGAGCCACCATGCTATTGTGCGCTTCGGTTCTCTATTTTCGCTTGTTAAGATGAAAGCGACATCAAAAAGATTTATTTTTGCCTCGTCTTTTTCTCGTACTGCTTTGTTCTTACGGGTGGAGGTGGTGGGGAGGGTGGTGGGGGAGGAGATGGGGGTTGGAGGATAGTTTGGTTTTATTTCCGGGGGAAAGTTGGAAGGTGGTGGTTGGTGGCTGGGCAGCAGGGGGGGAGGGTTGGGGCGGTGGTAAGGAAGAGGATTCAGAAAGAAATTCATGGATGGTAATGATGATGATGATGATGAGAAAGGATTGATGGTATACTATAATATTCAACTTTCCCGTCGTAAAACCTTAACAGTAATGATAATTTATCAGATAATGGCTATGTATAAATATGAGCCTCCGATTTATCTGAGAATGGCTATGTATAAATGTGAGCCTCCGATTTATCTGAGAATGGCTTATGTATAAATGTGAGCCTCCGATTTATCTGAGAATGGCTATGTATAAATGTGAGCCTCCGATTTATCTGAGAATGGCTTAATATGAGCCTCCGATTTATCAGAGAATGGCTTATGTATAAATATGAGCCTCCGATTTATCTGAGAATGGTTATGTATAAATGTGAGCCTCCGATTCATCTGAGAATGGCTTATGTATAAATGTGAGCCTCGGATTTATCTGAGAATGGCTATGTATAAATATGAGCCTCCGATTTATCTGAGAATGGCTATGTATAAGTGTGAGCCTCCGATTTATCTGAGAATGGCTTATGTATAAATATGAGGCTCCGATTTATCTGAGAATGGCTATGTATAAATGTGATCCTCGGATTTATCTGAGAATGGCTTATGTATAAATGTGAGCCTCGGATTTATCTGAGAATGGCTATGTATAAATATGAGCCTCCGATTTATCTGAGAATGGCTATGTATAAGTGTGAGCCTCCGATTTATCTGAGAATGGCTTATGTATAAATATGAGGCTCCGATTTATCTGAGAATGGCTATGTATAAATGTGAGCCTCCGATTTATCTGAGAATGGCTTATGTATAAATGTGATCCTCGGATTTATCTGAGAATGGCTTATGTATAAATATGAGCCTCCGATTTATCTGAGAATGGCTAAGTATAAATGTGAGCCTCCGATTTATCTGAGAATGGCTTATGTATAAATGTGATCCTCGGATTTATCTGAGAATGGCTTATGTATAAATATGAGCCTCCGATTTATCTGAGAATGGCTTATGTAAAATGTGATCCTCCGATTTATCTGAGAATGGCTATGTATAAATGTGAGGCTCCGATTTATCTGAGAATGGCATATGTATAAATGTGAGCCTCCGATTTATCTGAGAATGGCGATGTATAAATATGAGCGTCCGCGTACAAACGCCGTAGTAGGATTCATTAGGAGTGCTCGCCAGCGTCCTTCGCATCGCCGCCAGCAGTCATTTGCTGCCCTCTGGACGACAGCACCGCTGGAGGGAAGAAAACGCCGGCAGTTGAAGGGTCTTCTGGAATGGACGTTAAGCCCAAGTTGGCCTGAGAGAGCAAGTAGCAACAGGTGAAAGGCAGCCGTTTGCTTTTGTTATCCTCGTCTGTGATTAGTGTCGGCGACGACTGTGCCAACCATTTGATGCAATTTCTCTCTCTCTCTCGGTGTAGCTGGTTCCTGTGTACGGTTGGGGGCACAAGACTGATATGCATCGCCTCTATTTTGTTTTTGTCTTTTTTAACAAATGCCTCGTTTTGTTGTTAATGAAATCAAAGTATACTGGCAGTGCTATGGCGTCGACGCCGTGTAACGCAGTTTATAGCAGGTGTGCCAGTCGTAGGTAGATCAGGTATTCAGCATGTAACAGATTTCGGAGTCGAGTGTTAGGCTGGTGGGGGCTTCTGGTGGGGGTCCGAGAGAGAGAGAGAGAGAGAGAGAGAGAGAGAGAGAGAGAGAGAGAGAGCTCACAGGTAAGGCAGGACAACCAATCGCAGGTATCTTTGTTAGAGGCAGAACGGGGAGGCTGTCGGTAGGGGGATCTTACGCTCGGGGAGTTCGGGATGGGAGGGGATGGAGGCTTTTGGAAAAGGGAACTCGCAGAGAGAGAGAGAGAGAGAGAGAGAGAGAGAGAGAGAGAGAGAGAGAGAAAGGCTGGGCTAGGGTACCGGGTGGTGAGGGCGGTAGGGAAGAAGGGCCCCAGAGGCGAAGAGCGTTACCTAGGCAACGGGAGCGAGGCATCAGGCACAACCAAGGCTTCATCCAGAACATTTGTAAACAACTTCGCAAACGTTCACTTACCAATCCTGCCCTTATTGCCTTCCGGCTTAAGGGTCAGTCGGGGAAGTTTCATTGAAGGAAGGGGTGGGGATGGGACGGTGGGGTGGGGGTGAGGGTTATGTTTAATTTCATCCAGAAAATGATATCTAACTGCCAGTCTCGCTTTTATGGTTTAATCATTTTTAACATGTCCTTTGGGGAAACAAAACAACTCGGCCTGATAATACAAGCTTGTGATGTTAGATTTTTTTTTACCTTCGACTCTGCTGACAATAATAGCGATGTTTACTGGGTGCAAGCGATCGCGGGCGAGGCAGCAGCAGCTGCAGCAGCAGACAGCAGACAGCAAGAAAACGTCATATTCTTTGCATCAACTTTATTATTCTGAAGGAGAAGTTCGTCTGGAATGCTCTGCTGCTGCTGCTGCCAGTTACGTCGAGGGTGCAATTGTGAATAGGTAACGGGAAAGATATCGATGGCATTCGTTATCTCTCTCTCCGCTGACTTACGCTGGCCGTAATTATCCTCATTACCCGAGGTCTTCGCTCTCATCATTATCTGTCGATCGCGAAGTGATTTCATGTACATGTTTTTCTTCTCTTCTCAATTTATTTTTCAAACTGGAATAGACCTATTCTTAGGTGGGACCCCTTCGAAGAAGGGTGGTTTGTTTGATGTCTATGTACATATTCGTGATAACCTAAAAGAAATGTTGTGCTGCCAACAAATGCTCCTTTATCCTTGTATCACACATACTATTATATATATATATATATATATATATATATATATATATATATATATATATATATATATATATACTCACTTGTTAGCCGCAATGACTTCGTGACCTCTCTCTCGATTTCCTCACACACTTTGGATGTTCTTATCACTGCAAACCTTTAATCCGAGTTCTAATATATTTAGAAACTTTCCTGCGGTGGGATTCGAAACACGTAAGGGCGAGTGGTTCATATCCCACTCGATCACGAGGATTGCCGTGATAAGAGTGGGCAAAATATGTGTAAAAATATAAATCTTAGGAGTATTGTGGCATTAAATGTAATGCAAGTTTGGTAAAAGTGCCATTACGCCCTATAGTATATCGGCGTATTTATATGAATTTGACGAGCTCATTCGCCTGTTGCGCTGAAATACAACGACCACAATATGCAGGGAATTCGTAATATATCGATTCTCTGTTATTTTCGGATGCTTTTTCCTTAGGAAACACCCGAATTTTAATTTAGTCATGAAATTGAGAATAGCTTTCTCTGGCCATTGATTCGAACCTGGTATTGGTGTTTCCCCAGTCCATCTCTTCATATCAAAGGTTTTAAGTGGAGAACGAATCCCAGAATAGTAGAGGAAATTAGGAGTTCATTGCTTGTTGGCTGATTATTCCATCGAAAATTACTGTTTAAGGTATGCGTACAACGTCTGCCAAACTAGCATACCTCACCTACTACCTCCTTCAACCACAGCTCAGGGGCTGGATCTTGTTATATATATATATATATATATATATGATATATATATATATATATATATATATATATATGTATATATATGTATATACTAACAGCAAATTTGGTGTATGACGTAACTGATGAATAGATTCGAACCACATGAGAAAGCTTCAATATTTTGACTTGATTTTGTCAGTTTTTTAGGAAAGTAACTGTCCACCATAACTCGACCAGAATTGCATTGCCGTTAATTAGTGAATTCACACACAAATACGAAAATGATTCATGTATACGGCATGACGTGGGCGGTTTGACGACCCGGGTTAACGCTGGCCGGATCTCTGCTACTGATTGACAAAAAAAAGAAAAAAAAAAACAAAAAAAATCTATATTCACGGACTAATCACTAGTTTGACTTGCAGAAAAGGCACACGCGCCTGCAAATTTTGTCAAAATAATTTAGAATTTTTTGCATAATTCTCCATTATAAGCAACATTGTATAATTAATCGAAATTTCGCTTCCAAATAGCTAATCTGATATGACTGATTTTAAATATGTGTAGTCGCGTTGCAACAAAGGTCGCCGATAGCCCCAAAATCACTATTAATTCGAAATAAGCGACCAGATAGGTTTTCAAACGTGTGTGTTTAATTTTCCTTGTTATGTAATAGTAATGAATTATGATTGCAGTTAGTAAATAAGCAGTCGGAATTTCCCGTGGTTTTTCCCTTACAGGGAATTACCACATTTCATAACAAATACTGTTTTGCAACACACACAGACACACACAAATATATATATATATATATATATATATATATATATATATATATATATATTATATATATATTACTTATATATATATATATATATGAAAATATATTAATTCCGAGGTAGAGCGAATTAGATATTAAAGGACATTGTAGCTCGATGTATGTATGTATACATATATATGTATATATACATATTTATATATATATATATATATATATATATAATATGTATGTATGCATGTATGTATGTGTGTGTATGTGTGTGTGTGTGTGCTGCCGATGGGTAGTACACACGCACAGTGTCTGGTAAAACATTTGTTAACGAAAGGCATAGTACATATTTTCATGAACGAACTGTCATCATGATGTGTGGAAGTAATGATGCATGTACGTATTTATTTATGAATAAAATATTACACACTGCTGTCCCGTGTACTCGTATGTTATCAGATTTCCACCCCTTGTAATTTGCTCTCCTTCGGAGGCAAACTCGAGAAGAGAGAGAGAGAGAGAGAGAGAGAGAGAGAGAGAGAGAGAGAGAGAGAGAGAGTAGAACTTCTCTGGTTACGAAACCCCCGTCATGTGATATGTGGAAGCGTCTGATCTCTTGCACTGAAAAACAGCGCTTGGTAGTTTATTCTAGGCATATGAAATGGATCCCTTTAATAAACTACCGGGAGCCGAGTATGTAATAGAAAATACACGGGTTTAGGTAAGTAGTTGAAAGCTATAGGTTAAGATTAGGTTACTTCATATGTTGCATCATGGTGTTATTTAGAAAGTATCTCCTTGTTATAAGAAATTACTGTATGTGATATATATATATATAGATATATATATTATATATTATATATATGATATATATATATATTATATATATATATTATATATTGTCGTACAAGAAGTTGGACTTGTTTGGCCTGGTTGGCCGCGGCCTTGCCTTTTAGTTGAAATACCTGATGTGGGATCGATCCTGAATGAGTCAGAAATTGTTTATAAACATATATATATATATATATATATATATTATAATTATATTATTAATAATAATATATAGATATATATATATATATTCTAATATTTTCAGTTGATTACCTTAATGTCATGCGCTCATAAATACATCTGACGTGCAATATTTTGTAAAAGCAAAGACATCAGCAATCAGAGACTTACGATATGAAACGTCGTGCTCTCTCTCTCTCTCTCTCTCTCTCTCTCTCTCTCAATCTCTCTTCCATCGTCTCTCCTCTCCTCTCCTCTCTCTCTCTCTCTCGTCTCCCTCTCTCCTCTTCTCTCTCCTCTCTTTCATCATCAATCGTCATCATCATCATCTCTCAGCCTCCATTCTATCTGGAGAAAGATTGATATATCACTGAGGTTTTGTTGGTGTTCCAAAGAGAATACAGCTTTGATGGCAGACATCATTCTCTCTCTCTCTCTCTCTCTCTTCTCTCTCTCTCTCTCTCTCCAGGTCATCCCCTCCCCTTCAGGTCATCACTGTAAAGGATCAAAGGAGATATAGGTTGTTGCGTCTCTATGGGTCGATTACAGCGATAGCTTTCAGTGATTTGGCACAAATCGCGTTTAAATTAGATTCATTGGTTTCGCTTCGTTTCGTCTTCTCCGCCGGTGGTTAACGAAATGGTATGGCATAAAGAAAGAAAAAAAATGGTTGGAAGTGAAAACTTTGAAGAAATAAACGCGCATGCGCATTACCACCGATGCTATTACTGAGGTCCTTTCCAATTTAATTTTTGAGTCCTCTGTATTCCTCTCATGTATTTTGTTCGATTTAAAACTTACAAAGTGGAATTTAACACGCGACGAATGTTGTATACACTCTTGTACATTGCAACAAATTCTGCTCCTACGTTTGTATATTGTGACAAATGTTGTGACTACAATTGTACTATATCGCGACAAATGTTATCCCTACGCTTGATTGCGACATATTTTGTTCCTACGTTTGTATATTGCGACAAATTTTTTTCCTACGTTTGTATATCGCGACAAATTTTGCTCCTACGTTTGTATATTACGACAGGTTTTGTTTCTACGTCTGTATATTGCGACAAATGTTATTCTTACGTTTGTATATTGCGACGAAGTTTGTTCCTACGTCTTGTATATTGCAACAAATTTTATTCTTACGTTTGTATATTGCGACAAAGTTTGTTCCTAAGTTGGTATATTGCGACAAAAAAATTTTCTTACGTTTGTATATTACGACAAATTTGGTTGCAACGTTGTTACATTCCGACGAAGTTTTGTTCGTTTGTTTGTGCACTGCAACAAATTTCGTCCATATTGGAATGAGAGTCGGCGAAAGTGATTCAGAACATGAATAGCTCATTAATCTATTAATGAAATATAATTACCATCTGTTGCTACCGCGATCTCCATATAATTGTATTATTATACCTATCGTTGTTGATGTTGCTTTTGTTGTTGATGCTGTTGTTGTTATTGTTGTTGTTAGCTTTGGTGATCAGCTGTATTAAATGTCAGTGATCCCGTATTCTGGTTCTTCCAAGGCTTCTCTCTATCGCCTCTAGAGTATATAATTACCAGCAGTGATAAAGGCAGGAAAATTGCACAACGTAAGACCGGGGAACTTAATATATTGAATATGCAAAGATGCAAACCAAAAAAAAAAAAAAAAAAAAAAAAATCTATGAACAACCCCCCAAAAATCTACGAAGAACAACCAATGCTTATGATCGCCATTAATGAGAAACAACAGAACAGAATAACATGTACCATATTCGCCGATATTTGTAGAAGTGCTGTACGGTTCCATACTTGCAAATAATTGTAAAATGGAAGAACAACATATGGTCGTGACCACAGATAAACTGTGATAAACGGTATAACAATTTATGCCCGTATTCATAAATAGTTAGGATGAAAAACACCCTCTGCATTCACAAATATTTAGAAAGAAGAATAATACTTGCTCATATTCTCAAGTTTGGATATTGGAATAAAATGGGATTCTATTTTCACATAGAATGCAGTAAACCAAATGTACGCTTTATCACAAATACATATAGTAGTATGATTATATATATAATATATATATATATATATATATATATATATATATATATATGTATATGTGTATATATATATACGTATATATATATATGTATGTATGTTATGTATAAACCTGCGCAGACCATCGTGCAGTCAAGTGTATCCGTTAATGCTCAAAACAAGCTGGCCCCATAAACCTGTATTCAGACTCCGCTTATTTGTTGACCAGCCGTGTAAAGTTTAATTTTGCAAGTTTCATCTTTTTACGATGTGAGAAGGAAGCTCCGGAATTATTTGTTTCCTGCTCATATATATATATATATATATATATATATATATATATATATATACTATATATATATATATATATATATATATATATATATTACACTTTAACGGAATAAAGTTTCAGTTAACGATGAAGTTATTTGTCACAAACAACTCTTACTATTTTCTTTATATAGGTGAATTTCGGATGTCATTATCCAAAGAAACACTCTCTCTCTCTCTCCTCTCTCTCATCTCGGTCTCCTCTCCTCTCCTCCTCTCTCTCCTCTCTCAGGAACTAAAATTTTCCATCAAGATCAGTATGTGTATATATATGTATGTATATATATATATATATATATATATATATATATGATGTATGTATGTATGTATATGTATATATTTATACACACAAACAAATAAGTCACTCAAGAGCTTCCATTTTACTTTAGGAAAAGATGAAACTTACAAAATCAAACATCTGCAGGTTAGTAAACAATAAACAAAGTCTGATTTCCGGTTAGTAGGGGACAGCTTTATTTCATCAGCAGGTATCGTTTATACTCCATTATACGATGGGCTACGCAAGTGAGATATATATATATATATATATATATATATATATATATATATATATATATATATATATATAAATGTATTTTATTTATATTTGTGTTAATTATTGTATTTGTAACACACACACACACACACACAGAGAGAGAGAGAGAGAGAGAGAGAGAGAGAGAGAGAGAGAGTCACAATTGCCGTGAACTGCGTCTCTTTAAGTTGCGCTCGTTTCGGAAACGTACGGAGCTAAGATGGCAATAACAGCGTCGATACGGTAACTTCCCTCGTTATCATCTAAGGGGGAGATTAACGGAGATTAGCGATGCAGCAGATACATATCCCGCAGTCGTCAGCTAGAAGTTGACAAACCAGCGGAGAGTTCGTAGTTTGGGGGATCAAACATTAACCTTAAGGGATGCTATCCGAGATTCTCCAAGTGTCACACTCGATGAGGGATGTTTGTGAATGTTTATTTAAAGTTTCACGCATATATAAACACAAACCCATATATACTTATATATATGTGTGTGTGTGTGTATAAATACATGTATACATACATACACTGGCTGCTATCCATATAACTGAATGGATATATAATCATATACGATTTATTCAAATGTGCATAGTTATTTTGTAGTTTTCATATTATTTTAGTTGTTAGTGATGTGACACTGTTAATTAAAATATTTGCATTTCTTGCATGATTATATACCAGGTACACAGTGTCACTAATTCCTAAGAATTTACGAATATATATTTTGTTTAAGTAAGAGATTCTTATGACAATAATTTCAAGGCTTTCGTGAAGTTACAGATTGGAATTCTCTAAGAATGACTTGCGTGTAAGTTTATAACCATTTAAGTGTGAAGTCTGTATATAATATTTTTGCATTTATTTATTATTCTTTTTGCTCATCGTTTGTCCATTTTGAAGTTTACTTCATGAGTAAACTCAGTTTATACAACAGCCATAGAAATCGATTGAATTCAAATAGCTAGATGAAATTGAATTACTGATGAATTCCATTGCTTTATAGAGACGCGATACCCGTTGGTCTTGGTTCCTTCAGAGTCATGGAGGAACCCATCTGCTTGCAATCGATGAAAAGTATTGAAATAGACGAATAGGATTTTTTTTATACAAAACGACGTAGGAATATATAAATGAACAGAAGCGATGCATAACGGACAACAACAACAACAATGTAGGCATGACAATGACATGGAATTGATAACATAATTGATAACATAAACCGTATTGTTATTACTGATAACTACCGGAGCGGACATTGTTTGAAGTAGGCTCCCGTTGAGGCAGCAGGTGTACTCGTGATTAATTAGCGCTAACAATGGTCTCCTCCTCCCCACCCTTTCCCCCACCAGGCTCTTCCCAAGCCCAGGTAATACGTGCTCCGATCACCTGAGTTTAGTGCCCTTCATTTGTCTCCGGACACAGTGGCATTAAATTCTTTATTGTATTGGCAGCGGGGGCTTAACCAGCTCTGGAACACTAGGCTACAACTATTTACAGGTATCGATCGCAAGACTGATGTTACTATTTTGCTCTGACCGAATTCTCTCTCTCTCTCTCTCTCTCTCTCTCTCTCCTCTCTCTCTCTCTCTTCTCCTCTTGCTCGTCCTCCTCCTGCAGGCATTTATCCAGTGTTTTGGGATGGGCTAAGCTTAGCATGCCCATGCTCCTCTTCCCATGCCCATTTCCTGCATAACGGCGCGCAGAGAATCGGACATTAGCTAAATCAGGGATAAGTTATGGCATCATCATTAGTTACCTTCATTCCTTTTGAGGTTCTATTGAGCAGCTCCGATCACAGGTATTGAGTCTTGCCCAAATACTAACGTAGAGACTGCAAGAATTACTGTTGGTTGTTAAATGAAAATTAGAGAAGAAAATGATAAACCTCTTTCGTAATGGTTCCTTTTGTGTCGAGAGAATATTTTAGCCACTAAATTCAAGCGGTTTAATCACCATTTGAGATCAAACTGATTCATTTATAGCCTGATAACTTGACTGAATCAGTGGTCAGTTAGAAATATGAAACGATATTATCTCTTGTTCAATATACGGATCGTAGGTAATATTTCATTGACTTTATTTATGCATCCTGTGCAAAAACTAAAGATACGGGTATCACCCAAAGGCTGTTTCTTCTGTTCATTTGAGATTTAATAGGGAAGGATTCTTATTACCTAGAAGAAACAAGAGTGAATGACTGAGTTTTATATTAAATCATAGAATATTCATTTCGGATACTTGTAATTCACCATTCAAGGTGACTGTTCTTTATAAATCCTTTTATTTGTGTTACTAAGTTCAGTGGAGGAAAGAAACCACTGTGCTATTTTTATTTATAGAAATAGCGGAATATTGCGCCTATTTGTATGCGATCTTTCATACATCTGAGTTACGCGAACAACTTGATGTATGACTGGAGGTATGGTGTGTCTTTTCATTTATTGGATTTTGATTCATATTCATTTGTCGCATTTACTCTTACAGCATTTGATCAGCATGACCAAAAATATTCTTTTTCCCGGTAAGTTTCTTTTATGTATATGCCCAATGACCAGTCGTCAATTATTGATTTTATTTATATAGTAAAATTTCGTTATTTGAGCAGGGTCATTTGTACTATATTTCATTATTTTTTTAATGAAGCGATTGTTGCTATTTTTTGCGTGGTGAAAAAAGGCGAATACAGGGTATTAAGTGAGATTTTAAACTACACTGGGCGGTATATATTTTGCAGTCATATAGAGGTTGCCAAGCCATTTCACTTTGTTGATAATTTTGTTGCAATAATTTGACTGTAGGAGGGATTATTTGGAGCTCTGCGAAAATTAAATTGAATAATTAATTGGAATTGTGGTATTAGTATGTCAGTGTAGTCGTGTGAATTATTATTCGCCAATGGCGGCGGCTCTGTCTCGCCTTCCTGCTGGTCAATTTGATAACGGAATAATTTATGGCGCTTATTTTGCCGCCCGGCGGAAATTTCATTGAGGAAATTTTTTTTTTTTTTTTTACATTATTTATTATTATTCCGTAAAGTAGTGACGGGAATGCCACGTCCTGATCTCCACGAGCTCTGCCAGAATTGCCAGGGATCGAGAGACGCAGAATGACCTTATGAGAGTGACTGCTGGTGATTTGAAACGATGAACTTGTATCTTATTTTAGTTAGTGTTATTGATGTTGCCTCTCTCTCTCTCTCTCTCTCTCTCTCTCTCTCTCTCTCTCTCTCTCTCTCTCTTCCAGTTGAAAGTCTTTTTAGAAGCAGGTTCATGCTATCTATCATCGCTTAGTTTAAATATAGCGTAGAAGCAATGCAGGTAATGTTTAGCGTAATCACTTCTGTAAGAAATTAACTCTTAGCTTTGTAATATGACTGCGACACGTTTTGTATATATTTCTGTTTGTGGATAATGCACCTAATTCTCTCTCTCTCTCTCTCTCTCCTCGCAAAAGTAATTTTAAGTGGTCTTCCTTC